>NW_028317844.1:693750-1040625 GCF_062004578.1 Staurois parvus
CCCCCCACCACTGATACCCCAGACTTACACCCATCACCCCCAACCTACCACCCCAGGACAAAGAGCAATAAACACTATACAAAGGAGCGTTCTCTAGGTAACTGGTGTCGCTCGCGCTCTCCTCCTCCTGCCTGGGATTTACCTTTACACTCTTCACAATGCCTCTATGTGCGATGGGAGGGCGCCTCTGATTGCATATAAACGCAGGTGATGATGACGAATATTTTTTATTATTAATATTCTAGTGTAAATCCCACCCTGCTATCTGGTCTGTGTGCGCAGTCACAACTGTGATGAAGGGGAGGAAGATAAGACCCCTCTATTACGAAGGAAGGATAGTTGGGGCAACCAGGGGCAGAGAGGGCTGGTTTTTTTTCTCTCACGTGACATAATCTGTGTGTCAATGTGTCAGAAAAGAGGCAGTATTGTGTGTTGTTTCCAGACATCGCCTCTCACCCATACCCGACCACTGACACCTACCTACCCCCAACCACTGACACCCCAGACTGACACCCATCACCCCCAACCACTGACACCCCAGACTGACACCTACCTACCCCCAACCACTGATTCCCCAGACTGACACCCATCACCCCCAACCACTGACACCTACCTACCCCCAACCACTGATACCCCAGACTTACACCCATCACCCCCAACCACTGACACCCCAGACAGAAACCCATCTACACCCAACCACAGACACCCCAGTCTGACACCTAAATACTCCCAACCACTGACACCTACCCCCAACGTCTGACTCCCAACTACCCCCCACCACTGATACCCCAGACTTACACCCATCACCCCCAACCTACCACCCCAGGACAAAGAGCAATAAACACTATACAAAGGAGCGTTCACTAGGTAACTGGTGTCGCTCGCGCTCTCCTCCTCCTGCCTGGGATTTACCTTTACACTCTTCACAATGCCTCTATGTGCGATGGGAGGGCGCCTCTGATTGCATATAAACGCAGGTGATGATGACGAATATTTTTTATTATTAATATTCTAGTGTAAATCCCACCCTGCTATCTGGTCTGTGTGCGCAGTCACAACTGTGATGAAGGGGAGGAAGATAAGACCCCTCTATTACGAAGGAAGGATAGTTGGGGCAACCAGGGGCAGAGAGGGCTGGTTTTTTTTCTCTCACGTGACATAATCTGTGTGTCAATGTGTCAGAAAAGAGGCAGTATTGTGTGTTGTTTCCAGACATCGCCTCTCACCCATACCCGACCTGTGACACCTACCTATCCCCAACCATTGACACCCCAGACTGACACCCATCACCCCCAACCACTGACACCCCAGACTGACACCTACCTATCCCTAACCACTGATACCCCAGACTGACACCCATCACCCCCAACCACTGACACCTACCTACACCCAACCACTGATACCCCAAACTGACACCCATCACCCCCAACCACTGACACCCCAGACAGAAACCCATCTACACCCAACCACTGACACCCCAGTCTGACACCTAAATACTCCCAACCACTGACATCTACCCCCAACATCTGACTCCCACTTACCCCCAACCACTGACACCCCAGACTGAAATCCATCTACACCCAAACCACTGACACTCCAAACTGACACCCACCTACCCCAAACCACTGAAACCCCAGCCTAACACCCAAATACTCCCAACCACTGACACCTACCCCCAACGTCTGACTCCCACCTACCACCCACCACTGATACCCCAGACTAACACCCATCACCCCCAACCTACCACCCCAGGACAAACAGCAATAAACACTATACAAAGGAGCGTTCACTAGGTAACTGGTGTCGCTCGCGCTCTCCTCCTCCTGCCTGGGATTTACACTCTTCACAATGCCTCTATGTGCGATGGGAGGGCGCCTCTGATTGCATATAAACGCAGGTGATGATGACGAATATTTTTTATTATTAATATTCTAGTGTAAATCCCACCCTGCTATCTGGTCTGTGTGCGCAGTCACAACTGTGATGAAGGGGAGGAAAATAAGACCCCTCTATTACGAAGGAAGGATAGTTGGGGCAACCAGGGGCAGAGAGGGCTGGTTTTTTTTCTCTCACGTGACATAATCTGTGTGTCAATGTGTCAGAAAAGAGGCAGTATTGTGTGTTGTTTCCAGCCATCGCCTCTCACCCATACCCGACCACTGACACCTACCTACCCCCAACCACTGACACCCCAGACTGACACCCATCACCCCCAACCACTGACACCCCAGACTGACACCTACCTACCCTCAACCACTGATACCCCAGGCTGACACCCATCACCCCCAACCACTGACACCTACCTACACCCAACCACTGATACCCCAGACTGACACCCATCACCCCCAACCACTGACACCCCAGACAGAAACCCATCTACACCCAACCACTGTCTCCCCAGTCTGACACCTAAATACTCCCAACCACTGACATCTACCCCCAACATCTGACTCCCACCTACCCCCAACCACTGACACCCCAGACTGAAACCCATCTACACCCAAACCACTGACACTCCAAACTGACACCCACCTACCCCAAACCACTGAAACCCCAGCCTAACACCCAAATACTCCCAACCACTGACACCTACCCCCAACGTCTGACTCCCACCTACCACCCACCACTGATACCCCAGACTAACACCCATCACCCCCAACCTACCACCGCAGGACAAAGAGCAATAAACACTATACAAAGGAGCGTTCACTAGGTAACTGGTGTCGCTCGCGCTCTCCTCCTCCTGCCTGGGATTTACACTCTTCACAATGCCTCTATGTGCGATGGGAGGGCGCCTCTGATTGCATATAAACGCAGGTGATGATGACGAATATTTTTTATTATTAATATTCTAGTGTAAATCCCACCCTGCTATCTGGTCTGTGTGCGCAGTCACAACTGTGATGAAGGGGAGGAAGATAAGACCCCTCTATTACGAAGGAAGGATAGTTGTGGCAACCAGGGGCAGAGAGGGCTGGTTTTTTTTCTCTCACGTGACATAATCTGTGTGTCAATGTGTCAGAAAAGAGGCAGTATTGTGTGTTGTTTCCAGCCATCGCCTCTCACCCATACCCGACCACTGACACCTACCTACCCCCAACCACTGACACCCCAGACTGACACCCATCACCCCCAACCACTGACACCCCAGACTGACACCTACCTACCCTCAACCACTGATACCCCAGACTGACACCCATCACCCCCAACCACTGACACCTACCTACACCCAACCACTGATACCCCAGACTGACACCCATCACCCCCAACCACTGACACCCCAGACAGAAACCCATCTACACCCAACCACTGACACCCCAGTCTGACACCTAAATACTCCCAACCACTGACATCTACCCCCAACATCTGACTCCCACCTACCCCCAACCACTGACACCCCAGACTGAAACCCATCTACACCCAAACCACTGACACTCCAAACTGACACCCACCTACCCCAAACCACTGAAACCCCAGCCTAACACCCAAATACTCCCAACCACTGACACCTACCCCCAACGTCTGACTCCCACCTACCACCCACCACTGATACCCCAGACTAACACCCATCACCCCCAACCTACCACCGCAGGACAAAGTGCAATAAACACTATACAAAGGAGCGTTCACTAGGTAACTGGTGTCGCTCGCGCTCTCCTCCTCCTGCCTGGGATTTACCTTTACACTCTTCACAATGCCTCTATTTGCGATGGGAGGGCGCCTCTGATTGCATATAAACGCAGGTGATGATGACGAATATTTTTTATTAATATTCTAGTGTAAATCCCACCCTGCTATCTGGTCTGTGTGCGCAGTCACAACTGTGATGAAGGGGAGGAAGATAAGACCCCTCTATTACGAAGGAAGGATAGTTGGGGCAACCAGGGGCAGAGAGGGCTGGTTTTTTTTCTCTCACGTGACATAATCTGTGTGTCAATGTGTCAGAAAAGAGGCAGTATTGTGTGTTGTTTCCAGCCATCGCCTCTCACCCATACCCGACCACTGACACCTACCTACCCCCAACCACTGACACCCCAGACTGACACCCATCACACCCAACCACTGACACCCCAGACTGACACCTACCTACCCCCAACCACTGATACCCCCAGACTGACACCCATCACCCCCAACCACTGACACCTACCTACCCCCAACCACTGATACCCCAGACTGACACCCATCACCCCCAACCACTGACACCCCAGACAGAAACCCATCTACACCCAACCACAGACACCCCAGTCTGACACCTAAATACTCCCAACCACTGACACCTACCCCCAATGTCTGACTCCCACCTACCCCCCACCACTGATACCCCAGACTTACACCCATCACCCCCAACCTACCACCCCAGGACAAAGAGCAATAAACACTATACAAAGGAGCGTTCACTAGGTAACTGGTGTCGCTCGCGCTCTCCTCCTCCTGCCTGGGATTTACCTTTACACTCTTCACAATGCCTCTATGTGCGATGGGAGGGCGCCTCTGATTGCATATAAACGCAGGTGATGATGACGAATATTTTTTATTATTAATATTCTAGTGTAAATCCCACCCTGCTATCTGGTCTGTGTGCGCAGTCACAACTGTGATGAAGGGGAGGAAGATAAGACCCCTCTATTACGAAGGAAGGATAGTTGGGGCAACCAGGGGCAGAGAGGGCTGGTTTTTTTTCTCTCACGTGACATAATCTGTGTGTCAATGTGTCAGAAAAGAGGCAGTATTGTGTGTTGTTTCCAGCCATCGCCTCTCACCCATACCCTACCTGTGACACCTACCTATCCCCAACCATTGACACCCCAGACTGACACCTACCCCCAACCACTAATACCCAAGACTGACACCTACCTACCCCAAACCACTGATACCCCAGACTGACACCCATCACCCCCAACCACTGACACCTACCTACCCCCAACCACTGATACCCCAGACTTACACCCATCACCCCCAACCACTGACACCCCAGACAGAAACCCATCTACACCCAACCACAGACACCCCAGTCTGACACCTAAATACTCCCAACCACTGACTCCTACCCCCAACGTCTGACTCCCACCTACCCCCCACCACTGATACCCCAGACTTACACCAATCACCCCCAACCTACCACCCCAGGACAAAGAGCAATAAACACTATACAAAGGAGCGTTCACTAGGTAACTGGTGTTGCTCGCGCTCTCCTCCTCCTGCCTGGGATTTACCTTTACACTCTTCACAATGCCTCTATGTGCGATGGGAGGGCGCCTCTGATTGCATATAAACGCAGGTGATGATGACGAATATTTTTTATTATTAATATTCTAGTGTAAATCCCACCCTGCTATCTGGTCTGTGTGCGCAGTCACAACTGTGATGAAGGGGAGGAAGATAAGACCCCTCTATTACGAAGGAAGGATAGTTGGGGCAACCAGGGGCAGAGAGGGCTGTTTTTTTTTCTCTCACGTGACATAATCTGTGTGTCAATGTGTCAGAAAAGAGGCAGTATTGTGTGTTGTTTCCAGCCATCGCCTCTCACCCATACCCGACCTGTGACACCTACCTATCCCCAACCATTGACACCCCAGACTGACACCTACCCCCAACCACTAATACCCAAGACTGACACCTACCTACCCCAAACCACTGATACCCCAGACTGACACCCATCACCCCCAACCACTGACACCTACCTACCCCCAACCACTGATACCCCAGACTTACACCCATCACCCCCAACCACTGACACCCCAGACAGAAACCCATCTACACCCAACCACAGACACCCCAGTCTGACACCTAAATACTCCCAACCACTGACACCTACCCCCAACGTCTGACTCCCACCTACCCCCCACCACTGATACCCCAGACTTACACCAATCACCCCCAACCTACCACCCCAGGACAATGAGCAATAAACACTATACAAAGGAGCGTTCACTAGGTAACTGGTGTCGCTCGCGCTCTCCTCCTCCTGCCTGGGATTTACCTTTACACTCTTCACAATACCTCTATGTGCGATGGGAGGGCGCCTCTGATTGCATATAAACGCAGGTGATGATGACGAATATTTTTTATTATTAATATTCTAGTGTAAATCCCACCCTGCTATCTGGTCTGTGTGCGCAGTCACAACTGTGATGAAGGGGAGGAAGATAAGACCCCTCTATTACGAAGGAAGGATAGTTGGGGCAACCAGGGGCAGAGAGGGCTGGTTTTTTTTCTCTCACGTGACATAATCTGTGTGTCAATGTGTCAGAAAAGAGGCAGTATTGTGTGTTGTTTCCAGCCATCGCCTCTCACCCATACCCGACCACTGACACCTACCTACCCCCAACCACTGACACCCCAGACTGACACCCATCACCCCCAACCACTAACACCCCAGACTGACACCTACCTACCCCCAACCACTGATACCCCAGACTGACACCCATCACCCCCAACCACTGACACCTACCTACACCCAACCACTGATACCCCAGACTGACACCCATCACCCCCAACCACTGACACCCCAGACAGAAACCCATCTATACCCAACCACTGACACCCCAGTCTGACACCTAAATACTCCCAACCACTGACATCTACCCCCAACATCTGACTCCCACCTACCCCCAACCACTGACACCCCAGACTGAAACCCATCTACACCCAAACCACTGACACTCCAAACTGACACCCACCTACCCCAAACCACTGAAACCCCAGCCTAACACCCAAATACTCCCAACCACTGACACCTACCCCCAACGTCTGACTCCCACCTACCACCCACCACTGATACCCCAGACTAACACCCATCACCCCCAACCTACCACCCCAGGACAAACAGCAATAAACACTATACAAAGGAGCGTTCACTAGGTAACTGGTGTCGCTCGCGCTCTCCTCCTCCTGCCTGGGATTTACCTTTACACTCTTCACAATGCCTCTATGTGCGATGGGAGGGCGCCTCTGATTGCATATAAACGCAGGTGATGATGACGAATATTTTTTATTAATATTCTAGTGTAAATCCCACCCTGCTATCTGGTCTGTGTGCGCAGTCACAACTGTGATGAAGGGGAGGAAGATAAGACCCCTCTATTACGAAGGAAGGATAGTTGGGGCAACCAGGGGCAGAGAGGGCTGGTTTTTTTTCTCTCACGTGACATAATCTGTGTGTCAATGTGTCAGAAAAGAGGCAGTATTGTGTGTTGTTTCCAACCATCGCCTCTCACCCATACCTGACCACTGACACCTACCTATCCCCAACCATTGACACCCCAGACTGACACCCATCACCCCCAACCACTGACACCCCAGACTGACACCCATCACCCCGAACCTCTGACACCCCAGACTGACACCTACCTATCCCCAACCACTGATACCCCAGACTGACACCCATCACCCCCAACCACTGACACCTACCTACACCCAACCACTGATACCCCAGACTGACACCCATCACCCCCAACCACTGACACCCCAGACAGAAACCCATCTACACCCAACCACTGACACCCCAGTCTGACACCTAAATACTCCCAACCACTGACATCTACCCCCAACATCTGACTCCCACCTACCCCCAACCACTGACACCCCAGACTGAAACCCATCTACACCCAAACCACTGACACTCCAAACTGACACCCACCTACCCCAAACCACTGAAACCCCAGCCTAACACCCAAATACTCCCAACCACTGACACCTACCCCCAACGTCTGACTCCCACCTACCCCCCACCACTGATACCCCAGACTTACACCCATCACCCCCAACCTACCACCCCAGGAGAAACAGCAATAAACACTATACAAAGGAGCGTTCACTAGGTAACTGGTGTCGCTCGCGCTCTCCTCCTCCTGCCTGGGATTTACACTCTTCACAATGCCTCTATGTGCGATGGGAGGGCTCCTCTGATTGCATATAAACGCAGGTGATGATGACGAATATTTTTTATTATTAATATTCTAGTGTAAATCCCACCCTGCTATCTGGTCTGTGTGCGCAGTCACAACTGTGATGAAGGGGAGGAAGATAAGACCCCTCTATTACGAAGGAAGGATAGTTGGGGCAACCAGGGGCAGAGAGGGCTGGTTTTTTTTCTCTCACGTGACATAATCTGTGTGTCAATGTGTCAGAAAAGAGGCAGTATTGTGTGTTGTTTCCAGCCATCGCCTCTCACCCATACCCGACCACTGACACCTACCTACCCCCAACCACTGACACCCCAGACTGACACCCATCACACCCAACCACTGAATCCCCAGACTGACACCTACCTACCCCCAACCACTGATACCCCAGACTGACACCCATCACCCCCAACCACTGACACCTACCTACCCCCAACCACTGATACCCCAGACTGACACCCATCACCCCCAACCACTGACACCTACCTACCCCCAACCACTGATACCCCAGACTGACACCCATCACCCCCAACCACTGACACCTACCTACCCCCAACCACTGATACCCCAGACTTACACCCATCACCCCCAACCACTGACACCCCAGACAGAAACCCATCTACACCCAACCACAGACACCCCAGTCTGACACCTAAATACTCCCAACCACTGACACCTACCCCCAACGTCTGACTCCCACCTACCCCCCACCACTGATACCCCAGACTTACACCCATCACCCCCAACCTACCACCCCAGGACAAAGAGCAATAAACACTATACAAAGGAGCGTTCACTAGGTAACTGGTGTCGCTCGCGCTCTCCTCCTCCTGCCTGGGATTTACCTTTACACTCTTCACAATGCCTCTATGTGCGATGGGAGGGCGCCTCTGATTGCATATAAACGCAGGTGATGATGACGAATATTTTTTATTATTAATATTCTAGTGTAAATCCCACCCTGCTATCTGGTCTGTGTGCGCAGTCACAACTGTGATGAAGGGGAGGAAGATAAGACCCCTCTATTACGAAGGAAGGATAGTTGGGGCAACCAGGGGCAGAGAGGGCTGGTTTTTTTTCTCTCACGTGACATAATCTGTGTGTCAATGTGTCAGAAAAGAGGCAGTATTGTGTGTTGTTTCCAGCCATCGCCTCTCACCCATACCCGACCACTGACACCTACCTACCCCCAACCACTGACACCCCAGACTGACACCCATCACCCCCAACCACTGACACCCCAGACTGACACCTACCTACCCCCAACCACTGATACCCCAGACTGACACCCATCACCCCCAACCACTGACACCTACCTACCCCCAACCACTGATACCCCAGACTGACACCCATCACCCCCAACCACTGACACCCCAGACAGAAACCCATCTACACCCAACCACTGACACCCCAGTCTGACACCTAAATACTCCCAACCACTGACACCTACCCCCAACATCTGACTCCCACCTACCCCCCACCACTGATACCCCAGACTTACACCCATCACCCCCAACCTACCACCCCAGGACAAACAGCAATAAACACTATACAAAGGAGCGTTCACTAGGTAACTGGTGTCGCTCGCGCTCTCCTCCTCCTGCCTGGGATTTACCTTTACACTCTTCACAATGCCTCTATGTGCGATGGGAGGGCGCCTCTGATTGCATATAAACGCAGGTGATGATGACGAATATTTTTTATTATTAATATTCTAGTGTAAATCCCACCCTGCTATCTGGTCTGTGTGCGCAGTCACAACTGTGATGAAGGGGAGGAAGATAAGACCCCTCTATTACGAAGGAAGGATAGTTGGGGCAACCAGGGGCAGAGAGGGCTGGTTTTTTTTCTCTCACGTGACATAATCTGTGTGTCAATGTGTCAGAAAAGAGGCAGTATTGTGTGTTGTTTCCAGCCATCGCCTCTCACCCATACCCGACCTGTGACACCTACCTATCCCCAACCATTGACACCCCAGACTGACACCTACCCCCAACCACTAATACCCAAGACTGACACCTACCTACCCCAAACCACTGATACCCCAGACTGACACCCATCACCCCCAACCACTGACACCTACCTACCCCCAACCACTGATACCCCAGACTTACACCCATCACCCCCAACCACTGACACCCCAGACAGAAACCCACCTACACCCAACCACAGACACCCCAGTCTGACACCTAAATACTCCCAACCACTGACACCTACCCCCAACGTCTGACTCCCACCTACCCCCCACCACTGATACCCCAGACTTACACCCATCACCCCCAACCTACCACCCCAGGACAAAGAGCAATAAACACTATACAAAGGAGCGTTCACTAGGTAACTGGTGTCGCTCGCGCTCTCCTCCTCCTGCCTGGGATTTACACTCTTCACAATGCCTCTATGTGCGATGGGAGGGCGCCTCTGATTGCATATAAACGCAGGTGATGATGACGAATATTTTTTATTATTAATATTCTAGTGTAAATCCCACCCTGCTATCTGGTCTGTGTGCGCAGTCACAACTGTGATGAAGGGGAGGAAGATAAGACCCCTCTATTACGAAGGAAGGATAGTTGGGGCAACCAGGGGCAGAGAGGGCTGGTTTTTTTTCTCTCACGTGACATAATCTGTGTGTCAATGTGTCAGAAAAGAGGCAGTATTGTGTGTTGTTTCCAGACATCGCGTCTCACCCATACCCGACCTGTGACACCTACCTATCCCCAACCATTGACACCCCAGACTGACACCTACCCCCAACCACTAATACCCAAGACTGACACCTACCTACCCCAAACCACTGATACCCCAGACTGACACCCATCACCCCCAACCACTGACACCTACCTACCCCCAACCACTGATACCCCAGACTTACACCCATCACCCCCAACCACTGACACCCCAGACAGAAACCCATCTACACCCAACCACTGACACCCCAGTCTGACACCTAAATACTCCCAACCACTGACATCTACCCCCAACATCTGACTCCCACCTACCCCCAACCACTGACACCCCAGACTGAAATCCATCTACACCCAAACCACTGACACTCCAAACTGACACCCACCTACCCCAAACCACTGAAACCCCAGCCTAACACCCAAATACTCCCAACCACTGACACCTACCCCCAACGTCTGACTCCCACCTACCACCCACCACTGATACCCCAGACTAACACCCATCACCCCCAACCACTGACACCTACCTACACCCAACCACTGATACCCCAGACTGACACCCATCACCCCCAACCACTGACACCCCAGACAGAAACCCATCTACACCCAACCACTGACACCCCAGTCTGACTCCTAAATACTCCCAACCACTGACATCTACCCCCAACATCTGACTCCTACCTACCCCCAACCACTGACACCCCAGACTGAAACCCATCTACACCCAAACCACTGACACTCCAAACTGACACCCACCTACCCCAAACCACTGAAACCCCAGCCTAACACCCAAATACTCCCAACCACTGACACCTACCCCCAACGTCTGACTCCCACCTACCACCCACCACTGATACCCCAGACTAACACCCATCACCCCCAACCTACCACCCCAGGACAAACAGCAATAAACACTATACAAAGGAGCGTTCACTAAGTAACTGGTGTCGCTCGCGCTCTCCTCCTCCTGCCTGGGATTTACACTCTTCACAATGCCTCTATGTGCGATGGGAGGGCGCCTCTGATTGCATATAAACGCAGGTGATGATGACGAATATTTTTTATTATTAATATTCTAGTGTAAATCCCACCCTGCTATCTGGTCTGTGTGCGCAGTCACAACTGTGATGAAGGGGAGGAAGATAAGACCCCTCTATTACGAAGGAAGGATAGTTGGAGCAACCAGGGGCAGAGAGGGCTGGTTTTTTTTTCTCTCACGTGACATAATCTGTGTGTCAATGTGTCAGAAAAGAGGCAGTATTGTGTGTTGTTTCCAGCCATCGCCTCTCACCCATACCCGACCACTGACACCTACCTACCCCCAACCACTGACACCCCAGACTTACACCCATCACCCCCAACCACTGACACCCCAGACTGACACCTACCTATCCCTAACCACTGATACCCCAGACTGACACCCATCACCCCCAACCACTGACACCTACCTACACCCAACCACTGATACCCCAGACTGACACCCATCACCCCCAACCACTGACAACCCTGACAGAAACCCATCTACACCCAACCACTGACACCCCAGTCTGACACCTAAATACTCCCAACCACTGACATCTACCCCCAACATCTGACTCCCACCTACCCCCAACCACTGACACCCCAGACTGAAACCCATCTACACCCAAACCACTGACACTCCAAACTGACACCCACCTACCCCAAACCACTGAAACCCCAGCCTAACACCCAAATACTCCCAACCACTGACACCTACCCCCAACGTCTGACTCCCACCTACCACCCACCACTGATACCCCAGACTAACACCCATCACCCCCAACCTACCACCCCAGGACAAACAGCAATAAACACTATACAAAGGAGCGTTCACTAGGTAACTGGTGTCGCTCGCGCTCTCCTCCTCCTGCCTGGGATTTACCTTTACACTCTTCACAATGCCTCTATGTGCGATGGGAGGGCGCCTCTGATTGCATATAAACGCAGGTGATGATGACGAATATTTTTTATTATTAATATTCTAGTGTAAATCCCACCCTGCTATCTGGTCTGTGTGCGCAGTCACATCTGTGATGAAGGGGAGGAAGATAAGACCCCTCTATTACGAAGGAAGGATAGTTGGGGCAACCAGGGGCAGAGAGGGCTGGTTTTTTTTTCTCTCACGTGACATAATCTGTGTGTCAATGTGTCAGAAAAGAGGCAGTATTGTGTGTTGTTTCCAGCCATCGCCTCTCACCCATACCCGACCACTGACACCTACCTACCCCCAACCACTGACACCCCAGACTTACACCCATCACCCCCAACCACTGACACCCCAGACTGACACCTACCTATCCCTAACCACTGATACCCCAGACTGACACCCATCACCCCCAACCACTGACACCTACCTACACCCAACCACTGATACCCCAGACTGACACCCATCACCCCCAACCACTGACAACCCAGACAGAAACCCATCTACACCCAACCACTGACACCCCAGTCTGACACCTAAATACTCCCTACCACTGACATCTACCCCCAACATCTGACTCCCACCTACCCCCAACCACTGACACCCCAGACTGAAACCCATCTACACCCAAACCACTGACACTCCAAACTGACACCCACCTACCCCAAACCACTGAAACCCCAGCCTAACACCCAAATACTCCCAACCACTGACACCTACCCCCAACGTCTGACTCCCACCTACCACCCACCACTGATACCCCAGACTAACACCCATCACCCCCAACCTACCACCCCAGGACAAACAGCAATAAACACTATACAAAGGAGCGTTCACTAGGTAACTGGTGTCGCTCGCGCTCTCCTCCTCCTGCCTGGGATTTACCTTTACACTCTTCACAATGTCTCTATGTGCGATGGGAGGGCGCCTCTGATTGCATATAAACGCAGGTGATGATGACGAATATTTTTTATTATTAATATTCTAGTGTAAATCCCACCCTGCTATCTGGTCTGTGTGCGCAGTCACAACTGTGATGAAGGGGAGGAAGATAAGACCCCTCTATTACGAAGGAAGGATAGTTGGGGCAACCAGGGGCAGAGAGGGCTGGTTTTTTTTCTCTCACGTGACATAATCTGTGTGTCAATGTGTCAGAAAAGAGGCAGTATTGTGTGTTGTTTCCAGCCATCGCCTCTCACCCATACCTGACCACTGACACCTACCTATCCCCAACCACTGACACCCCAGACTGACACCCATCACCCCCAACCACTGACACCCCAGACTGACACCTACCTACCCCCAACCACTGATACCCCAGACTGACACCCATCACCCCCAACCACTGACACCTACCTACCCCCAACCACTGATACCCCAGACTGACACCCATCACCCCCAACCACTGACACCCCAGACAGAAACCCATCTACACCCAACCACAGACACCCCAGTCTGACACCTAAATACTCCCAACCACTGACACCTACCCCCAATGTCTGACTCCCACCTACCCCCCACCACTGATACCCCAGACTTACACCCATCACCCCCAACCTACCACCCCAGGACAAAGAGCAATAAACACTATACAAAGGAGCGTTCACTAGGTAACTGGTGTCGCTCGCGCTCTCCTCCTCCTGCCTGGGATTTACCTTTACACTCTTCACAATGCCTCTATGTGCGATGGGAGGGCGCCTCTGATTGCATATAAACGCAGGTGATGATGACGAATATTTTTTATTATTAATATTCTAGTGTAAATCCCACCCTGCTATCTGGTCTGTGTGCGCAGTCACAACTGTGATGAAGGGGAGGAAGATAAGACCCCTCTATTACGAAGGAAGGATAGTTGGGGCAACCAGGGGCAGAGAGGGCTGGTTTTTTTTCTCTCACGTGACATAATCTGTGTGTCAATGTGTCAGAAAAGAGGCAGTGTTGTGTGTTGTTTCCAGACATCGCCTCTCACCCATACCCGACCACTGACACCTACCTATCCCCAACCATTGACACCCCAGACTGACACCCATCACCCCCAACCACTGACACCCCAGACTGACACCTACCTATCCCCAACCACTGATACCCCAGACTGACACCCATCCCCCCAACCACTGACACCTACCTACACCCAACCACTGATACCCCATACTGACACCCATCACCCCCAACCACTGACACCCCAGACAGAAACCCATCTACACCCAACCACTGACACCCCAGTCTGACACCTAAATACTCCCAACCACTGACTTCTACCCCCAACATCTGACTCCCACCTACCCACAACCACTGACACCCCAGACTGAAACCCATCTACACCCCAACCACTGACACTCCAAACTGACACCCACCTACCCCAAACCACTGAAACCCCAGCCTAACACCCAAATACTCCCAACCACTGACACCTACCCCCAACGTCTGACTCCCACCTACCACCCACCACTGATACCCCAGACTAACACCCATCACCCCCAACCTACCACCCCAGGACAAAGAGCAATAAACACTATACAAAGGAGCGTTCACTAGGTAACTGGTGTCGCTCGCGCTCTCCTCCTCCTGCCTGGGATTTACCTTTACACTCTTCACAATGCCTCTATGTGCGATGGGAGGGCGCCTCTGATTGCATATAAACGCAGGTGATGATGACGAATATTTTTTATTATTAATATTCTAGTGTAAATCCCACCCTGCTATCTGGTCTGTGTGCGCAGTCACAACTGTGATGAAGGGGAGGAAGATAAGACCCCTCTATTACGAAGGAAGGATAGTTGGGGCAACCAGGGGCAGAGAGGGCTGTTTTTTTTTCTCTCACGTGACATAATCTGTGTGTCAATGTGTCAGAAAAGAGGCAGTATTGTGTGTTGATTCCAGCCATCGCCTCTCACCCATACCCGACCACTGACACCTACCTACCCCCAACCACTGACACCCCAGACTGACACCCATCACCCCCAACCACTGACACCCCAGACTGACACCTACCTATCCCCAACCACTGATACCCCAGACTGACACCCATCACCCCCAACCACTGACACCTACCTACCCCCAACCACTGATACCCCAGACTGACACCCATCACCCCCAACCACTGACACCCCAGACAGACACCCATCTACACCCAACCACTGACACCCCAGTCTGACACCTAAATACTCCCAACCACTGACATCTACCCCCAACATCTGACTCCCACCTACCCCCAACCACTGACACCCCAGACTGAAATCCATCTACACCCAAACCACTGACACTCCAAACTGACACCCACCTACCCCAAACCACTGAAACCCCAGCCTAACACCCAAATACTCCCAACCACTGACACCTACCCCCAACGTCTGACTCCCACCTACCACCCACCACTGATACCCCAGACTAACACCCATCACCCCCAACCTACCACCCCAGGACAAACAGCAATAAACACTATACAAAGGAGCGTTCACTAAGTAACTGGTGTCGCTCGCGCTCTCCTCCTCCTGCCTGGGATTTACCTTTACACTCTTCACAATGCCTCTATGTGCGATGGGAGGGCGCCTCTGATTGCATATAAACGCAGGTGATGATGACGAATATTTTTTATTATTAATATTCTAGTGTAAATCCCACCCTGCTATCTGGTCTGTGTGCGCAGTCACAACTGTGATGAAGGGGAGGAAGATAAGACCCCTCTATTACGAAGGAAGGATAGTTGGGGCAACCAGGGGCAGAGAGGGCTGGTTTTTTTTCTCTCACGTGACATAATCTGTGTGTCAATGTGTCAGAAAAGAGGCAGTATTGTGTGTTGTTTCCAGCCATCGCCTCTCACCCATACCCGACCACTGACACCTACCTATCCCCAACCATTGACACCCCAGACAGACACCTACCCCCAACCACTAATACCCAAGACTGACACCTACCTACCCCAAACCACTGATACCCCAGACTGACACCCATCACCCCCAACCACTGACACCTACCTACCCCCAACCACTGATACCCCAGACTTACACCCATCACCCCCAACCACTGACACCCCAGACAGAAACCCATCTACACCCAACCACAGACACCCCAGTCTGACACCTAAATACTCCCAACCACTGACACCTACCCCCAACGTCTGACTCCCACCTACCCCCCACCACTGATACCCCAGACTTACACCCATCACCCCCAACCTATCACCCCAGGACAAAGAGCAATAAACACTATACAAAGGAGCGTTCACTAGGTAACTGGTGTCGCTCGCGCTCTCCTCCTCCTGCCTGGGATTTACCTTTACACTCTTCACAATGCCTCTATGTGCGATGGGAGGGCGCCTCTGATTGCATATAAACGCAGGTGATGATGACGAATATTTTTTATTATTAATATTCTAGTGTAAATCCCACCCTGCTATCTGGTCTGTGTGCGCAATCACAACTGTGATGAAGGGGAGGAAGATAAGACCCCTCTATTACGAAGGAAGGATAGTTGGGGCAACCAGGGGCAGAGAGGGCTGGTTTTTTTTCTCTCACGTGACATAATCTGTGTGTCAATGTGTCAGAAAAGAGGCAGTATTGTGTGTTGTTTCCAGCCATCGCCTCTCACCCATACCCGACCACTGACACCTACCTATCCCCAACCACTGACACCCCAGACTGACACCCATCACCCCCAACCACTGACACCCCAGACTGACACCTACCTATCCCCAACCACTGATACCCCAGACTGACACCCATCCCCCCAACCACTGACACCTACCTACATCCAACCACTGATACCCCATACTGACACCCATCACCCCCAACCACTGACACCCCAGACAGAAACCCATCTACACCCAACCACTGACACCCCAGTCTGACACCTAAATACTCCCAACCACTGACATCTACCCCCAACATCTGACTCCCACCTACCCACAACCACTGACACCCCAGACTGAAACCCATCTACACCCAAACCACTGACTTTCCAAACTGACACCCACCTACCCCAAACCACTGAAACCGCAGCCTAACACCCAATTACTCCCAACCACTGACACCTACCCCCAACGTCTGACTCCCACCTACCACCCACCACTGATACCCCAGACTAACACCCATCACCCCCAACCTACCACCCCAGGACAAAGAGCAATAAACACTATACAAAGGAGCGTTCACTAGGTAACTGGTGTCGCTCGCGCTCTCCTCCTCCTGCCTGGGATTTACCTTTACACTCTTCACAATGCCTCTATGTGCGATGGGAGGGCGCCTCTGATTGCATATAAACGCAGGTGATGATGACGAATATTTTTTATTATTAATATTCTAGTGTAAATCCCACCCTGCTATCTGGTCTGTGTGCGCAGTCACAACTGTGATGAAGGGGAGGAAGATAAGACCCCTCTATTACGAAGGAAGGATAGTTGGGGCAACCAGGGGCAGAGAGGGCTGGTTTTTTTTCTCTCACGTGACATAATCTGTGTGTCAATGTGTCAGAAAAGAGGCAGTATTGTGTGTTGTTTCCAGCCATCGCCTCTCACCCATACCCGACCACTGACACCTACCTACCCCCAACCACTGACACCCCAGACTGACACCCATCACCCCCAACCACTGACACCCCAGACTGACACCTACCTACCCCCAACCACTGATACCCCAGACTGACACCCATCACCCCCAACCACTGACACCTACCTACCCCCAACCACTGATACCCCAGACTGACACCCATCACCCCCAACCACTGACACCCCAGACAGAAACCCATCTACACCCAACCACTGACACCCCAGTCTGACACCTAAATACTCGCAACCACTGACACCTAACCCCAACATCTGACTCCCACCTACCCCACACCACTGATACCCCAGACTTACACCCATCACCCCCAACCTACCACCCCAGGACAAACAGCAATAAACACTATACAAAGGAGCGTTCACTAGGTAACTGGTGTCGCTCGCGCTCTCCTCCTCCTGCCTGGGATTTACCTTTACACTCTTCACAATGCCTCTATGTGCGATGGGAGGGCGCCTCTGATTGCATATAAACGCAGGTGATGATGACGAATATTTTTTATTATTAATATTCTAGTGTAAATCCCACCCTGCTATCTGGTCTGTGTGCGCAGTCACAACTGTGATGAAGGGGAGGAAGATAAGACCCCTCTATTACGAAGGAAGGATAGTTGGGGCAACCAGGGGCAGAGAGGGCTGGTTTTTTTTCTCTCACGTGACATAATCTGTGTGTCAATGTGTCAGAAAAGAGGCAGTATTGTGTGTTGTTTCCAGCCATCGCCTCTCACCCATACCCGACCACTGACACCTACCTACCCCCAACCATTGACACCCCAGACTGACACCCATCACCCCCAACCACTGACACCCCAGACTGACACCTACCTATCCCTAACCACTGATACCCCAGACTTACACCCATCACCCCCAACCACTGACACCTACCTACACCCAACCACTGATACCCCAGACTGACACCCATCACCCCCAACCACTGACACCCCAGACAGAAACCCATCTACACCCAACCACTGACACCCCAGTCTGACACCTAAATACTCCCAACCACTGACATCTACCCCCAACATCTGACTCCCACCTACCCCCAACCACTGACACCCCAGACTGAAACCCATCTACACCCCAACCACTGACACTCCAAACTGACACCCACCTACCCCAAACCACTGAAACCCCAGCCTAACACCCAAATACTCCCAACCACTGACACCTACCCCCAACGTCTGACTCCCACCTACCACCCACCACTGATACCCCAGACTAACACCCATCACCCCCAACCTACCACCCCAGGACAAAGAGCAATAAACACTATACAAAGGAGCGTTCACTAGGTAACTGGTGTCGCTCGCGCTCTCCTCCTCCTGCCTGGGATTTACACTCTTCACAATGCCTCTATGTGCGATGGGAGGGCGCCTCTGATTGCATATAAACGCAGGTGATGATGACGAATATTTTTTATTATTAATATTCTAGTGTAAATCCCACCCTGCTATCTGGTCTGTGTGCGCAGTCACAACTGTGATGAAGGGGAGGAAGATAAGACCCCTCTATTACGAAGGAAGGATAGTTGGGGCAACCAGGGGCAGAGAGGGCTGGTTTTTTTTCTCTCACGTGACATAATCTGTGTGTCAATGTGTCAGAAAAGAGGCAGTATTGTGTGTTGTTTCCAGACATCGCCTCTCACCCATACCCAACCACTGACACCTACCTATCCCCAACCATTGACACCCCAGACTGACACCCATCACCCCCAACCACTGACACCCCAGAGTGACACCTACCTATCCCCAACCACTGATACCCCAGACTGAAACCCATCTACACCCAAACCACTGACACTCCAAACTGACACCCACCTACCCCAAACCACTGAAACCCCAGCCTAACACCCAAATACTCCCAACCACTGACACCTACCCCCAACGTCTGACTCCCACCTACCCCCCACCACTGATACCCCAGACTTACACCCATCACCCCCAACCTACCACCCCAGGACAAACAGCAATAAACACTATACAAAGGAGCGTTCACTAGGTAACTGGTGTCGCTCGCGCTCTCCTCCTCCTGCCTGGGATTTACCTTTACACTCTTCACAATGCCTCTATGTGCGATGGGAGGGCGCCTCTGATTGCATATAAACGCAGGTGATGATGACGAATATTTTTTATTATTAATATTCTAGTGTAAATCCCACCCTGCTATCTGGTCTGTGTGCGCAGTCACAACTGTGATGAAGGGGAGGAAGATAAGACCCCTCTATTACGAAGGAAGGATAGTTGGGGCAACCAGGGGCAGAGAGGGCTGGTTTTTTTTCTCTCACGTGACATAATCTGTGTGTCAATGTGTCAGAAAAGAGGCAGTATTGTGTGTTGTTTCCAGCCATCGCCTCTCACCCATACCCGACCACTGACACCTACCTACCCCCAACCACTGACACCCCAGACTGACACCCATCACCCCCAACCACTGACACCTATCTACACCCAACCACTGATACCCCAGACTGACACCCATCACCCCCAACCACTGACACCCCAGACAGAAACCCATCTACACCCAACCACTGACACCCCAGTCTGACACCTAAATACTCCCAACCACTGACATCTACCCCCAACATCTGACTCCCACCTACCCCCAACCACTGACACCCCAGACTGAAACCCATCTACACCCAAACCACTGACACTCCAAACTGACACCCACCTACCCCAAACCACTGAAACCCCAGCCTAACACCCAAATACTCCCAACCACTGACACCTACCCCCAACGTCTGACTCCCACCTACCACCCACCACTGATACCCCAGACTAACACCCATCACCCCCAACCTACCACCCCAGGACAAAGAGCAATAAACACTATACAAAGGAGCGTTCACTAGGTAACTGGTGTCGCTCGCGCTCTCCTCCTCCTGCCTGGGATTTACCTTTACACTCTTCACAATGCCTCTATGTGCGATGGGAGGGCGCCTCTGATTGCATATAAACGCAGGTGATGATGACGAATATTTTTTATTATTAATATTCTAGTGTAAATCCCACCCTGCTATCTGGTCTGTGTGCGCAGTCACAACTGTGATGAAGGGGAGGAAGATAAGACCCCTGTATTACGAAGGAAGGATAGTTGGGGCAACCAGGGGCAGAGAGGGCTGGTTTTTTTTCTCTCACGTGACATAATCTGTGTGTCAATGTGTCAGAAAAGAGGCAGTATTGTGTGTTGTTTCCAGACATCGCCTCTCACCCATACCCGACCACTGACACCTACCTACCCCCAACCACTGATACCCCAGACTGACACCCATCTACACCCAACCACTGACACCTACCTACCCCCAACCACTGATACCCCAGACTGACACCCATCACCCCCAACCACTGACACCCCAGACAGAAACCCATCTACACCCAACCACTGACACCCCAGTCTGACACCTAAATACTCCCAACCACTGACACCTACCCCCAACGTCTGACTCCCACCTACCCCCCACCACTGATACCCCAGACTTACACCCATCACCCCCAACCACTAATACCCAAGACTGACTCCCATCACCCCCAACCACTAATACCCAAGACTGACTCCCATCACCCCCAACCACTGACACCTACCTACACCCAACCACTGATACCCCAGACTGACACCCATCACCCCCAACCACTGACACCCCAGACAGAAACCCATCTACACCCAACCACTGACACCCCAGTCTGACACCTAAATTCTCCCAACCACTGACATCTACCCCCAACATCTGACTCCTACCTACCCCCAACCACTGACACCCCAGACTGAAACCCATCTACACCCAAACCACTGACACTCCAAACTGACACCCACCTACCCCAAACCACTGAAACCCCAGCCTAACACCCAAATACTCCCAACCACTGACACCTACCCCCAACGTCTGACTCCCACCTACCACCCACCACTGATACCCCAGACTAACACCCATCACCCCCAACCTACCACCCCAGGACAAACAGCAATAAACACTATACAAAGGAGCGTTGACTAGGTAACTGGTGTCGCTCGCGCTCTCCTCCTCCTGCCTGGGATTTACCTTTACACTCTTCACAATGCCTCTATGTGCGATGGGAGGGCGCCTCTGATTGCATATAAACGCAGGTGATGATGACGAATATTTTTTATTATTAATATTCTAGTGTAAATCCCACCCTGCTATCTGGTCTGTGTGCGCAGTCACAACTGTGATGAAGGGGAGGAAGATAAGACCCCTCTATTACGAAGGAAGGATAGTTGGGGCAACCAGGGGCAGAGAGGGCTGTTTTTTTTTCTCTCACGTGACATAATCTGTGTGTCAATGTGTCAGAAATGAGGCAGTATTGTGTGTTGTTTCCAGCCATCGCCTCTCACCTATACCCGACCACTGACACCTACCTACCCCCAACCACTGACACCCCAGACTGACACCTACCCCCAACCACTGACACCCCAGACTGACACCTACCTACCCCCAACCACTGACACCCCAGACTGACACCCATCACCCCCAACCACTGACACCCCAGACTGACACCTACCTACCCCCAACCACTGATACCCCAGACTGACACCCATCAACCCCAACCACTGACACCTACCTACCCCCAACCACTGATACCCCAGACTGACACCCATCACCCCCAACCACTGACACCCCAGACAGAAACCCATCTACACCCAACCACTGACACCCCAGTCTGACACCTAAATACTCCCAACCACTGACACCTACCCCCAACGTCTGACTCCCACCTACCCCCCACCACTGATACCCCAGACTTACACCCATCACCCCCAACCTACCACCCCAGGACAAACAGCAATAAACACTATACAAAGGAGCGTTCACTAGGTAACTGGTGTCGCTCGCGCTCTCCTCCTCCTGCCTGGGATTTACCTTTACACTCTTCACAATGCCTCTATGTGCGATGGGAGGGCGCCTTTGATTGCATATAAACGCAGGTGATGATGACGAATATTTTTTATTATTAATATTCTAGTGTAAATCCCACCCTGCTATCTGGTCTGTGTGCGCAGTCACAACTGTGATGAAGGGGAGGAAGATAAGACCCCTCTATTACGAAGGAAGGATAGTTGGGGCAACCAGGGGCAGAGAGGGCTGGTTTTTTTTCTCTCACGTGACATAATCTGTGTGTCAATGTGTCAGAAAAGAGGCAGTATTGTGTGTTGTTTCCAGCCATCGCCTCTCACCCATACCCGACCACTGACACCTACCTACCCCCAACCACTGACACCCCAGACTGACACCCATCACCCCCAACCACTGACACCCCAGACTGACACCTACCTATCCCCAACCACTGATACCCCAGACTGACACCCATCACCCCCAACCACTGACACCTACCTACCCCCAACCACTGATACCCCAGACTGACACCCATCACCCCCAACCACTGACACCCCAGACAGAAACCCATCTACACCCAACCACTGACACCCCTGTCTGACACCTAAATACTCCCAACCACTGACATCTACCCCCAACATCTGACTCCCACCTACCCCCAACCACTGACACCCCAGACTGAAATCCATCTACACCCAAACCACTGACACTCCAAATTGACACCCACCTACCCCAAACCACTGAAACCCCAGCCTAACACCCAAATACTCCCAACCACTGACACCTACCCCCAACGTCTGACTCCCACCTACCACCCACCACTGATACCCCAGACTAACACCCATCACCCCCAACCTACCACCCCAGGACAAACAGCAATAAACACTATACAAAGGAGCGTTCACTAGGTAACTGGTGTCGCTCGCGCTCTCCTCCTCCTGCCTGGGATTTACCTTTACACTCTTCACAATGCCTCTATGTGCGATGGGAGGGCGCCTCTGATTGCATATAAACGCAGGTGATGATGACGAATATTTTTTATTATTAATATTCTAGTGTAAATCCCACCCTGCTATCTGGTCTGTGTGCGCAGTCACAACTGTGATGAAGGGGAGGAAGATAAGACCCCTCTATTACGAAGGAAGGATAGTTGGGGCAACCAGGGGCAGAGAGGGCTGGTTTTTTTTCTCTCACGTGACATAATCTGTGTGTCAATGTGTCAGAAAAGAGGCAGTATTGTGTGTTGTTTCCAGCCATCGCCTCTCACCCATACCCGACCACTGACACCTACCTACCCCCAACCACTGACACCCCAGACTGACACCTAACCCCAACCACTAATACCCAAGACTGACACCTACCTACCCCAAACCACTGATACCCCAGACTGACACCCATCACCCCCAACCACTGACACCTACCTACCCCCAACCACTGATACCCCAGACTGACACCCATCACCCCCAACCACTGACACCTACCTACACCCAACCACTGATACCCCAGACTGACACCCATCACCCCCAACCACTGACACCCCAGACAGAAACCCATCTACACCCAACCACTGACACCCCAGTCTGACACCTAAATACTCCCAACCACTGACATCTACCCCCAACATCTGACTCCCACCTACCCCCAACCACTGACACCCCAGACTGAAACCCATCTACACCCAAACCACTGACACTCCAAACTGACACCCACCTACCCCAAACCACTGAAACCCCAGCCTAACACCCAAATACTCCCAACCACTGACACCTACCCCCAACGTCTGACTCCCACCTACCACCCACCACTGATACCCCAGACTAACACCCATCACCCCCGACCTACCACCGCAGGACAAAGAGCAATAAACACTATACAAAGGAGCGTTCACTAGGTAACTGGTGTCGCTCGCGCTCTCCTCCTCCTGCCTGGGATTTACCTTTACACTCTTCACAATGCCTCTATGTGCGATGGGAGGGCGCCTCTGATTGCATATAAACGCAGGTGATGATGACGAATATTTTTTATTAATATTCTAGTGTAAATCCCACCCTGCTATCTGGTCTGTGTGCGCAGTCACAACTGTGATGAAGGGGAGGAAGATAAGACCCCTCTATTACGAAGGAAGGATAGTTGGGGCAACCAGGGGCAGAGAGGGCTGGTTTTTTTCTCTCACGTGACATAATCTGTGTGTCAATGTGTCAGAAAAGAGGCAGTATTGTGTGTTGTTTCCAGCCATCGCCTCTCACCCATACCCGACCACTGACACCTACCTACCCCCAACCACTGACACCCATCACACCCAACCACTGACACCCCAGACTGACACCTACCTACCCCCAACCACTGATACCCCAGACTGAAACCCATCACCCCCAACCACTGACACCTACCTACCCCCAACCACTGATACCCCAGACTGACACCCATCACCCCCAACCACTGACACCCCAGACAGAAACCCATCTACACCCAACCACTGACACCCCAGTCTGACACCTAAATACTCCCAACCACTGACACCTACCCCCAACGTCTGACTCCCACCTACCCCCCACCACTGATACCCCAGACTTACACCCAGCACCCCCAACCTACCACCCCAGGACAAACAGCAATAAACACTATACAAAGGAGCGTTCACTAGGTAACTGGTGTCGCTCGCGCTCTCCTCCTCCTGCCTGGGATTTACCTTTACACTCTTCACAATGCCTCTATGTGCGATGGGAGGGCGCCTCTGATTGCATATAAACGCAGGTGATGATGACGAATATTTTTTATTAATATTCTAGTGTAAATCCCACCCTGCTATCTGGTCTGTGTGCGCAGTCACAACTGTGATGAAGGGGAGGAAGATAAGACCCCTCTATTACGAAGGAAGGATAGTTGGGGCAACCAGGGGCAGAGAGGGCTGGTTTTTTTCTCTCACGTGACATAATCTGCTTGTCAATGTGTCAGAAAAGAGGCAGTATTGTGTGTTGTTTCCAGCCATCGCCTCTCACCCATACCCGACCACTGACACCTACCTACCCCCAACCACTGACACCCATCACACCCAACCACTGACACCCCAGACTGACACCTACCTACCCCCAACCACTGATACCCCAGACTGAAACCCATCACCCCCAACCACTGACACCTACCTACCCCCAACCACTGATACCCCAGACTGACACCCATCACCCCCAACCACTGACACCCCAGACAGAAACCCATCTACACCCAACCACTGACACCCCAGTCTGACACCTAAATACTCCCAACCACTGACACCTACCCCCAACGTCTGACTCCCACCTACCCCCCACCACTGATACCCCAGACTTACACCCAGCACCCCCAACCTACCACCCCAGGACAAACAGCAATAAACACTATACAAAGGAGCGTTCACTAGGTAACTGGTGTCGCTCGCGCTCTCCTCCTCCTGCCTGGGATTTACCTTTACACTCTTCACAATGCCTCTATGTGCGATGGGAGGGCGCCTCTGATTGCATATAAACGCAGGTGATGATGACGAATATTTTTTATTATTAATATTCTAGTGTAAATCCCACCCTGCTATCTGGTCTGTGTGCGCAGTCACAACTGTGATGAAGGGCAGGAAGATAAGACCCCTCTATTACGAAGGAAGGATAGTTGGGGCAACCAGGGGCAGAGAGGGCTGGTTTTTTTTCTCTCACGTGACATAATCTGTGTGTCAATGTGTCAGAAAAGAGGCAGTATTGTGTGTTGTTTCCAGACATCGCCTCTCACCCATACCCGACCTGTGACACCTACCTATCCCCAACCATTGACACCCCAGATTGACACCTACCCCCAACCACTAATACCCAAGACTGACACCTACCTGCCCCAAACCACTGATACCCCAGACTTACACCCATCACCCCCAACCACTGACACCTACCTACCCCCAACCACTGATACCCCAGACTTACACCCATCACCCCCAACCACTGACACCCCAGACAGAAACCCATCTACACCCAACCACTGATACCCCAGACTGACACCCATCACCCCCAACCACTGACACCCCAGACAGAAACCCATCTACACCCAACCACTGACACCCCAGTCTGACACCTAAATACTCCCAACCACTGACATCTACCCCCAACATCTGACTCCCACCTACCCCCAACCACTGACACCCCAGACTGAAACCCATCTACACCCAAACCACTGACACTCCAAACTGACACCCACCTACCCCAAACCACTGAAACCCCAGCCTAACACCAAAATACTCCCAACCACTGACACCTACCCCCAACGTCTGACTCCCACCTACCACCCACCACTGATACCCCAGACTAACACCCATCACCCCCAACCTACCACCGCAGGACAAAGAGCAATAAACACTATACAAAGGAGCGTTCACTAGGTAACTGGTGTCGCTCGCGCTCTCCTCCTCCTGCCTGGGATTTACCTTTACACTCTTCACAATGCCTCTATGTGCGATGGGAGGGTGCCTCTGATTGCATATAAACGCAGGTGATGATGACGAATATTTTTTATTAATATTCTAGTGTAAATCCCACCCTGCTATCTGGTCTGTGTGCGCAGTCACAACTGTGATGAAGGGGAGGAAGATAAGACCCCTCTATTACGAAGGAAGGATAGTTGGGGCAACCAGGGGCAGAGAGGGCTGGTTTTTTTTCTCTCACGTGACATAATCTGTGTGTCAATGTGTCAGAAAAGAGGCAGTATTGTGTGTTGTTTCCAGCCATCGCCTCTCACCCATACCCGACCACTGACACCTACCTACCCCCAACCACTGACACCCCAGACTGACACCCATCACCCCCAACCACTGACACCCCAGACTGACACCTACCTACCCCCAACCACTGATACCCCAGACTGACACCCATCACCCCCAACCACTGACACCTACCTACCCCCAACCACTGATACCCCAGACTGACACCCATCACCCCCAACCACTGACACCCCAGACAGAAACCCATCTACACCCAACCACTGACACCCCAGTCTGACACCTAAATACTCCCAACCACTGACACCTAACCCCAACATCTGACTCCCACCTACCCCACACCACTGATACCCCAGACTTACACCCATCACCCCCAACCTACCACCCCAGGACAAACAGCAATAAACACTATACAAAGGAGCGTTCACTAGGTAACTGGTGTTGCTCGCGCTCTCCTCCTCCTGCCTGGGATTTACCTTTACACTCTTCACAATGCCTCTATGTGCGATGGGAGGGCGCCTCTGATTGCATATAAACGCAGGTGATGATGACGAATATTTTTTATTATTAATATTCTAGTGTAAATCCCACCCTGCTATCTGGTCTGTGTGCGCAGTCACAACTGTGATGAAGGGGAGGAAGATAAGACCCCTCTATTACGAAGGAAGGATAGTTGGGGCAACCAGGGGCAGAGAGGGCTGGTTTTTTTTCTCTCACGTGACATAATCTGTGTGTCAATGTGTCAGAAAAGAGGCAGTATTGTGTGTTGTTTCCAGACATCGCCTCTCACCCATACCCGACCACTGACACCTACCTACCCCCAACCATTGACACCCCAGACTGACACCCATCACCCCCAACCACTGACACCCCAGACTGACACCTACCTACCCCCAACCACTGATACCCCAGACTGACACCCATCACCCCCAACCACTGACACCTACCTACACCCAACCACTGATACCCCAGACTGACACCCATCACCCCCAACCACTGACACCCCAGACAGAAACCCATCTACACCCAACCACTGACACCCCAGTCTGACACCTAAATACTCCCAACCACTGACATCTACCCCCAACATCTGACTCCCACCTACCCCCAACCACTGACACCCCAGACTGAAACCCATCTACACCCAAACCACTGACACTCCAAACTGACACCGACCTACCCCAAACCACTGAAACCCCAGCCTAACACCCAAATACTCCCAACCACTGACACCTACCCCCAACGTCTGACTCCCACCTACCACCCACCACTGATACCCCAGACTAACACCCATCACCCCCAACCTACCACCCCAGGACAAACAGCAATAAACACTATACAAAGGAGCGTTCACTAGGTAACTGGTGTCGCTCGCGCTCTCCTCCTCCTGCCTGGGATTTACCTTTACACTCTTCACAATGCCTCTATGTGCGATGGGAGGGCGCCTCTGATTGCATATAAACGCAGGTGATGATGACGAATATTTTTTATTATCAATATTCTAGTGTAAATCCCACCCTGCTATCTGGTCTGTGTGCGCAGTCACAACTGTGATGAAGGGGAGGAAGATAAGACCCCTCTATTACGAAGGAAGGATAGTTGGAGCAACCAGGGGCAGAGAGGGCTGGTTTTTTTTCTCTCACGTGACATAATCTGTGTGTCAATGTGTCAGAAAAGAGGCAGTATTGTGTGTTGTTTCCAGACATCGCCTCTCACCCATACCCGACCACTGACACCTACCTATCCCCAACCATTGACACCCCAGACTGACACCCATCACCCCCAACCACTGACACCCCAGACTGACACCTACCTACCCCCAACCACTGATACCCCAGACTGACACCCATCACCCCCAACCACTGACACCTACCTACACCCAACCACTGATACCCCAGACTGACACCCATCACCCCCAACCACTGACACCCCAGACAGAAACCCATCTACACCCAACCACTGACACCCCAGTCTGACACCTAAATACTCCCAACCACTGACATCTACCCCCAACATCTGACTCCCACCTACCCCCAACCACTGACACCCCAGACTGAAACCCATCTACACCCAAACCACTGACACTCCAAACTTACACCCACCTACCCCAAACCTCTGAAACCCCAGCCTAACACCCAAATACTCCCAACCACTGACACCTACCCCCAACGTCTGACTCCCACCTACCACCCACCACTGATACCCCAGACTAACACCCATCACCCCCAACCTACCACCGCAGGACAAAGAGCAATAAACACTATACAAAGGAGCGTTCACTAGGTAACTAGTGTCGCTCGCGCTCTTTTCCTCCTGCCTGGGATTTACACTCTTCACAATGCCTCTATGTGCGATGGGAGGGCGCCTCTGATTGCATATAAACGCAGGTGATGATGACGAATATTTTTTATTAATATTCTAGTGTAAATCCCACCCTGCTATCTGGTCTGTGTGCGCAGTCACAACTGTGATGAAGGGGAGGAAGATAAGACCCCTCTATTACGAAGGAAGGATAGTTGGGGCAACCAGGGGCAGAGAGGGCTGGTTTTTTTTCTCTCACGTGACATAATCTGTGTGTCAATGTGTCAGAAAAGAGGCAGTATTGTGTGTTGTTTCCAGACATCGCCTCTCACCCATACCCGACCACTGACACCTACCTACCCCCAACCACTGACACCCCAGACTGACACCCATCACCCCCAACCACTGACACCCCAGACTGACACCTACCTACCCCCAACCACTGATACCCCAGACTGACACCCATCACCCCCAACCACTGACACCTACCTACACCCAACCACTGATACCCCAGACTGACACCCATCACCCCCAACCACTGACACCCCAGACAGAAACCCATCTACACCCAACCACTGACACCCCAGTCTGACACCTAAATACTCCCAACCACTGACATCTACCCCCAACATCTGACTCCCACCTACCCCCAACCACTGACACCCCAGACTGAAACCCATCTACACCCAAACCACTGACACTCCAAACTGACACCCACCTACCCCAAACCACTGAAACCCCAGCCTAACACCCAAATACTCCCAACCACTGACACCTACCCCCAACGTCTGACTCCCACCTACCACCCACCACTGATACCCCAGACTAACACCCATCACCCCCAACCTACCACCCCAGGACAAAGAGCAATAAACACTATACAAAGGAGCGTTCACTAGGTAACTGGTGTCGCTCGCGCTCTCCTCCTCCTGCCTGGGATTTACACTCTTCACAATGCCTCTATGTGCGATGGGAGGGCGCCTCTGATTGCATATAAACGCAGGTGATGATGACGAATATTTTTTATTAATATTCTAGTGTAAATCCCACCCTGCTATCTGGTCTGTGTGCGCAGTCACAACTGTGATGAAGGGGAGGAAGATAAGACCCCTCTATTACGAAGGAAGGATAGTTGGAGCAACCAGGGGCAGAGAGGGCTGGTTTTTTTTCTCTCACGTGACATAATCTGTGTGTCAATGTGTCAGAAAAGAGGCAGTATTGTGTGTTGTTTCCAGCCATCGCCTCTCACCCATACCCGACCACTGACACCTACCTACCCCCAACCACTGACACCCCAGACTGACACCCATCACCCCCAACCACTGACACCCCAGACTGACACCTACCTACCCCCAACCACTGATACCCCAGACTGACACCCATCACCCCCAACCACTGACACCTACCTACCCCCAACCACTGATACCCCAGACTGACACCCATCACCCCCAACCACTGACACCCCAGACAGAAACCCATCTACACCCAACCACTGACACCCCACTCTGACACCTAAATACTCCCAACCACTGACACCTACCCCCAACGTCTGACTCCCACCTACCCCCCACCACTGATACCCCAGACTTACACCCATCACCCCCAACCTACCACCCCAGGACAAACAGCAATAAACACTATACAAAGGAGCGTTCACTAGGTAACTGGTGTCGCTCGCGCTCTCCTCCTCCTGCCTGGGATTTACCTTTACACTCTTCACAATGCCTCTATGTGCGATGGGAGGGCGCCTCTGATTGCATATAAACGCAGGTGATGATGACGAATATTTTTATTATTAATATTCTAGTGTAAATCCCACCCTGCTATCTGGTCTGTGTGCTCAGTCACAACTGTGATGAAGGGGAGGAAGATAAGACCCCTCTATTACGAAGGAAGGATAGTTGGGGCAACCAGGGGCAGAGAGGGCTGGTTTTTTTTCTCTCACGTGACATAATCTGTGTGTCAATGTGTCAGAAAAGAGGCAGTATTGTGTGTTGTTTCCAGCCATCGCCTCTCACCCATACCCGACCACTGACACCTACCTACCCCCAACCACTGACACCCCAGACTGACACCCATCACCCCCAACCACTGACACCCCAGACTGACACCTACCTACCCCCAACCACTGATACCCCAGACTGACACCCATCACCCCCAACCACTGACACCTACCTACCCCCAACCACTGATACCCCAGACTGACACCCATCACCCCCAACCACTGACACCCCAGACAGAAACCCATCTACACCCAACCACTGATACCCCAGTCTGACACCTAAATATTCCCAACCACTGACATCTACCCCCAACATCTGACTCCCACCTACCCCCAACCACTGACACCCCAGACTGAAACCCATCTACACCCAAACCACTGACACTCCAAACTGACACCCACCTACCCCAAACCACTGAAACCCCAGCCTAACACCCAAATACTCCCAACCACTGACACCTACCCCCAACGTCTGACTCCCACCTACCACCCACCACTGATACCCCAGACTAACACCCATCACCCCCAACCTACCACCCCAGGACAAAGAGCAATAAACACTATACAAAGGAGCGTTCACTAGGTAACTGGTGTCGCTCGCGCTCTCCTCCTCCTGCCTGGGATTTACCTTTACACTCTTCACAATGCCTCTATGTGCGATGGGAGGGCGCCTCTGATTGCATATAAACGCAGGTGATGATGACGAATATTTTTTATTATTAATATTCTAGTGTAAATCACACCCTGCTATCTGGTCTGTGTGCGCAGTCACAACTGTGATGAAGGGGAGGAAGATAAGACCCCTCTATTACGAAGGAAGGATAGTTGGGGCAATCAGGGGCAGAGAGGGCTGGTTTTTTTTCTCTCACGTGACATAATCTGTGTGTCAATGTGTCAGAAAAGAGGCAGTATTGTGTGTTGTTTCCAGCCATCGCCTCTCACCCATACCCGACCACTGACACCTACCTACCCCCAACCACTGACACCCCAGACTGACACCCATCACCCCCAACCACTGACACCCCAGACTGACACCTACCTACCCCCAACCACTGATACCCCAGACTGACACCCATCACCCCCAACCACTGATACCCCAGACTGACACCCATCACCCCCAACCACTGACACCTACCTACCCCCAACCACTGATACCCCAGACTTACACCCATCACCCCCAACCACTGACACCCCAGACAGAAACCCATCTACACCCAACCACAGACACCCCAGTCTGACACCTAAATACTCCCAACCACTGACACCTACCCCCAACGTCTGACTCCCACCTACCCCCCACCACTGATACCCCAGACTTACACCCATCACCCCCAACCTACCTCCCCAGGACAAAGAGCAATAAACACTATACAAAGGAGCGTTCACTAAGTAATTGGTGTCGCTCGCGCTCTCCTCCTCCTGCCTGGGATTTACACTCTTCACAATGCCTCTATGTGCGATGGGAGGGCGCCTCTGATTGCATATAAACGCAGGTGATGATGACGAATATTTTTTATTAATATTCTAGTGTAAATCCCACCCTGCTATCTGGTCTGTGTGCGCAGTCACAACTGTGATGAAGGGGAGGAAGATAAGACCCCTCTATTACGAAGGAAGGATAGTTGGGGCAATCAGGGGCAGAGAGGGCTGGTTTTTTTTCTCTCACGTGACATAATCTGTGTGTCAATGTGTCAGAAAAGAGGCAGTATTGTGTGTTGTTTCCAGCCATCGCCTCTCACCCATATCTGACCTGTGACACCTACCTATCCCCGACCACTGACACCCCAGACTGACACCCATCACCCCCAACCACTGACACCCCAGACTGACACCTACCTACCCCCAACCACTGATACCCCAGACTGACACCCATCACCCCCAACCACTGACACCCCAGACAGAAACCCATCTACACCCAACCACTGACACCCCAGTCTGACACCTAAATACTCCCAACCACTGACACCTACCCCCAACGTCTGACTCCCACCTACCCCCCACCACTGATACCCCAGACTTACACCCATCACCCCCAACCTACCTCCCCAGGACAAACAGCAATAAACACTATACAAAGGAGCGTTCACTAAGTAATTGGTGTCGCTCGCGCTCTCCTCCTCCTGCCTGGGATTTACACTCTTCACAATGCCTCTATGTGCGATGGGAGGGCGCCTCTGATTGCATATAAACGCAGGTGATGATGACGAATATTTTTTATTAATATTCTAGTGTAAATCCCACCCTGCTATCTGGTCTGTGTGCGCAGTCACAACTGTGATGAAGGGGAGGAAGATAAGACCCCTCTATTACGAAGGAAGGATAGTTGGAGCAACCAGGGGCAGAGAGGGCTGGTTTTTTTTCTCTCACGTGACATAATCTGTGTGTCAATGTGTCAGAAAAGAGGCAGTATTGTGTGTTGTTTCCAGACATCGCCTCTCACCCATACCCGACCACTGACACCTACCTATCCCCAACCATTGACACCCCAGACTGACACCCATCACCCCCAACCACTGACACCCCAGACTGACACCTACCTACCCCCAACCACTGATACCCCAGACTGACACCCATCACCCCCAACCACTGACACCTACCTACACCCAACCACTGATACCCCAGACTGACACCCATCACCCCCAACCACTGACACCCCAGACAGAAACCCATGTACACCCAACCACTGACACCCCAGTCTGACACCTAAATACTCCCAACCACTGACATCTACCCCCAACATCTGACTCCCACCTACCCCCAACCACTGACACCCCAGACTGAAACCCATCTACACCCAAACCACTGACACTCCAAACTGACACCCACCTACCCCAAACCACTGAAACCCCAGCCTAACACCCAAATACTCCCAACCACTGACACCTACCCCCAACGTCTGACTCCCACCTACCACCCACCACTGATACCCCAGACTAACACCCATCACCCCCAACCTACCACCGCAGGACAAAGAGCAATAAACACTATACAAAGGAGCGTTCACTAGGTAACTGGTGTCGCTCGCGCTCTCCTCCTCCTGCCTGGGATTTACACTCTTCACAATGCCTCTATGTGCGATGGGAGGGCGCCTCTGATTGCATATAAACGCAGGTGATGATGACGAATATTTTTTATTAATATTCTAGTGTAAATCCCACCCTGCTATCTGGTCTGTGTGCGCAGTCACAACTGTGATGAAGGGGAGGAAGATAAGACCCCTCTATTACGAAGGAAGGATAGTTGGGGCAATCAGGGGCAGAGAGGGCTGGTTTTTTTTCTCTCACGTGACATAATCTGTGTGTCAATGTGTCAGAAAAGAGGCAGTATTGTGTGTTGTTTCCAGCCATCGCCTCTCACCCATATCTGACCTGTGACACCTACCTATCCCCGACCACTGACACCCCAGACTGACACCCATCACCCCCAACCACTGACACCCCAGACTGACACCTACCTACCCCCAACCACTGATACCCCAGACTGACACCCATCACCCCCAACCACTGACACCCCAGACAGAAACCCATCTACACCCAACCACTGACACCCCAGTCTGACACCTAAATACTCCCAACCACTGACACCTACCCCCAACGTCTGACTCCCACCTACCCCCCACCACTGATACCCCAGACTTACACCCATCACCCCCAACCTACCACCCCAGGACAAACAGCAATAAACACTATACAAAGGAGCGTTCACTAGGTAACTGGTGTCGCTCGCGCTCTCCTCCTCCTGCCTGGGATTTACCTTTACACTCTTCACAATGCCTCTATGTGCGATGGGAGGGCGCCTCTGATTGCATATAAACGCAGGTGATGATGACGAATATTTTTTATTATTAATATTCTAGTGTAAATCCCACCCTGCTATCTGGTCTGTGTGCGCAGTCACAACTGTGATGAAGGGGAGGAAGATAAGACCCCTCTATTACGAAGGAAGGATAGTTGGGGCAACCAGGGGCAGAGAGGGCTGGTTTTTTTTCTCTCACGTGACATAATCTGTGTGTCAATGTGTCAGAAAAGAGGCAGTATTGTGTGTTGTTTCCAGCCATCGCCTCTCACCCATACCCGACCACTGACACCTACCTACCCCCAACCACTGATTACCAGACTGACACCCATCACCCCCAACCACTGACACCCCAGACTGACACCTACCTACCCCCAACCACTGATACCCCAGACTGACACCCATCACCCCCAACCACTGACACCTACCTACCCCCAACCACTGATACCCCAGACAGAAACCCATCTACACCCAACCACTGATACCCCAGTCTGACACCTAAATACTCCCAACCACTGACATCTACCCCCAACATCTGACTCCCACCTACCCCCAACCACTGACACCCCAGACTGAAACCCATCTACACCCAAACCACTGACACTCCAAATTGACACCCACCTACCCCAAACCACTGAAACCCCAGCCTAACACCCAAATACTCCCAACCACTGACACCTACCCCCAACGTCTGACTCCCACCTACCACCCACCACTGATACCCCAGACTAACACCCATCACCCCCAACCTACCACCCCAGGACAAACAGCAATAAACACTATACAAAGGAGCGTTCACTAGGTAACTGGTGTCGCTCGCGCTCTCCTCCTCCTGCCTGGGATTTACATTCTTCACAATGCCTCTATGTGCGATGGGAGGGCGCCTCTGATTGCATATAAACGCAGGTGATGATGACGAATATTTTTTATTATTAATATTCTAGTGTAAATCCCACCCTGCTATCTGGTCTGTGTGCGCAGTCACAACTGTGATGAAGGGGAGGAAGATAAGACCCCTCTATTACGAAGGAAGGATAGTTGGGGCAACCAGGGGCAGAGAGGGCTGGTTTTTTTTCTCTCACGTGACATAATCTGTGTGTCAATGTGTCAGAAAAGAGGCAGTATTGTGTGTTGTTTCCAGCCATCGCCTCTCACCCATACCCGACCTGTGACACCTACCTATCCCCAACCATTGACACCCCAGACTGACACCTACCCCCAACCACTAATACCCAAGACTGACACCTACCTACCCCAAACCACTGATACCCCAGACTGACACCCATCACCCCCAACCACTGACACCTACCTACCCCCAACCACTGATACCCCAGACTTACACCCATCACCCCCAACCACTGACACCCCAGACAGAAACCCATCTACACCCAACCACAGACACCCCAGTCTGACACCTAAATACTCCCAACGTCTTACTCCCACCTACCCCCCACCACTGATACCCCAGACTTACACCCATCACCCCCAACCTACCACCCCAGGACAAAGAGCAATAAACACTATACAAAGGAGCGTTCACTAGGTAACTGGTGTCGCTCGCGCTCTCCTCCTCCTGCCTGGGATTTACCTTTACACTCTTCACAATGCCTCTATGTGCGATGGGAGGGCGCCTCTGATTGCATATAAACGCAGGTGATGATGACGAATATTTTTTATTATTAATATTCTAGTGTAAATCCCACCCTGCTATCTGGTCTGTGTGCGCAGTCACAACTGTGATGAAGGGGAGGAAGATAAGACCCCTCTATTACGAAGGAAGGATAGTTGGGGCAACCAGGGGCAGAGAGGGCTGCTTTTTTTTCTCTCACGTGACATAATCTGTGTGTCAATGTGTCAGAAAAGAGGCAGTATTGTGTGTTGTTTCCAGACATCGCCTCTCACCCATACCCGACCACTGACACCTACCTACCCCCAACCACTGACACCCCAGACTGACACCCATCACCCCCAACCACTGACACCCCAGACTGACACCTACCTACCCCCAACCACTGATACCCCAGACTGACACCCATCACCCCCAACCACTGACACCTACCTACCCCCAACCACTGATACCCCAGACTGACACCCATCACCCCCAACCACTGACACCCCAGACAGAAACCCATCTACACCCAACCACTGATACCCCAGTCTGACACCTAAATACTCCCAACCACTGACATCTACCCCCAACATCTGACTCCCACCTACCCCCAACCACTGACACCCCAGACTGAAACCCATCTACACCCAAACCACTGACACTCCAAATTGACACCCACCTACCCCAAACCACTGAAACCCCAGCCTAACACCCAAATACTCCCAACCACTGACACCTACCCCCAACGTCTGACTCCCACCTACCACCCACCACTGATACCCCAGACTAACACCCATCACCCCCAACCTACCACCCCAGGACAAACAGCAATAAACACTATACAAAGGAGCGTTCACTAGGTAACTGGTGTCGCTCGCGCTCTCCTCCTCCTGCCTGGGATTTACCTTTACACTCTTCACAATGCCTCTATGTGCGATGGGAGGGCGCCTCTGATTGCATATAAACGCAGGTGATGATGACGAATATTTTTTATTATTAATATTCTAGTGTAAATCCCACCCTGCTATCTGGTCTGTGTGCGCAGTCACAACTGTGATGAAGGGGAGGAAGATAAGACCCCTCTATTACGAAGGAAGGATAGTTGGGGCAACCAGGGGCAGAGAGGGCTGGTTTTTTTTCTCTCACGTGACATAATCTGTGTGTCAATGTGTCAGAAAAGAGGCAGTATTGTGTGTTGTTTCCAGCCATCGCCTCTCACCCATACCCGACCTGTGACACCTACCTATCCCCAACCACTGACACCCCAGACTGACACCCATCACCCCCAACCACTAATACCCAAGACTGACACCTACCTACCCCAAACCACTGATACCCCAGACTGACACCCATCACCCCCAGCCACTGACACCTACCTACCCCCAACCACTGATACCCCAGACTTACACCCATCACCCCCAACCACTGACACCCCAGACAGAAACCCATCTACACCCAACCACAGACACCCCAGTCTGACACCTAAATACTCCCAACCACTGACACCTACCCCCAACGTCTGACTCCCACCTACCCCCCACCACTGATACCCCAGACTTACACCCATCACCCCCAACCTACCACCCCAGGACAAAGAGCAATAAACACTATACAAAGGAGCGTTCACTAGGTAACTGGTGTCGCTCGCGCTCTCCTCCTCCTGCCTGGGATTTACCTTTACACTCTTCACAATGCCTCTATGTGCGATGGGAGGGCGCCTCTGATTGCATATAAACGCAGGTGATGATGACGAATATTTTTTATTATTAATATTCTAGTGTAAATCCCACCCTGCTATCTGGTCTGTGTGCGCAGTCACAACTGTGATGAAGGGGAGGAAGATAAGACCCCTCTATTACGAAGGAAGGATAGTTGGGGCAACCAGGGGCAGAGAGGGCTGGTTTTTTTTCTCTCACGTGACATAATCTGTGTGTCAATGTGTCAGAAAAGAGGCAGTATTGTGTGTTGTTTCCAGACATCGCCTCTCACCCATACCCGACCACTGACACCTACCTACCCCCAACCATTGACACCCCAGACTGACACCCATCACCCCCAACCACTGACACCCCAGAGTGACACCTACCTATCCCTAACCACTGATACCCCAGACTGACACCCATCACCCCCAACCACTGACACCTACCTACACCCAACCACTGATACCCCAGACTGACACCCATCACCCCCAACCACTGACACCCCAGACAGAAACCCATCTACACCCAACCACTGACACCCCAGTCTGACACCTAAATACTCCCAACCACTGACCTCTACCCCCAACATCTGACTCCCACCTACCCCCAACCACTGACACCCCAGACTGAAACCCATCTACACCCAAACCACTGACACTCCAAACTGACACCCACCTACCCCAAACCACTGAAACCCCAGCCTAACACCCAAATACTCCCAACCACTGACACCTACCCCCAACGTCTGACTCCCACCTACCACCCACCACTGATACCCCAGACTAACACCCATCACCCCCAACCTACCACCCCAGGACAAACAGCAATAAACACTATACAAAGGAGCGTTCACTAGGTAACTGGTGTCGCTCGCGCTCTCCTCCTCCTGCCTGGGATTTACATTCTTCACAATGCCTCTATGTGCGATGGGAGGGCGCCTCTGATTGCATATAAACGCAGGTGATGATGACGAATATATTTTTTATTAATATTCTAGTGTAAATCCCACCCTGCTATCTGGTCTGTGTGCGCAGTCACAACTGTGATGAAGGGGAGGAAGATAAGACCCCTCTATTACGAAGGAAGGATAGTTGGGGCAACCAGGGGCAGAGAGGGCTGGTTTTTTTTCTCTCACGTGACATAATCTGTGTGTCAATGTGTCAGAAAAGAGGCAGTATTGTGTGTTGTTTCCAGACATCGCCTCTCACCCATACCCGACCACTGACACCTACCTACCCCCAACCATTGACACCCCAGACTGACACCTACCCCCAACCACTAATACCCAAGACTGACACCCATCACCCCCAACCACTAATACCCAAGACTGACTCCCATCACCCCCAACCACTGACACCTACCTACACCCAACCACTGATACCCCAGACTGACACCCATCACCCCCAACCACTGACACCCCAGACAGAAACCCATCTACACCCAACCACTGACACCCCAGTCTGACACCTAAATACTCCCAACCCCTGACATCTACCCCCAACATCTGACTCCTACCTACCCCCAACCACTGACACCCCAGACTGAAACCCATCTACACCCAAACCACTGACACTCCAAACTGACACCCACCTACCCCAAACCACTGATACCCCAGTCTGACACCTAAATACTCCCAACCACTGACATCTACCCCCAACATCTGACTCCCACCTACCCCCAACCACTGACACCCCAGACTGAAACCCATCTACACCCAAACCACTGACACTCCAAATTGACACCCACCTACCCCAAACCACTGAAACCCCATCCTAACACCCAAATACTCCCAACCACTGACACCTACCCCCAACGTCTGACTCCCACCTACCACCCACCACTGATACCCCAGACTAACACCCATCACCCCCAACCTACCACCGCAGGACAAAGAGCAATAAACACTATACAAAGGAGCGTTCACTAGGTAACTGGTGTCGCTCGCGCTCTCCTCCTCCTGCCTGGGATTTACACTCTTCACAATGCCTCTATGTGCGATGGGAGGGCGCCTCTGATTGCATATAAACGCAGGTGATGATGACGAATATTTTTTATTAATATTCTAGTGTAAATCCCACCCTGCTATCTGGTCTGTGTGCGCAGTCACAACTGTGATGAAGGGGAGGAAGATAAGACCCCTCTATTACGAAGGAAGGATAGTTGGGGCAACCAGGGGCAGAGAGGGCTGGTTTTTTTTCTCTCACGTGACATAATCTGTGTGTCAATGTGTCAGAAAAGAGGCAGTATTGTGTGTTGTTTCCAGCCATCGCCTCTCACCCATACCCGACCACTGACACCTACCTACCCCCAACCACTGACACCCCAGACTGACACCCATCACCCCCAACCACTGACACCTACCTACCCCCAACCACTGATACCCCAGACTGACACCCATCACCCCCAGCCACTGACACCCCAGACAGAAACCCATCTACACCAAACCACTGACACCCCAGTCTGACACCTAAATACTCCCAACCACTGACACCTACCCCCAACATCTGACTCCCACCTACCCCCCACCACTGATACCCCAGACTTACACCCATCACCCCCAACCTACCACCCCAGGACAAACAGCAATAAACACTATACAAAGGAGCGTTCACTAGGTAACTGGTGTCGCTCGCGCTCTCCTCCTCCTGCCTGGGATTTACCTTTACACTCTTCACAATGCCTCTATGTGCGATGGGAGGGCGCCTCTGATTGCATATAAACGCAGGTGATGATGACGAATATTTTTTATTATTAATATTCTAGTGTAAATCCCACCCTGCTATCTGGTCTGTGTGCGCAGTCACAACTGTGATGAAGGGGAGGAAGATAAGACCCCTCTATTACGAAGGAAGGATAGTTGGGGCAACCAGGGGCAGAGAGGGCTGGTTTTTTTTCTCTCACGTGACATAATCTGTGTGTCAATGTGTCAGAAAAGAGGCAGTATTGTGTGTTGTTTCCAGCCATCGCCTCTCACCCATACCCGACCTGTGACACCTACCTATCCCCAACCATTGACACCCCAGACTGACACCTACCCCCAACCACTAATACCCAAGACTGACACCTACCTACCCCAAACCACTGATACCCCAGACTGACACCCATCACCCCCAACCACTGACACCTACCTACCCCCAACCACTGATACCCCAGACTTACACCCATAACCCCCAACCACTGACACCCCAGACAGAAACCCATCTACACCCAACCACAGACACCCCAGTCTGACACCTAAATACTCCCAACCACTATCATCTACCCCCAACATCTGACTCCCACCTACCCCCAACCACTGACACCCCAGACTGAAACCCATCTACACCCCAACCACTGACACTCCAAACTGACACCCACCTACCCCAAACCACTGAAACCCCAGCCTAACACCCAAATACTCCCAACCACTGACACCTACCCCCAACGTCTGACTCCCACCTACCACCCACCACTGATACCCCAGACTAACACCCATCACCCCCAACCTACCACCCCAGGACAAAGAGCAATAAACACTATACAAAGGAGCGTTCACTAGGTAACTGGTGTCGCTCGCGCTCTCCTCCTCCTGCCTGGGATTTACCTTTACACTCTTCACAATGCCTCTATGTGCGATGGGAGGGCGCCTCTGATTGCATATAAACGCAGGTGATGATGACGAATATTTTTTATTATTAATATTCTAGTGTAAATCCCACCCTGCTATCTGGTCTGTGTGCGCAGTCACAACTGTGATGAAGGGGTGGAAGATAAGACCCCTCTATTACGAAGGAAGGATAGTTGGGGCAACCAGGGGCAGAGAGGGCTGGTTTTTTTTCTCTCACGTGACATAATCTGTGTGTCAATGTGTCAGAAAAGAGGCAGTATTGTGTGTTGTTTCCAGCCATCGCCTCTCACCCATACCCGACCACTGACACCTACCTACCCCCAACCACTGACACCCCAGACTGACACCCATCACCCCCAACCACTGACACCCCAGACTGACACCTACCTACCCCCAACCACTGATACCCCAGACTGACACCCATCACCCCCAACCACTGACACCTACCTACACCCAACCACTGATACCCCAGACTGACACCCATCACCCCCAACCACTGACACCCCAGACAGAAACCCATCTACACCCAACCACTGACACCCCAGTCTGACACCTAAATACTCCCAACCACTGACATCTACCCCCAACATCTGACTCCCACCTACCCCCAACCACTGACACCCCAGACTGAAACCCATCTACACCCAAACCACTGACACTCCAAACTGACACCCACCTACCCCAAACCACTGAAACCCCAGCCTAACACCCAAATACTCCCAACCACTGACACCTACCCCCAACGTCTGACTCCCACCTACCACCCACCACTGATACCCCAGACTAACACCCATCACCCCCAACCTACCACCCCAGGACAAAGAGCAATAAACACTATACAAAGGAGCGTTCACTAGGTAACTGGTGTCGCTCGCGCTCTCCTCCTCCTGCCTGGGATTTACCTTTACACTCTTCACAATGCCTCTATGTGCGATGGGAGGGCGCCTCTGATTGCATATAAACGCAGCTGATGATGACGAATATTTTTTATTATTAATATTCTAGTGTAAATCCCACCCTGCTATCTGGTCTGTGTGCGCAGTCACAACTGTGATGAAGGGGAGGAAGATAAGACCCCTCTATTACGAAGGAAGGATAGTTGGGGCAACCAGGGGCAGAGAGGGCTGGTTTTTTTTTCTCTCACGTGACATAATCTGTGTGTCAATGTGTCAGAAAAGAGGCAGTATTGTGTGTTGTTTCCAGCCATCGCCTCTCACCTATCCCCAACCACTGACACCTACCTACCCCCAACCATTGACACCCCATACTGACACCCATCACCCCCAACCACTGACACCCCAGACAGAAACCCATCTACACCCAACCACTGACACCCCAGTCTGACACCTAAATACTCCCAACCACTGACATCTACCCCCAACATCTGACTCCCACCTACCCACAACCACTGACACCCCAGACTGAAACCCATCTACACCCAAACCACTGACTTTCCAAACTGACACCCACCTACCCCAATCCACTGAAACCCCAGCCTAACACCCAAATACTCCCAACCACTGACACCTACCCCCAACGTCTGACTCCCACCTACCACCCACCACTGATACCCTAGACTACCACCCATCACCCCCAACCTACCACCCCAGGACAAAGAGCAATAAACACTATACAAAGGAGCGTTCACTAGGTAACTGGTGTCGCTCGCGCTCTCCTCCTCCTGCCTGGGATTTACCTTTACACTCTTCACAATGCCTCTATGTGCGATGGGAGGGCGCCTCTGATTGCATATAAACGCAGGTGATGATGACGAATATTTTTTATTAATATTCTAGTGTAAATCCCACCCTGCTATCTGGTCTGTGTGCGCAGTCACAACTGTGATGAAGGGGAGGAAGATAAGACCCCTCTATTACGAAGGAAGGATAGTTGGGGCAACCAGGGGCAGAGAGGGCTGGTTTTTTTTCTCTCACGTGACATAATCTGTGTGTCAATGTGTCAGAAAAGAGGCAGTATTGTGTGTTGTTTCCAGCCATCGCCTCTCACCCATATCCGACCACTGACACCTACCTACCCCCAACCACTGACACCCCAGACTGACACCCATCACACCCAACCACTGACACCCCAGACTGACACCTACCTACCCCCAACCACTGATACCCCAGACTGACACCCATCACCCCCAACCACTGACACCTACCTACCCCCAACCACTGATACCCCAGACTGACACCCATCACCCCCAACCACTGACACCCCAGACAGAAACCCATCTACACCCAACCACTGACACCCCAGTCTGACACCTAAATACTCCCAACCACTGACACCTACCCCCAACATCTGACTCCCACCTACCCCCCACCACTGATACCCCAGACTTACACCCATCACCCCCAACCTACCACCCCAGGACAAACAGCAATAAACACTATACAAAGGAGCGTTCACTAGGTAACTGGTGTCGCTCGCGCTCTCCTCCTCCTGCCTGGGATTTACCTTTACACTCTTCACAATGCCTCTATGTGCGATGGGAGGGCGCCTCTGATTGCATATAAACGCAGGTGATGATGACGAATATTTTTTATTATTAATATTCTAGTGTAAATCCCACCCTGCTATCTGGTCTGTGTGCGCAGTCACAACTGTGATGAAGGGGAGGAAAATAAGACCCCTCTATTACGAAGGAAGGATAGTTGGGGCAACCAGGGGCAGAGAGGGCTGTTTTTTTTTCTCTCACGTGACATAATCTGTGTGTCAATGTGTCAGAAAAGAGGCAGTATTGTGTGTTGTTTCCAGCCATCGCCTCTCACCCATACCCGACCACTGACACCTACCTACCCCCAACCACTGACACCCCAGACTGACACCTACCCCCAACCACTAATACCCAAGACTGACACCTACCTACCCCAAACCACTGATACCCCAGACTGACACCCATCACCCCCAACCACTGACACCTACCTACCCCCAACCACTGATACCCCAGACTTACACCCATCACCCCCAACCACTGACACCCCAGACAGAAACCCATCTACACCCAACCACAGACACCCCAGTCTGACACCTAAATACTCCCAACCACTGACACCTACCCCCAACGTCTGACTCCCACCTACCCCCCACCACTGATACCCCAGACTTACACCCATCACCCCCAACCTACCACCCCAGGACAAACAGCAATAAACACTATACAAAGGAGCGTTCACTAGGTAACTGGTGTCGCTCGCGCTCTCCTCCTCCTGCCTGGGATTTACCTTTACACTCTTCACAATGCCTCTATGTGCGATGGGAGGGAGCCTCTGATTGCATATAAACGCAGGTGATGATGACGAATATTTTTTATTATTAATATTCTAGTGTAAATCCCACCCTGCTATCTGGTCTGTGTGCGCAGTCACAACTGTGATGAAGGGGAGGAAGATAAGACCCCTCTATTACGAAGGAAGGATAGTTGGGGCAACCAGGGGCAGAGAGGGCTGGTTTTTTTTCTCTCACGTGACATAATCTGTGTGTCAATGTGTCAGAAAAGAGGCAGTATTGTGTGTTGTTTCCAGACATCGCCTCTCACCCATACCCGACCACTGACACCTACCTACCCCCAACCACTGATACCCCAGACTGACACCCATCACCCCCAACCACTGACACCCCAGACTGACACCTACCTACCCCCAACCACTGATACCCCAGACTGACACCCATCACCCCCAACCACTGACACCTACCTACCCCCAACCACTGATACCCCAGACTGACACCCATCACCCCCAACCACTGACACCCCAGACAGAAACCCATCTACACCCAACCACTGACACCCCAGTCTGACACCTAAATACTCCCAACCACTGACACCTACCCCCAACGTCTGACTCCCACCTACCCCCCACCACTGATACCCCAGACTTACACCCATCACCCCCAACCTACCACCCCAGGACAAAGAGCAATAAACACTATACAAAGGAGCGTTCACTAGGTAACTGGTGTCGCTCGCGCTCTCCTCCTCCTGCCTGGGATTTACCTTTACACTCTTCACAATGCCTCTATGTGCGATGGGAGGGCGCCTCTGATTGCATATAAACGCAGGTGATGATGACGAATATTTTTTATTATTAATATTCTAGTGTAAATCCCACCCTGCTATCTGGTCTGTGTGCGCAGTCACAACTGTGATGAAGGGGAGGAAGATAAGACCCCTCTATTACGAAGGAAGGATAGTTGGGGCAACCAGGGGCAGAGAGGGCTGGTTTTTTTTCTCTCACGTGACATAATCTGTGTGTCAATGTGTCAGAAAAGAGGCAGTATTGTGTGTTGTTTCCAGCCATCGCCTCTCACCCATACCCGACCTGTGACACCTACCTATCCCCAACCATTGACACCCCAGACTGACACCTACCCCCAACCACTAATACCCAAGACTGACACCTACCTACCCCAAACCACTGATACCCCAGACTGACACCCATCACCCCCAACCACTGACACCTACCTACCCCCAACCACTGATACCCCAGACTTACACCCATCACCCCCAACCACTGACACCCCAGACAGAAACCCATCTACACCCAACCACAGACACCCCAGTCTGACACCTAAATACTCCCAACCACTGACACCTACCCCCAACGTCTGACTCCCACCTACCCCCCACCACTGATACCCCAGACTTACACCCATCACCCCCAACCTACTACCCCAGGACAAACAGCAATAAACACTATACAAAGGAGCGTTCACTAGGTAACTGGTGTCGCTCGCGCTCTCCTCCTCCTGCCTGGGATTTACCTTTACACTCTTCACAATGCCTCTATGTGCGATGGGAGGGCGCCTCTGATTGCATATAAACGCAGGTGATGATGACGAATATTTTTTATTATTAATATTCTAGTGTAAATCCCACCCTGCTATCTGGTCTGTGTGCGCAGTCACAACTGTGATGAAGGGGAGGAAGATAAGACCCCTCTATTACGAAGGAAGGATAGTTGGGGCAACCAGGGGCAGAGAGGGCTGGTTTTTTTTCTCTCACGTGACATAATCTGTGTGTCAATGTGTCAGAAAAGAGGCAGTATTGTATGTTGTTTCCAGCCATCGCCTCTCACCCATACCCGACCACTGACACCTACCTACCCCCAACCACTGACACCCCAGACTGACACCCAACACCCCCAACCACTGACACCCCAGACTGACACCTACCTACCCTCAACCACTGATACCCCAGACTGACACCCATCACCCCCAACCACTGACACCTACCTACACCCAACCACTGATACCCCAGACTGACACCCATCACCCCCAACCACTGACACCCCAGACAGAAACCCATCTACACCCAACCACTGACACCCCAGTCTGACACCTAAATACTCCCAACCACTGACATCTACCCCCAACATCTGACTCCCACCTACCCCCAACCACTGACACCCCAGACTGAAACCCATCTACACCCCAACCACTGACACTCCAAACTACACCCACCTACCCCAAACCACTGAAACCCCAGCCTAACACCCAAATACTCCCAACCACTGACACCTACCCCCAACGTCTGACTCCCACCTACCACCCACCACTGATACCCCAGACTAACACCCATCACCCCCAACCTACCACCCCAGGACAAAGAGCAATAAACACTATACAAAGGAGCGTTCACTAGGTAACTGGTGTCGCTCGCGCTCTCCTCCTCCTGCCTGGGATTTACCTTTACACTCTTCACAATGCCTCTATGTGCGATGGGAGGGCGCCTCTGATTGCATATAAACGCAGGTGATGATGACGAATATTTTTTATTATTAATATTCTAGTGTAAATCCCACCCTGCTATCTGGTCTGTGTGCGCAGTCACAACTGTGATGAAGGGGAGGAAGATAAGACCCCTCTATTACGAAGGAAGGATAGTTGGGGCAACCAGGGGCAGAGAGGGCTGGTTTTTTTTCTCTCACGTGACATAATCTGTGTGTCAATGTGTCAGAAAAGAGGCAGTATTGTGTGTTGTTTCCAGCCATCGCCTCTCACCCATACCCGACCACTGACACCTACCTACCCCCAACCACTGATTACCAGACTGACACCCATCACCCCCAACCACTGACACCCCAGACTGACACCTACCTACCCCCAACCACTGATACCCCAGACTGACACCCATCACCCCCAACCACTGACACCTACCTACCCCCAACCACTGATACCCCAGACTGACACCCATCACCCCCAACCACTGACACCCCAGACAGAAACCCATCTACACCCAACCACTGATACCCCAGTCTGACACCTAAATACTCCCAACCACTGACATCTACCCCCAACATCTGACTCCCACCTACCCCCAACCACTGACACCCCAGACTGAAACCCATCTACACCCAAACCACTGACACTCCAAATTGACACCCACCTACCCCAAACCACTGAAACCCCAGCCTAACACCCAAATACTCCCAACCACTGACACCTACCCCCAACGTCTGACTCCCACCTACCACCCACCACTGATACCCCAGACTAACACCCATCACCCCCAACCTACCACCCCAGGACAAACAGCAATAAACACTATACAAAGGAGCGTTCACTAGGTAACTGGTGTCGCTCGCGCTCTCCTCCTCCTGCCTGGGATTTACATTCTTCACAATGCCTCTATGTGCGATGGGTTGGCGCCTCTGATTGCATATAAACGCAGGTGATGATGACGAATATATTTTTTATTAATATTCTAGTGTAAATCCCACCCTGCTATCTGGTCTGTGTGCACAGTCACAACTGTGATGAAGGGGAGGAAGATAAGACCCCTCTATTACGAAGGAAGGATAGTTGGGGCAACCAGGGGCAGAGAGGGCTGGTTTTTTTTCTCTCACGTGACATAATCTGTGTGTCAATGTGTCAGAAAAGAGGCAGTATTGTGTGTTGTTTCCAGACATCGCCTCTCACCCATACCCGACCTGTGACACCTACCTATCCCCAACCATTGACACCCCAGACTGACACCTACCCCCAACCACTAATACCCAAGACTGACACCTACCTACCCCAAACCACTGATACCCCAGACTGACACCCATCACCCCCAACCACTGACACCTACCTACCCCCAACCACTGATACCCCAGACTTACACCCATCACCCCCAACCACTGACACCCCAGACTGACACCTACCTACCCTCAACCACTGATACCCCAGACTGACACCCATCACCCCCAACCACTGACACCTACCTACACCCAACCACTGATACCCCAGACTGACACCCATCACCCCCAACCACTGACACCCCAGACAGAAACCCATCTACACCCAACCACTGACACCCCAGTCTGACACCTAAATACTCCCAACCACTGACACCTACCCCCAACATCTGACTCACACCTTCCCCCCACCACTGATACCCCAGACTTACACCCATCACCCCCAACCTACCACCCCAGGACAAACAGCAATAAACACTATACAAAGGAGCGTTCACTAGGTAACTGGTGTCGCTCGCGCTCTCCTCCTCCTGCCTGGGATTTACCTTTACACTCTTCACAATGCCTCTATGTGTGATGGGAGGGCGCCTCTGATTGCATATAAACGCAGGTGATGATGACGAATATTTTTTATTATTAATATTCTAGTGTAAATCCCACCCTGCTATCTGGTCTGTGTGCGCAGTCACAACTGTGATGAAGGGGAGGAAGATAAGACCCCTCTATTACGAAAGAAGGATAGTTGGGGCAACCAGGGGCAGAGAGGGCTGGTTTTTTTTCTCTCACGTGACATAATCTGTGTGTCAATGTGTCAGAAAAGAGGCAGTATTGTGTGTTGTTTCCAGCCATCGCCTCTCACCCATACCCGACCTGTGACACCTACCTATCCCCAACCATTGACACCCCAGACTGACACCTACCCCCAACCACTAATACCCAAGACTGACACCTACCTACCCCAAACCACTGATACCCCAGACTGACACCCATCACCCCCAACCACTGACACCTACCTACCCCCAACCACTGATACCCCAGACTTACACCCATCACCCCCAACCACTGACACCCCAGACAGAAACCCATCTACACCCAACCACAGACACCCCAGTCTGACACCTAAATACTCCCAACGTCTTACTCCCACCTACCACCCACCACTGATACCCCAGACTAACACCCATCACCCCCAACCTACCACCGCAGGACAAAGAGCAATAAACACTATACAAAGGAGCGTTCACTAGGTAACTGGTGTCGCTCGCGCTCTCCTCCTCCTGCCTGGGATTTACACTCTTCACAATGCCTCTATGTGCGATGGGAGGGCGCCTCTGATTGCATATAAACGCAGGTGATGATGACGAATATTTTTTATTAATATTCTAGTGTAAATCCCACCCTGCTATCTGGTCTGTGTGCGCAGTCACAACTGTGATGAAGGGGAGGAAGATAAGACCCCTCTATTACGAAGGAAGGATAGTTGGGGCAACCAGGGGCAGAGAGGGCTGGTTTTTTTTCTCTCACGTGACATAATCTGTGTGTCAATGTGTCAGAAAAGAGGCAGTATTGTGTGTTGTTTCCAGCCATCGCCTCTCACCTATACCCGACCACTGACACCTACCTACCCCCAACCACTGACACCCCAGACTGACACCTACCTACCCCAAACCACTGATACCCCAGACTTACACCCATCACCCCCAACCACTGACACCTACCTACTCCCAACCACTGATACCCCAGACTGACACCCATCACCCCCAACCACTGACACCCCAGACAGAAACCCATCTACACCCAACCACTGACACCCCAGTCTGACACCTAAATACTCCCAACCACTGACATCTACCCCCAACATCTGACTCCCACCTACCCCCCACCACTGATACCCCAGACTTACACCCATCACCCCCAACCTACCACCCCAGGGCAAACAGCAATAAACACTATACAAAGGAGCGTTCACTAGGTAACTGGTGTCGCTCACGCTCTCCTCCTCCTGCCTGGGATTTACCTTTACACTCTTCACAATGCCTCTATGTGTGATGGGAGGGCGCCTCTGATTGCATATAAACGCAGGTGATGATGACGAATATTTTTTATTATTAATATTCTAGTGTAAATCCCACCCTGCTATCTGGTCTGTGTGCGCAGTCACAACTGTGATGAAGGGGAGGAAGATAAGACCCCTCTATTACGAAGGAAGGATAGTTGGGGTAACCAGGGGCAGAGAGGGCTGGTTTTTTTTCTCTCACGTGACGTAATCTGTGTGTCAATGTGTCAGAAAAGAAGCAGTATTGTGTGTTGTTTCCAGCCATCGCCTCTCACCTATACCTGACCACTGACACCTACCTACCCCCAACCATTGACACCCCAGACTGACACCTACCCGCAACCACTAATACCCAAGACTGACACCCATCACCCCCAACCACTGACACCCCAGACTGACACGCAAATACTCCCCACCACTGACACCTACCCCCAACGTCTTACTCCCACCTACCCCCCACCACTGATTCCCCAGACTGACACTCATCACCCCAAACCACTGACACCAACCTACCACCGCAGGACAAAGAGCAATAAACACTTTACAAAGGAGCGTTCACTAGGTAACTGGTGTCGCTCACGCTCTCCTCCTCCTGCCTGGGATTTACACTCTTCACAATGCCTCTATGTGCGATGGGAGGGCGCCTCTGATTGCATATAAACGCAGGTGATGATGACGAATATTTTTTATTATTAATAATCTAGTGTAAATCCCACCCTGCTATCTGGTCTGTGTGCGCAGTCACAACTGTGATGAAGGGGAGGAAGATAAGACCCCTTTATTACGAAGGAAGGATAGTTGGGGCAACCAGGGGCAGAGAGGGCTGGTTTTTTTTTCTCACGTGACATAATCTGTGTGTCAATGTGTCAGAAAAGAGGCAGTATTGTGTGTTGTTTCCAGCCATCGCCTCTCACCCATACCCGACCACTGACACCTACCTACCCCCAACCACTGACACCCCAGACTGACACCCATCACCCCCAACCACTGACACCCCAGACTGACACCTACCTACCCCCAACCACTGATACCCCAGACTGACACCCATCACCCCCAACCACTGATACCCCAGACTGACACCCATCACCCCCAACCACTGACACCCCAGACAGAAACCCATCTACACCCAACCACTGACACCCCAGTCTGACACCTAAATACTCCCAACCACTGACATCTACCCCCAACATCTGACTCCCACTTACCCCCAACCACTGACACCCCAGACTGAAACCCATCTACACCCAAACCACTGACACTCCAAACTGACTCCCACCTACCCCAAACCACTGAAACCCCAGCCTAACACCCAAATTCTCCCAACCACTGACACCTACCCCCAACGTCTGACTCCCACCTACCCCCCACCACTGATACCCCAGACTTACACCCATCACCCCCAACCTACCACCACAGGACAAACAGCAATAAACACTATACAAAGGAGCGTTCACTAGGTAACTGGTGTCGCTCGCGCTCTCCTCCTCCTGCCTGGGATTTACCTTTACACTCTTCACAATGCCTCTATGTGCGATGGGAGGGCGCCTCTGATTGCATATAAACGCAGGTGATGATGACGAATATTTTTTATTATTAATATTCTAGTGTAAATCCCACCCTGCTATCTGGTCTGTGTGCGCAGTCACAACTGTGATGAAGGGGAGGAAGATAAGACCCCTCTATTACGAAGGAAGGATAGTTGGGGCAACCAGGGGCAGAGAGGGCTGGTTTTTTTTCTCTCGCATGACATAATCTGTGTGTCAATGTGTCAGAAAAGAGGCAGTATTGTGTGTTGTTTCCAGCCATCGCCTCTCACCCATACCCGACCACTGACACCTACCTACCCCCAACCACTGACACCCCAGACTGACACCCATCACCCCCAACCACTGACACCCCAGACTGACACCTACCTACCCCCAACCACTGATACCCCAGACTGACACCCATCACCCCCAACCACTGACACCTACCTACCCCCAACCACTGATACCCCAGACTGACACCCATCACCCCCAACCACTGACACCCCAGACAGAAACCCATCTACACCCAACCACTGACACCCCAGTCTGACACCTAAATACTCCCAACCACTGACACCTACCCCCAATGTCTGACTCCCACCTACCCCCCACCACTGATACCCCAGACTTACACCCATCACCCCCAACCTACCACCCCAGGACAAACAGCAATAAACACTATACAAAGGAGCGTTCACTAGGTAACTGGTGTCGCTCGCGCTCTCCTCCTCCTGCCTGGGATTTACCTTTACACTCTTCACAATGCCTCTATGTGCGATGGGAGGGCGCCTCTGATTGCATATAAACGCAGGTGATGATGACGAATATTTTTTATTATTAATATTCTAGTGTAAATCCCACCCTGCTATCTGGTCTGTGTGCGCAGTCACAACTGTGATGAAGGGGAGGAAGATAAGACCCCTCTATTACGAAGGAAGGATAGTTGGGGCAACCAGGGGCAGAGAGGGCTGTTTTTTTTTCTCTCACGTGACATAATCTGTGTGTCAATGTGTCAGAAAGGGGCAGTATTGTGTGTTGTTTCCAGCCATCGCCTCTCACCCATACCCGACCACTGACACCTACCTACCCCCAACCACTGACACCCCAGACTGACACCCATCACCCCCAACCACTGACACCCCAGACTGACACCTACCTACCCCCAACCACTGATACCCCAGACTGACACCCATCACCCCCAACCACTGACACCTACCTACCCCCAACTACTGACACCCCAGACTGACACCTACCTACCCCAAACCACTGATACCCCAGACTTACACCCATCACCCCCAACCACTGACACCTACCTACCCCCAACCACTGATACCCCAGACTGACACCCATCACCCCCAACCACTGACACCCCAGACAGAAACCCATCTACACCCAACCACTGACACCCCAGTCTGACACCTAAATACTCCCAACCACTGACATCTACCCCCAACATCTGACTCCCACCTACCCCCCACCACTGATACCCCAGACTTACACCCATCACCCCCAACCTACCACCCCAGGACAAAGAGCAATAAACACTATACAAAGGAGCGTTCACTAGGTAACTGGTGTCGCTCACGCTCTCCTCCTCCTGCCTGGGATTTACCTTTACACTCTTCACAATGCCTCTATGTGTGATGGGAGGGCGCCTCTGATTGCATATAAACGCAGGTGATGATGACGAATATTTTTTATTATTAATATTCTAGTGTAAATCCCACCCTGCTATCTGGTCTGTGTGCGCAGTCACAACTGTGATGAAGGGGAGGAAGATAAGACCCCTCTATTACGAAGGAAGGATAGTTGGGGCAACCAGGGGCAGAGAGGGCTGTTTTTTTTTCTCTCACGTGACATAATCTGTGTGTCAATGTGTCAGAAAAGAAGCAGTATTGTGTGTTGTTTCCAGCCATCGCCTCTCACCTATACCTGACCACTGACACCTACCTACCCCCAACCATTGACACCCCAGACTGACACCCATCACCCCCAACCACTGACACCCCAGACTGACACCTACCTACCCCCAACCACTGATACCCCAGACTGGCACCCAAATACTCCCAACCACTGATACCCCAGACTGACACCCATCACCCCCAACCACTAACATCTAAAATTGAAACCCACCTACCCCCAACCACTGACACCCCAGCCTGTCACCCAAATACTCCCAACCACTGACACCCCAGTCTGAAACCCATCGACACCCAAACATTGACACCCCAGTCTGACACCCAAATACTTCCAACTGCTGACACCCCAGCCTGACACCCAAATACTCTCAACCACTGACACCCCAGACTGAAACCCATCTACACCCAACCACTTACACGCCAACTGACACCAACCTACCCCCAACCACTGACACCTACCCCCAACGTCTGACTCCCACCTACCCCCAACCACTGATACCCCAAACTGACACCAATCACCCCCAACCACTGATACCCCAGACTGACACCCACCTATCCCCAACCGTTGACACCCCAGACTGACACTTACCTACCCCCAACCACTGATACCCCAGACTGACACCCATCACCCCCAACCCATCTACCTGACATATCAAATTGAAACCCACCTACCCATATTCACTGACACTCCAAACTGACACCCACCTATCCCCCAACCACTCACACCCCAGACTAACACCCATCTACCCCCAACAACTGACACCCCAGACTGACACCCACCTACCCCCACCCACTGACACCACAGAAAGACACCCACCTACCCACAACAACTGACATCCCAGACTTACACCCACCTACCCCCAACCACTGACACCCCAGATTGACACCCACCTACTCCCAATCACTGACACCTATCACCCCAAACCACTGATACCCACCTACCCCCCTCCCCCAACCACTGACATCTCAAATTGAAACCCACCTACCCCCAACCACTGACACCCCAGACTAACACCCACCTACCTCCAACCACTGACATCCAAACTGAAACCCACCCACCCCCAACCACTGACACCCCAGACTGACACCCACCTACCCCGAACTACTGAGACCCAAGACTGACACACATCTACCCCCAACCATGTACACACCTGTTTGACACCCACCTACCCCCACCCACTGACACCACAGCAAGACACTCACCTACCCCCAACAACTGACTCCCCAGACTGACACCCATGTACCCCCACCCACTGACACCATAGCAAGACACCCACCTACCCCCAACAACTGACACCCCAGACTATCACCCATCTACCCCCAACCACCGACACCTACCCCAACATCTGACTCCCACCTACCCCAACCACTGACACCCACCTATCCTTAAGCAGTGACATCCCAAACTGACACCTGCCTACCCCCAGCACTGACACTCTAAACTGACACTCACCTACCCCCAACCACTGACATCCCAGACTGACTCTCCCCCCTTCTCCCACCTATCCTGTATAACAAAGATGTGTGTACTTACCTATTTTTAATCCACTCCAGTCACGTGATCCTGCAGCTCCAGCTCCCCTGTCTCAGTGACTGCCTGCTGCAGAAGAGAAGGCAGGACCGAAAATGGCTGTGCCATGCCTCCTGGAATTCACATCCATTACTGAGGGATCAGCCATTACACAGGGGAGTCAAAGTTGTGGGATCACATGGCCAGATTGAAAATAGATAAGTACACAGATCTTTTTTTTTATATACGTGTTAGGCAGGATAGGTAGGAGGAGGGGGGAGGGGATATTTGTGTGAAAAGTTAGAGTTAGGCTTTTCTTCAACATTAAAGCTGAATTCCAGGAATTCATCCACTTTGTAGTTAGAAGGTCCAGCATCAGGCTCCCGGAACTACAGCGACAGCTGACTTCCCGGAGTTCTACAATCTGTCAGATAGAATTAATGATAGAGATTGGGCAGCACAGTGGCTACGTGGTTAGCACTTCCGCCTAGCACTAGGGTCGTCGGTTTGAAACCCAACCACGGCACTAGCTGCCTGGAGTTTGCATGTTCTCCCTGTGCCTGCGTGGGTTTCCTCCGGGTACTCCGGTTTCCTCCCACACTCCAAATACATGCCGGTAGGTTAATTGGCCCTAGTATATGTATCTATGTGAGTTAGGGACATTCGATTGCAAGCTCTTTGTGGATGGACACTGATGTGTAGATGGATGACTTGAATTATTTATGTTCTGTCGATTAATGAAACCTTATGGGTATTGAAGAAGGAAAACAGGTCAGGGCACATTTAACTTTCATTACTGCTCCATTTTATTTCCTGTGTGTATTGGAGCTCCACTGATACACCATACAATCTTCTGTATTTATGCTGTTGCAGTCTCATCCATTTACTGCCAAGTGCAAGGTAAATGAAAGTTCATGTAAGCACCATGACATCTATATTTGAACAATGGGAAGTTCTCCAATTGTTTGAATTTTTAATACCTTAGGACCAGAATATAGGGTATTGTTTTAAAGGAAATATCTACTGAGTAAAATATATAGGCTGATCCTTTTCTGAAATGCTAGTTGCCTGACTATCTCTTCGCTCCACACTTTGAGTCAATGTCCAGTAGCAAGCATGCATCAGTCGAAGTCAGAGTAAAGTCAGAACTACTGACGTGCAAACCTGTTTTTAAAATATTTAAACATTTGGTTCAGTATAACAGTGAGACAATTATTCTTTTATAGGGAAACGAAAATAGCCTTGGGTTTTATTTTAGTTTTTTTTTTACTTTTTAATAATCTTTTTTCTCTTCAGATGGAGGGGGAGAAGAGTGGATAAGTCGAAGCCTTATCAACTTATTGACTGGTGTGTGTCAATTTCAGCTTGAGCTATTCAACTCTGTGAACAGGATTCTTTTCAGCAAAGTAGCTAATAGATAGAAAAAAACACATGTACCTAAAGCTCGCTGGCTAAAAAAAAGAACAAAAAAATCCACCTGAGCAAAAAAAAAAAGTATTGTTTGAAATGTACTGTTGAATCCTGACAATAACAGACACAGAAAGTATATGAAACATAATACTTTACATGTCCTATTACAGAAGGTTAGCAGTGGCAGCCCACATATTTGTACAGTACAGTCTTATACAGGGGCGGACTGACCATTTGGAAACTCGGGCACTGCCCGAGGGCCCGGGGTCAGTAGGTGGCCCCATGAGATGCCCGTTACCTTTTTCATAGGCTTTTTTGAGCTTGGGCAAGGACACAGGGGCCCCATGATCCCCTATTGCCCGGGGGCCCCATGAGTTGTCAGTCCGCCCCTGGTCCTATAACAAGGAAGTGTTAAGACTCTCATGCTATAAGACAAGATGATTTAATGACAAGACATGATTTAAATTTACAATATAGATCAGACATATTATGTAAAAGATGTATGTATTATTAGCAAGCATAGGCTGCAGTGTGAAATGAGACGCTCTCAAACGCTGGAGAGGAGGCAGAACCTAGAACAATCTAATTCTACACTCATATAATTAGAGCTGCAATTACAGCATAATGGAAGACGTTTAAGCATCACAAAAAGATTTGGTTTCTGTCAGCTTCTACTGACAGCTTTCATCTCATTGATGGTTTCTGGTTTTATTTTCGTGCCTGTTAACATTCTGTATATATCCAAATGGATCATTGTTCTTCTTCTCATCCTAAAATATATTTGCTTTTGTCTTTGATATTTTTGCATGTGCAGATAGAAGTAAACTGGAATATGTCTGTGTTATTTAACCACTTACCGTACGGGACAATTCTGACATTTTTGTGATACATGTTAAAATCAGCATTTTTTTTTTTTGCTAGAAAATTATTTAGAACCCCCAAATATTATATATTTTTTGAAAGTTACGGCAAACTGTATTCTGCTTCATTCCTTTGGTGAAATAACCCAAGTCAGTGTTTATTATTTAGTCTGTGGGAAGGTTATAAAGTCCACAAACTATGGTTTATATATCTGAAAATTGATCAATCCTGATGTACTGAAGGCCTAGCTCATTTCTTGAGTCCCAAAGAGGATAGGACAGTACAAATATCCCCTAAATGACCCCTTTTTTGGAAAGTAGACCGTTCAAGGTATTTAGGTGTCCGTTTATGAACCAACGGTAATAGATCGCTGCTCAGTTCTCCGGCATTCTCAGAGAACACAGTTCTCCTGAGAATGCAGTTTATGAAGCAGTTCTCCGAACGAAGGGAGAACGATCTCCAAACGCTGGAGAACGGTCTACAAACTCTGGAAAACGGCTGATTTTACTATAATCTCTCGAAATTACAGTAAAAGATCAGTTTACTAAACAGAGGTAAATTATCGCTGCTTAGTTTGCGGTCCCTCCGATTCTCCAGCTCTGGGCTGGAGAATCTGGAGGGAGAACACAGATCTCCAGAGAAGGGCTGAACATATTCTCCTGGGTGTTATAAACTGTGAATGACCAGAGAATAGCTGTGATCCTCTGAATCTCAGCTATTCTGTGTGTCATAAATGGACACCTTAGTAAGAGGCATGCTGAGTTTTAATTTGTAAGTTGTCATTTTTGTTTTCACAATTTCTTTGGAAAATGAAGACATTTTTAAAAATGTTTTTTCACTTTATTTTTACATACTGTCACCAGTGCAGTACAGCGTCATCATTTAACTGGTGTGGTGGGTATCGGAAACACCAACTGGTGACAGTATGTAAAAAAAAATAGATAAATAAATCTCTTTTTTTTAATTTTTAAAAATGTTTTCTTTTTTATTCTATATTTTTACACCAATTTTATAATCACACTGTGAGCAATATAATAGTAGCATTGTACTGCTCTGGGGAAGTGATCAGGATTTTTTTTAACACATTATGACTGCTTATACCAGTGAATTTCACTTTTATAAGCAACAGTTTCTACTACATAAAATTGATACATTCAGTGTTCACTATTATGGTTAGCTGTGATTGGCCACAGCTAATCATATGGTAGAGATGGGCTGTGATTGGCCCTGTCAGTACCATGTGATAACTGTGACCAATCACAGAGATCAACACAGTAGTACACAATGGATGGCATGAAGGAACACCATCCATTGTGTTCAACTGTCATGTGATCTTCTGTGATTGGTCACAAACATAACGTCCACCTGGAAGGGTGAATGTCCTGCTCGGCTGTCATTTGACTATAGGCTGAGTGGGAAGTGGTTAACCAAAATGAATGTCTGTGCAGGGAAAGAAAAACCCTGTCACTCCACTGATGTTATCAAGTTATGACCAAGCATCAGGGATCAATCCATATAAACCAGCTCAGAGAGATACAAAAATAAAAACCATAGTGCTCTCTGAAGAGTTAAAATTTATTTCAATGAATAAAATTGAACTTCCGCAATAACAGATCATTTTCACTATAAAATAAGCACACTGTGGAGTCACACACATATAAACACACCTTGGAGACACAAATATGCAGACTTCCGCTCTGCTCATCTCCTGTAGACCAAAGCTGTAACTCTTCACACATGCAGTCTCCCTTTACTTTGACCAACTTGTTCTATCGTCAGTTGTCCCTGTTGATGTCATGATAATGAAACTAGTTTTAAGATATGAAGAAAAGAACTATTACAAAATTTATGTCAGAAATACATAGTCACATTTACTTTTTTCTTATTCTCTTTTAAGTAATGCCATTAGTTTTTCTTTTAATGATTTTCCTTCATTGGGGTCAGGGATGATGCCGAGAGACGTATAAACAGTGGGTGCGAAGCAAGAAACATGTCACTACAGATGACTTTAATGCTCCATGTACACGGGACATTTGGAAAACACTTCTGAACGATGGAAACTGACTGCTGGAAAACTTAGGGTAAAAAAGTCTGTTTTGCTGCATTTGCATACCGTGTTTATACGCGTTTATGCGCGTTTGCGTTTGGAAGCGTTTTTTAAAGATAAGATCAGGAGACCTTCCAAAATACCCAGAATGTTCTGAAAAACAGTAAAAAAATTAACTATTTCAGACCAGGGGCGGACTGACCATTCTGACATTCGGGCAATGCCCAAGGGCCCGGGGTCAGTAGGGGTCCCCATGAGATGTCCCTGGTACCTTTCATAGGCTTTTTTGGGTGTGCTTTGAGTGTGGGCGAGGACACAGGGGCCCCATGATCCCCTATTGCCCGGAGGCCCCATGAGTTGCCAGTCCACCCCTGTTTCAAACATTTTTGAGAGAAATAGAGAGAGCAGAAGCAGACACAGCAGTATGTGTTGAGATGACCTGTCTTTTTTGGTTGTATTCACTATGGATCCCATCATGAGCATAATGCGGCACGTTCTACCATTTTTTTCCTTAATGAAAAACCTGGAACTGACTGCGCTGGTGTGCTAGGGCCATTTGAATACATGGAAAATGCTTTGCATGCATTTCTAATGATGAAAAAAGGCTCCGGTCAGCATTTGGATATGGAACAGTTAAAAAACGCTGCGAAACGCAAATGCTTATAAACGCGGCTAGTTGTGTTTACATGCGTTATCAAGCATTTGGCATTTGAAACGCTGATAAAATCTACTCCTGAACACAAGTTTGGTGCGTTCAAAAAAACGACTGTAAACTCAACTGCCTGAAACGACTGTAAATGACGTAGTGTACATGGACACATAGGAAAACATTAGAGAGTTCAGGGGCTGCTGAAAAAAACACAGAAAAGCTCCTAATGAGTTTAAGAGTTTAGGAGCTGCAGTGTGATGCCCTAAATGATGTCAAAGGTACACAGTTTGACAAGACCTGATGTTTGGTAGATGTATGAGCACAACGACATATACAAATTATTCAAATATGGCTTACCACCTTTACAAAAATTGCAGCATTTTAAATTGCATACCAAATAATTATAATTCATGTGCAATGTGTGCATAAGTTTTACAATTCTTCTTTAAAGTACACTGGAGCAAATTAATGTTGAAACACATAGATATTTTCATACTAATTTTTATTGCTTAGTTAATTAGTAATTACCACTTAAAAAGTAATTCTCAAAATTACTGTGTGATGAACTGGAATGCTGAACAAAGAGAAAAGAGATCCCCATCAACAGTAGGAAACATAGTCAAGGTACAGGAAAATAATAATTCATAGCAGAAAAACAGACACAGACCCTTAAGATCATTAAGTTTGTCATTGGCAAAACACAATTAAAATTGGTCTTGTGTCTTTGAGTCCCAGCAAAACTCCAGTCAATCGATCTAAAAAAACAGATCAGCCAAAAAGGCAAGTAAAGTTTGAGTATATTCTTTTGTCTTCCTTCATAAGTCAGGGCGAAGGTCTCTGTATAAACGTGTATATTTATAGCCAAATACAATTGTGCCTGCCATCCCCTAAGGTCGATATTCACCTTAATGTGGTATTAAAACCAAAATCAAAAATGTTATTGCAGCTTACCAATCATTAGATGTGATGACAGCATTAGTTTTCATTTTTTAGGTCTTTCTTCCTTCTGTTTTCCCCTGGTGATCTGTCCAGTAACACACCTCTTGTATTAGAGTGCCCCCACTGTGGATGAATGGACACATGGGGCACCTTTGAGCAGCAGTATTGCTCCCCAAAGGTGCCCTAACAGGTTGAAGCTCAACTCGAGATAATACTTTATAAGCAGTTACAGCAAACAGTTTTTTTTCTTTTTGGGATAAAGGTTTTACATAAATAAACAAAAGCTGACCATTGTAAGCACCCCTGATAGAGTTAAATGGTTTGTCTAAACATTGTAAACTGATACATTCTGCTGGAGAGCTTGCTCTTTTGAAAAACAACTGACTTACTGGCCAGATTGCCAGATGAAAATAAAAGAAAGAAAGCCTAAAAAAGAAAATAAATGTGGATATCACATCTAAGAATTCGGAAGCTGCAATATAATGAATGTTTGCTTTTGGGTTTAATAAAACCTTAAATAAAGTTGGATGGCCTCAACCCACGAAATGCTTGTGGAGCCTGTTTTGTCTGTAGCACTACCCCCTTAGGGATTGCTGATGAATTTGGATCCCCCTATAGCCCTGCACAGCCAGTCATTTAGCATTTCTTCACACAAGCTCTAATCTGTAGACAGAAATCAGTCCTTGAGCATTTGTTCTGTTAATTTATTGAGGGGAATAGAACTTGGATAGGGTAAGGGGTGTATAGGATGCCCGAGGGAACCGAAATCTGACCACAACTTCCTGAACTATTCACAGAAAGATCCCCACCTAGTACAGTAGTGCCTTTCTATACAATGTAGAATTCAGCTTGCACACTAATTGATTGAAATGTTACAGTCAGTGACAGGAAACCTAATACAGGAATATGATCTCTAAGGCAGACCATAGATGATGCCATTTTCTTGCAACCTATGGTTGCAGGAAAGAAAATTGCTCAATTCCCACAATCTCTCCCACTGAGCTATTGTGTGCTTCTGACGGGGGGGGGGGGACATCACTGCCCAGAGAACACAATGATTACTGCTAGCAGTCTTAGTCACTGGCAATAATCACATGCTAAAAATCTGACATGCTGGTTGTACCCAAGTCAATCGATAGATCCACTTGGGTACAATCAGCCTGCCCATGGATGGATCAAATCTTGGCTGGTCCCTGCTGAATGAGCCAAGATTTGATCCATCTAGGGCTGACTTAAGATAACTAACCAGTTTTAAAAATAGGAGCAGTAATTGGTTAATTTATGAAGTATTTCTAGCAGATTTCCTTAGATAGTATAGAGACACGAGATCCTTTATCAAGCATCAGGATAATGGATAAACCATTGTTAACAGAAACAGTAATAATAATAGTAATAATTGCAGCACAAACGTTTCTCTGGAATGGAAGTGTCACATTTGTCTATCATTAAGATGGTAACCTCTGGGGCAGTACCTTCATGAACCTGTCTAGCAGTAGAATTATGCCAGATTTTTTCAGTGTTCCATTTTCTTGTATTTACGGCACCATGCATTTTTTGCAGGGCCCACAGCGTAGTTTGTAATGTGTTGTAAAATGTTCTGAGAGTAATTTTTCTCAAATGCAGGCTGAGATTTTATTTGCATTTCTTGGTCTCTAATCATTTCATCTGTTAAAACACTAAACTCACAGGTAGCAACCAACTCTTTCAAAGCTGGTAAAATTTGCACTCTGGATTAACGATTATGCTGTCCATATTGATGGAATTTATATGGGTCTGCAACCACATTTGCTTTAGGCACAAAGAATAAGTACTCTTTAATACAATGAGAACTCTTTAATATAATGAGAGCTGTCTCATAAATGTCATCTAATGCTGATAGAGTATAGAAAATACTTTGTGCTTCTGCTCCCAGTAATTAAAGCTTGCTTTCTAGCAATAGGTATGTCCTCCTGATTAGCAGCAAGTATGTCATTCTCAAACATATGAATCCAAGCGCTAAATGACATCACAGACTCACCAAGGGTGTACAAGAAAAGGTGCAGGCTGCTTCAGAGAGAGAATGGACATTCTCATCGCCAATCCTGTGTCCTGTAGTCTCGGTGGAAAAGTAGTTATTGCTTTGTTAACCTGTTGGTGCAGATGGTATGCAAATATGCGGCCTCTCGGCAGCTGGGCATTGACGCCGCACATTTGCGTACCCAAAGTAAGCACACGTGTCAAGAGCGCGCGCCTTGCGGCACATTTACCTAAACTTTCTTAAGGTTCAGCAAAGACTAATGGGGACCATGGTCCATGAGAAGCTCACTTCTATCCTTGAGGACTCCCATGCCAAATTCTTAAAGATCTGGGATCCTTGAATATCCTATAATGCTCATCTGAACAGGGGCGGACTGACCATTAGAGCACTCATGCACTGCCCGAGGGCTCGGGGTCAGTAGGGGGCCCCATGAAATGCCCCTGGTACCTTTTTTATAGTCTTTTTTGAGTTCGGGCAAGGACACAGGGGCCCCATGATCCCCTATTGCCTGGGGGCCTCATGAGTTGTCAGTCCGTCCCTGCATCTGAATGTATACCAAACCTTGCTCTCAGTCTGACTCACTTCACCGTTGCCCTTAGATACCCCAGCCGCTGGTCTACGTGTGTTCCCCCATATGACTTTCCCTTCCCGCCTCCTCTCTCTCCCTCCTTTCTTTTCCCATTCCAGGCAAAACATCTCTATTACCTCTTTTCTTCTTTTCAGTTCTCTCCTGTCTTCCCTCTCTGGCTCATCTTGCCTCTTCTTGCTTCTCCTTCCTGCTCCAGCACTCCTTCATGAAGTATTTAATGCTTCTCCCCCTCCAACATTGTAGAGGTGCCCACAATAGCTGACAAGAACTATTAATTTCCCATGCCCTTTGAATAAGCCTGGAAGGTTTTGCCTCCTAATAACTCACGATATTCAAATTTGTGTACTGTGTTCTAGTATTCTGGTGGAGCCTTTTGCAGATTGCATCTCTGTACTCCCTGACGTTCATTATGCCCTAATGTGTTTTCTGGAAAATTAAAAACAAATTCTTTGTGAAACAAAAATGTGATTTGTCCCAACCAAGCACTTCTAGGATGTGACTGGGAGAGCCATTATCGCAAGTGAAAAACAGGCTTAAAGTATTTTAGCACTGGCTGTTTAGGTGATGCATACCTGCAGTAACATTCATTGAAGAGCCATCAAACATCATTTTGATTGAGCAGCTAACAAAATGAAATAATATATTCGCTCAAATTTAGCCATAATGCTTATTACTTTCCAGTGATTAAGACTGATTTAAATCTGTATTGCAATTTCCATTTATCTCTGTTGGTAGTTAGTATTTATTATTTTGTGCAAGGCAGTGTATTTCGGCATTAAGTGTTCACTTATTTTAATAGAAAAGAAGGAACATTAGGCTATAGCCAATTAGAGCCCAAAGAGACAATGACAATAGTTTACTAATTCAGTTCTAGAGTAGCTCACACAGTTACATTCTATTCCACCAGAGGGAACAATCACTCCATCTACATATTGCACTCACTGGAGTTCTACTAAATAATGAATACATAATGTAACAACACATATCCTAAATACAATATAGTATCACCAAACCTGCTGCCTTTTTGCACATTGTCTGCTAGTATAAAATATTATAAAACTGATTGTCTTCATTTATAATACCAAGGAACATGTGTTTGGATCCATAAAGAGATATCAAAATTAACAAAGAAAAACAGAAGATACTTACTCCTGTGAAATATTATAAATAAACATAAGATATGGGAATTCAGGAGGATGCTACTATCATGGTACTGCTACACTAAACTCGCTTGTTCAAAATCATATAAATGAGTAATCGGATTAAAAAAAAAATTCAATTCCAACAGATGTTAACAGATGTTAAAAAGCCTTGACCAACCCAATTATATTCAGGCACAATAGGCCCTCTGGCAAAATGCCCACTTGGCCAGATTTCTAGGATAAGATTGTACCTTCAAAATATTTATGAAACATATAGATAATGGAAATAACAATAACTAAATGCAAAAGCATTGAAATGGAACATTATTATTATAGATGGTCGTATCGAATAATCTCTGTTGCTAAAAAGCTATTATTTGTTGAAAGCACATTACAAATCTAAAGTGCTTGTTATGCTTTCAGAGGTAGGCGAGCATTTTAATATGCATTTTTTCAGCAACTTGAAAGCCTACCTTGACTATGAAAGCAATACAAATTATAGATTCTTTGTAAATTTTAGGACATAATCGCAACTCATTTTTAAAAGAGATGTACAAATATTTTTATTCATGATTTGCATAGACGCAGAATGGTGCTGTGATAGAGTTCTAAAATTCCAAGTGGATTTAATACAGCCACTCATAAGATTTGCCATTAATTTCAACATTTAAGGAGAACTCTAGATTCAGCAAAAAACACAATATACAGCTAAATGGCTATGCTGCAAATATGTATCAGTACCTTGTAGTAGGGATGCACCGGTACTGTTTTTTACCAGCGAGTATGAAAACCGATACTTTTGGTCAAGTACTCACCGATACCAAGTACAGATACCTTTGTGGTGCGATTTAAGCCCATACAAAAATAATGGGTTCAAAAGGCACTGCAAAAGAATTGCATGCAATTTTAACAGGAATGTGGTACATGGACAGGGCTGTCCAATCACAAGCCGTGTTGCCCATACTATCAGCACTGCAAGGAGAGGAGAGAAAACCACACGGGTTTTAAATCCCCAAACTGGTGAAGCGTCTTTTCAGTGTCTGATATCAGGGATCAGCTATCTGGTACAACGGGACCCGGGATGATGGGGAGAGGGCCCAGTGGATGAAACTGGAACCACTGGAGGCTGGGGGGGAGAGAGCCATTGGAGAGGCAAGCGGAAGGAGGAGCCCAAGCCACAGCTGGAGCTGGTGGAACCCGTCATGCAGGGAGCTGTAACTGGTGGAACCCGTCATGCAGGGAGATGTAACTGGGGGAACCCGTCATGCAGGGAGCTGGAACTGGTGGAACCCGTCATGCAGGGAGCTGGAACTGGTGGAACCCATCATGCAGGGAGCTGGAGCTGGTGGAATCCGTCATGCAGGGAGCTGGAGCTGGTAGAACCCGTCATGCAGGGAGCTGTAACTGGTGGAATCCATCATGCAGGGAGCTGGAGCTGGTAGAACCCGTCATGCAGGGAGCTGGAGCTGGTAGAACCCGTCATGCAGGGAGCTGTAACTGGTGGAATCCGTCATGCAGGGAGCTGGAGCTGGTAGAACCCGTCATGCAGGGAGCTGTAACTGGTGGAACCCATCATGCAGGGAGCTGGAGCTGGTGGAATCCGTCATGCAGGGAGCTGGAGCTGGTAGAACCCGTCATGCAGGGAGCTGTAACTGGTGGAAGCCATCATGCAGGGAGCTGAAGCTGGTGGAACCCATCATGCAGGGAGCTGGAGCTGGTGGAATCTGTCATGCAGGGAGCTGGAGCTGGTAGAACCCGTCATGCAGGGAGCTGTAACTGGTGGAAGCCATCATGCAGGGAGCTGAAGCTGGTGGAATCTGTCATGCAGGGAGCTGGAGCTGGTGGAACCCGTCATGCAGGGAGGTTTCCCACACCGCTCCCGTGTGAACTCAGATTTAAATTCACTATGACAAGCCTGGGTTTACACAGGAACTGCACAGAAAGCTGCATGCAATTTGTTCCGGTTCAAATTGCATGCAATTCTTTGCAGTGTGATTTGAGTCCATTAATTTTGTATGGGTTCAAATCACACAACAAAGGTATTGGTTTCTGTATCGGGAGTATTTGCACGAGTTTGAGTACCTGTGCAAGTACTTGGTATCGGGATCGGTATTGGTGCAACCCTACTTTGTAGTAAAAATGTTTTTTATGCACAAGTCCTGTATATGCAAATGAGTTATCCCATCAAACCTGACCACTGCAATTATTACAATCATAGGAACTAAACATATTACACAAATTAAAGAGATTATTTGCAATGGTTGTTCAAATTCTTAAGTTTGGCACAGAAAATATTTTATAAATAGACCTTATAGACCTTTAGGTATTTTAATGTAGGGTGGCTGTGTTTTCACTGCAGTTAGATTTTGTTAAAGAGGGCAGTGTAGTGATAAATGTTAAGTCTTTATTAGCAGCAGACATTCCCAGCCAACAAATAAGAGGGGAAAATATTAGTCTGACTGTATTAAAAATCTTTGGAAATCGCTATTGTCTCCCCCCATCTCCCAGATGTTTAATTTGTGGAAGACATCTCAGCCTGTTACTCCTCCCTTCTCCATTGAAACATGTACATTTGAGTGGTGTTTAGGAAACAGCCAGCTTAGAGCTATGTCTTTGAGGAACAGAATCACATCTTCACAGTTAACATCCCTTATATGTCTAATGCCACCTTTACGGGGATCAGAATAGATAACAGAATGATTGTTTTAATTTTTCAGTGGTGTGTGGGACTGTTGTTTTTTTAAGAGAAAAGTCACTTCATTAAAAAAAAACACATTTTGTGCTGTCATTCTTCATTTTGCTGTCTCACTCTTTTTACTTTTTCTTTCTGTTCTATTCATATTTTTCGATATAGTCATGTGTTCATTATAATTTTGTGGTTCCTGTTGCTGCAGACACTTGTTTCAAAAACATCCTTGAATATGTTTCCCTGTTTTGTAAAATGTATTTGAATTGTGAACAAATCGTTAGTGTTTTCTTCAGGGTGTAATTACAGTACATGGGGCCAAACATTTTTATAGGGCCCTTGGCAACCTCCAAAAAGTGTTCTAAACCCAGGACACCAGGAGAGCTGACAACATTACTGTGTTCAGAAGTGAAGGGGGCATCAGTGTTGGGAATTAAGTCAGGTCATACATTATGCAAGTTTCCTTCCTTTAACCTTGGTCTGAAGGAAAGAAAATTGCTCAATTTCCCCATTAACACAAACAGTATTAATAGGAGAATACCTCCCACAGCTTTATGGTATTCTGCCTGCGGGAAACGTGGGGAGTCTTCCCTTCCGGTAGTATACAATGATTACTGTTGGTGGCTATTGGTGGCCATAACCTCTGGCAGTGACTGGGCGAAAAAAAATAGAAAGGCTGTTTGTACTGAAGTCGACTGAGAGATCGATTTTAGTAAAACCAGCCTGCTCATACATGGACTGAAATTTGGCCAGTTCTGGCCATACAAATTTTGATCTATCTATGGCCAGCTTAACTTTTAACATTCATTTTCCAACTAACCTCTCTGTCCCCAATATTACTATGATACAATGTTAATTTTATGTAGTATGCCCCAAAATTTACCCTAATTGAGTCCCCCTTCCACCCCTTGAGCCATAATAGTTGTGTGGGCTGCTATGGTTAATGTAACGCCACTGGGTTTCTCATTTCACAATTTTGTTTCTAGTTTACAAGTCTATGTTTCCATTCTCATTTCTTTAACTTTCCTGTTTGGTTTCCTGTTCACATTAAATGCTGATGATGTTTTCTGCTTCATGCGATACATCCTGCCCATTAGTTTATCTCTTGTTGTTTTCTCTTTCTTGTTCTGGAATGCAAGAGCAAAGGTTTTTATGCATTCATATCAGTATCCTGATTTTGCCATTTATCCAACTAAATGTCTGTTTACATCAGGGGCCAATGCTAATTTTCCCTGGTGCTGTCAATGTTGTCGCTATAACAAAGGCACAACAAGGAAAATAATTTTGCCATTACATTAAAGTAAACCTCTCACAGACCTCAACAGGTAAATGAGAAGTATTAATTTATGAAAAAAATAATCATCTATACTCTACCTCTACGCTAGAACATTGGTGTGATGCTGCTGCTGTCCCACATTGGCTCTAAGACCAAGAACTGTGAGCACACTTACGTACAAAAAAGGTTTGGCCATACTTCATTTATAAGCCTGAATATACAGTATGATATCATAGAGATTTAAGTAGCAAAAGTTTTATGGAAATTATTACCCTTCTCTTACTCCAATTTGGCTCTACCACTTCCATGTTCCAAGTCTCCCTATTGGTTGTTTATATATTGGGTAGTTCGACCATCACTGACCAATGGATAGGTGTAGGAGGTGAAGCTAGGTAGGGCCAAGCTCATACTTCACAGGAAAAGTCAATTTGCATATACAACATTGTAGCTTCAGTTGCCTTTACCTCTGGATTTGTGCAGTGCAGAGACACCCCCCTCCTTCCCTATCACAGACTCTGAGTACGAACAACCCCCCAGTACAGACCCCTCAGTACAGACACCCCACACTCCACTACAAAAACCCCAAGACAGTCACCCCCCAGAACAGATTCCCCCAGTGCAGACACCCCCTTCGCCTAGTACAGACCCCCCAGTACAGGCATCTTCGCTCCCTCTTCGCAATGCAGAACTTCCTAATTGTACTCACAGATTAGATGCAGCAGCAGTTCGGAGTGACGAGAAGTCCTCTGACCAGAACAGGGAAGGAGGCTGTCAAGGAATAGTAGGTGTCAACTCTCTGTGGCGGCTATGGCAACTCAGTTTTTTTTTGTGTTACATGGCACTGTGGTTCAGCACTGTTTAACACAGAAAAAGAAAGTTAGGCAGCCACGGCAACCCCAGTACCCCGGCGTACCCCACTAATATGCTACTAGAGCATTGGAGAGCACTGGCTGTTAGGGGAACCAGGTGATAAAGTCAATAAAAGTGTTGTTTATGCTTCCGCTATACAAAAACAAGCATTTAACTCTTGCAAAGGATGGAGGGCACTTCAAGGGTAGCTTTTGGCATTAACAGGAGTTCAGCTTTAAATATCAACTGCAATAGTCAGGAACTGCATGCACATTTTTGTAAACCCTATTTGATACAAAACAGTTCTTCAGAGAATTATGCTGTGGCACCTTATTAAACGTATATGTTATAACAGTGCTGCTCTACACAATCATGATCAAACTAAAGTGAAATAAATTAAAAGTGAAAAATATTGATTCAATTTATAAACCAAAAAATCTAAAAATATATAGAATACGAAAATATAAAATCCCATAAACATCAAACATAAAAATCCCAAAAAATTATTATTAATAATAAATTATTAATAATCTAAATATTATTAGTAATTAAATTATAAATAATATAAAGAAAGTCCAAATATATTCTTCTGTGAACAATCCTTCTTTCTGTGGCCACCAGGTGCAACTACCACCTTATTAAACGTGCATCCATACTTACTGTACTGTTTTCTCTTAGTCCCCCTGCAAAGTCCCACGAATTCCTGATGAGTCTGCCACTGAAGTCCCCCTAATGAAGCTTTCTGTAATAGTATGGCAATCCTGCTACACTGCTCCTGAAATCAAAGCAAAGTTGCCACTCTTATGTAGACCGTGTCTGCTTGCACTACAGTGGGAATACAAAATGACTGCAGGGGCTGTGGCTATCAGCATTGTTGCTGCTGATTCACCAGCCTGTAACCTATTATTCAGCTCCTCGCCACACCTAATCCTGCCCACTGATTTCTAGATTGACCGCTGCTTCTATTACTGAAACCCTCCTATTATGTGCTGCAGTGTCTGGAAGAGGAGCATATAAGGAATAAATAAAGGAGTATTTGGCGCAAACAGGAAAGGTAAAGGAAGCTTTTTGTTTACCTAACAGGTCTTGTGCATTACATAGTAAGCGGATTTGGTACTCGTTTAGACTTTTATACAGTAGCCTTTAGTTACATTTTAGAGCAACTGAACTTTAACAGTTTCTTTCAATTCGTTTTTATTAAAGTTTTTCAAGACAATAACAAAACAGTGAACGGCTGTGACATTAGCAAAGATACCAACACATGTATGTCAAAATTGTGCAGACTGGATTCAGCAATCAACATATACATATAACCATCTGAGATTTGTATCAGTAACATATCCAGAACTAGAACAAGAGGTTAGGAAGTATTACGCGAACATAACTCTCGGAGCATGACAATGGACAGTTCGTTACCCAATTTGACACAATTTAAACACAAAAGAAAAGAATTTTTATACATTAAGAAAACAATCCAAAAGAAATTTGGAAAGAAAAGAGAAAGGATGGAATAGCAACACAGTTATAACTCCACATAGATAAAAGATCTAACAGAATACATCATATTCCAGTATCCATGCTATAATATCCATTGCTGTCGTAGGTCAAAGAGCCTGAATAAAATATTCCAGCGTAACCATCTGGCATCAAATAGCTTTATAGTGTGATGTGAAATTGCGTAGGACCTCTCATACAGGTAATGAGAGTGTACTCTATTAACAACTTCTGAAATGGAAAGAGATGCAGTGGATTTCCACGCTTTAATAATAGTTAACCGGGCAGCAATTAGAATGTGAGCGCTGAACTTTAATAGTTTCAATTGTTTTACAGTTTCAACTGTTGGTGTAGCTTGTACTACTGTTTAAGTGCTTCGATAGTGGTTTTGGCTAAAGCTGCCGGAAAGTTACTAAACATATGGCCAGCATAAAAATATTGTTTCTTCATTTTGGTTAGTCTACCTAAAAGTGATGGTTTTTTATGTGGTATATGCTGCCATCTACCAATTTCCTTTCTGTTAGGAACTCTATTGGTGAGATCTCCAAACCTGATATCCTGTGTCTGCACACCTGCTGTGGCCATCATAAGTGAGTACCACTCTTCTAGTTTTTTTTTTGTAATTGTTTCATATTATGGAGCTTGCACCAGGGTGGGAACATCCAAAACTCCCAGGTGGATAGTATTTAAAACATATAAGAAGTGAGGAGCTGATTAAATGCAATAACTAAACTGTCATGTTTGTCCTGTTTGATACTAGGAGCCAGAATAATTATTGCACAGTGTTGGAATCAACCACAAGTCAAACTTGATTATCTCATACAAAAATTAAATTGAATCATGATCAATGATAAGTTAACATGCACCCTCCTTAATAATCAAGCTGAGTTTGATCAAATGACAGCCGCTGAAACAATATCTCTCGGTGGATGACTAAGACAAGGGGGTGGAGATACCTCAACTGCTCTCTCTCTTATTTCTTCCTACTTCTTCATCTTTCTTTCTGCCTTCTTTTTTACAACATGCTCAGGTTTGGAGCTGACTGCTCCTTGGTTTTTATTGTGCAAAGTTGTACAAGGTTGACAATTACTTTATGCACTTTATCACACAAATGTTTTGTTAACCATCCTGCTTGATGTGTATTACACCACACCTAGCATCAGATTGCTCTTCAACTGCACAACGGGTGTCATATCATCACTATATTTATACAGTGAAGGAAATAAGTGTTTGATCCCCTGCTGATTTTGAATGTTTGCCCACTCACAAAGAAATGATCAGTCTAAAAATCGAATGGTAGGTGTATTGTAACACTGAAAGACAGAATAACAACATAAAATTCAAAAGAAATGCATGTCTCCTATCATTCAACAAATTTCTAGCTACCAGGTGTTTTTCATACAGGTAACACATTGAGATTAGAAGCAGTCTCTTAAAGGGAGTGCTGCTAATCTCATTTTGTTACCTGTATAAAAGACACCTGTCCACAGGAGCAATCAAACAATCAGATTCCAAACTCTCCACCATGGCAAAGACCAAAGAGCTGTCCAAGGATGTCAGGGACAAGATTGTAGACCTACAGAAGGCTGGACTGGACTACAAAACTATCACCAATCAGCTTGGTGAGAAGGTGACAGCAGTTGGTGCAATCATCTGCAAATGGAAGAAACACAAAACAACTGTCAGTGTCCCTAGGTCTGGTGCACCATGCAAGATCTCACCTCGTGGAGTGTCAGTGATCATAAGTACAGTGAGGAATCAACCCAGAACTACACGTGAGGATCTTATCAATGATCTCCAGGCAGCTGGGACCACAGTCACCAAGAAAACAATTGGTAACACACTACGCCGACAAGGATTGAAATACTTATTTCCTTCACTGTATTTGAATGTTTTTCTTTTTCTGGTCACTAACTTTATGGATATGTTGTTTGAAAATGTTTGCACTACTACCTGAAAACTTTTCTCTATTACCCTCCCATTTTGTGGAGATCTGGAGTTATCTTATGTTTTTGTAACTGTTGTTTAACCACTTTCCCTCCAGAGGATTTACCCCCCTTCCTGACCAGGCCATTTTTTGCGATACTTTAACTGACAATTGCACGGTCATGCAAATTAAATGTATGTCCTTCTTTTCCCCACAAATAGAGCTTTCCTTCAATGGTATTTGATCACCTCTGGGTTTTTGGGGTTTTTTTAGCTATAAAAAAAAAAGTTTAGGGAAAATAAACAATATTTTTAACTTTTTGCTATTAATTATGTCCAGTAAAAAAAAATGTAAAAATCAAATTTTGTCATAACTTTAGGCCAAAATGTATTCTGCTACAAGTAAATACCAAAACATAGCCTTTTCTGAGATTACTGCGCTCCTAGGTTTTCTGGCATCAAGCAGAAAGAACTCTGTGACACACTACTGGCTCTACACCGTGGCCTTCATTTTTACATGGCCCATGAAATGCAGGCCATGGTGTGCAGAAATACTGTGTATAGTGGATAGCGATAGCCGCTCTGTATCATAAAGGGGGTTATAAAAAGGGTAATGGCAAAAGGGCTGCCTGAATATATTGTGTGTGCTTCATGGATTGCATAAGAGTATTAGAGCATAGAAATCATCATTTATATGGGCAAGAAACAATAGTGCTCATTTTACTTTTTTCTTTTTTAATTATACCTATACACTGGCACATGCCATGATTTATACTTTTTTTTAAATCCTACCTAAAACATTCATTAAGATTGCAATTAAAATTTGCAAAAAAAAAACTGTGTGGGGTCCCCCCCATCCATACCAAGGCCTTCTGGTCTGGTATTTTGAGGGGAAACCCAAATCCCAAAGAAAATGGTGTTGGGGTCCCCCCCAAAATCCATACCAGATCCTTATCCAAGCATGCAGCCCGGCAGGTCAGGAAAGGGGGGGTGAGCGCCCAAATCATACCAGGCCACATGCCTTCAACATGAGAGGGTGCTTTGAGGCAGGGGGGCTCCCCACTAAAGCACATTGTCCCAATGTTGATGGGGACAGGGGCCTTTTCCCCACAACTGTGGCCATTGGTTGTGGGGGTCTGCAGGGGGGCATATCAAAATCTGGATGCCCTCTTTAACAAGGGGCCCCCAGATCCTGCTCCCCCATGTGAATGAGTATGGGGTACATGGTACCGCTACCCATTCACACAAAAAAAGTGTAGTGTAAAAATTGACAGAATTAAAAACAAAAATGTAAAAACATTAACCCCCAAAGTAGATCCAACATCAATCATGATGTCCACCGACCTAACAAAAGAACACAAAAAAAACTCTGGCTTCCGTGGTCGGACAGCTGCGCTGGCCTGACAGTTCTTAAAGTGTTACTAAACCCACAACAGGGTCTATATATGCAGTAAAGCATATTTGGAATCTAAGAGGTTAATCCTCTGCATTGTGTAAAACCGCTGTTTGATCTTGTCTTCTCTGATTTTCACCTTCTTCCAGTGTTCCCCTCTTATCTCCTGATAAGACATATCGTGTGGAGACACCATGCACATGCTCAGTTTGGTTTGTTTTCCTAGAGAGGTTTTTTTTTTCTTGGAAATACCCAAAGGTATTTTTAAGAGGTATAGTGAGTCTTTTTTGCCCTACGTTTTTTGACAATGTGGAAAGAAATGAATTTTTTTTTTTTAAATTGGGTCATTTTGTGAGTGTTTCTACTGACCTGGCACTCCAGACCCTCCAAACATTTGATAGGAAGTCTGGAAATTAGATGCCAAATTAATCTCCCTTGAAAGCCTGATGGTGCTCCTTGGATTGTGGGCCCCAAATGCGGCTAGGCTGAAAAAAACTCACATATGTGGTATCCTCATGTTCAGTGGGGGTAGAAGAATGTGTTTTGGAATTTCCATTGCCCATTATGCCCACTCTGGTTGAGAAATATCTTATTAATTGACCGCTGTGTGCAAAAAAAATCATTTTAATTTTCTTCATTTTCCAAGTAATTGTGGCAAAAAAATGTGATCTTCAAAAAAGACTGACTATGCCTCTAATTAAATATATTGGAGGATCTACTTTGCAAAATGTGAGCATTTTGTGGGTGTTTTTCCTGTCCTGGCATTTCTGAACTTCAAGAAATGTGATAGGTAGTCATGAAATCAGATATAAAATGTATGCCCCTTGAAATCCTTACGGTGCTCATTGGATTTTGGGCCCTTCTATGCATCTAGCCAGCAAAAAGTCTCACACTTGTGGCATATCCACGTAGAAGAATCTGTTTTTGGGTGTAATTGTAAGTATACTTATGTCATGAGAGAGAAATAATGAAATTGACTTTAAAATAAAATTAAATTTGGTTTCTTCATTTTCTAAAAAATTGTAACCAAAAATTTCAACTTCAAAAAATGCACAATGCTGCTAACCAAATACCTTTGGTCCACCTACTTTCAAAAAGGTATAATTTTTAGGGGTTTTTGTACTGTCCTAAGGAAACATTTTTGGTCTTTTTTTCTTTAGTAGTAAAAAATAAAAAGCCTAAAGTGTCAGTGCTTGTGAGCTACTATGGTGTATTAAAAAACAATTGTGAAACTGTGTGTTTATTATTATTGTGGTTTGCTGACACTGTAACACACACCCATATGAATGTGTGAGTTATCTAGTGAAAAATATATATTATATTAGTGTCGCCCTCCGTTATAATTAAACCTAAATGATATTTATATTGAAAAAGCAGCATTTTTAAATACAAGTGAACCTTAGTATATTTAAGGTGCAATCGGTGCTCTAATAATACATTGAACCCCCCTGATGAAGCCACGTGACCTGGTGGCGTAAACGTGCAGGGGAGGGGCTCTGACATCACGATGCTAATAGGAACCAAACAGCAATTATAGAGGGTGTGTAGAGCACACGCAGAGGATTGGCAATACAAAAAAGCGCATTTAATTTAAAAACAATGTGAGTGTATTACTGATGCATTACAAATAACCTTATAAAAAGGATAAGGCACTATATTTATTCTTTTTCCATGCTAACCAAAAATATGGAGGAATAAAGAGAGGAGGTGGAAGAAGTAGAAAGACCCCTGGAGGACAGAGGGAGAAATCCACCCATCCATATCACAAACAGGGATCAGCAAGCCTAAGATACCCCCTGTGGGAAAAGTGAATCACTACATTCAGCTGCCCATCTGTTCAGGAACACGGCCAAAGTTTGAAGATTACCCCACTTGTCCACAAAAGGACACAAAGCTGTTTTAGCCTTACTGCTTGGTAGGGCTAAAAATAAGGTGAGTGCATAAGAAAAAAAGTTATATTTGTTTTTATCACTTTAAATAATATTATTTTTATACCACTTTAAATATTTTTGCAACATATATTCACACATTTATATCATTTTTATAATATCATCATTATTAGAGCACCGATTTCACCTTAAATATAATAAGGTTCACTTGTATTTAAAAGTCTGCTTTTTCAATATAAATATCATTTAGATTTAATTATAATGGAGCACAACACTAATATAGTATATATTTTTCACTAAAAAATAAAAAGCCCCAGTGGTAACTGAATACCACCAAACCAAATCTGTCTCAAAAAACGATAAAAAATTACTTGGGTACAATCAGTCAAAGTATCACAGTGCTGAGTCATGTCATCCTTCATAACACAGGCATTTCTTGCCAGTAGAGATTGTTAACGATGCCCACAGGAGAGGTGATGTAGGAGTATTAAGAGTGGTGTACTGATGATGGATAAATATCAGATCCTTGGCACATTCAATCCTGGCACAGGCTTTGCTGCCCTCTAATGGTCGGGGAAAACCCTGGAGAATCTGTAAAACAAAGCAGAGAGGGCACACCAGCTTAGTGCAAAACCTGGGAAGTAACTTTGTTAATTCAAAAGAAATTGTATACTCACAAACTGTAGTAACAAAAGAATATCAAAGTCCAAAACGACCTGGTCACCAAGTCAACTTCCAAACACGAGATGCATTTTGAGGGGCGAACCCCTCTTCTTCAGAGCCAATCTTGGATGCTGCAATAACAGACTGCTCCTGCCCCTTGCTCACACAACAAGTAAAGGCTCTGAGGAATTAGTGGTCAAGTGACAAAAAATGTAAAAAAAAAATAAAGGTATTTCTAGGCAATTTTTATGATGGGGTGATAGATCAATGAATATTGTTAACGATGAAGGAATTGCTACTATTCTTATTGTTGAAGACTTGCCTAATAATTTAAGAATACAGATGTCAGAAGACTTGTATGCTATTTTCCTGTTTTGATTACGTGATTCTTTGTGCTAACTGGTGGAGAAAATCTTTGGTGAGTTTACAAAGTTACAAATTCTGTGCAACTCCCCAAAAGATGATTCATCATTTGCACTTTCTTCCAAAGGCACTGACTGGGACTTTTGTAGAGCCTTATTAGTGAAATAGGTAGAGAGGGAAGAGTACTGGTTCTGATTTCTACATTACTAGTTAGGCTCCTTATAAACTGAAGGGTAAAGAACTGAATATACAATGTACTGTATCTACATACAGTGGGGATCGAAAGTTTGGGCACCCCAGCTAAAAATTTGTATTAATGTGCATAAAGAAGCCAAGGAAAGATGGAAAAATCTCCAAAAGGCATCAAATTACACATTAGACATTCTTATAATATGTCAACAAAAGTTAGATTTTATTTCCATCATTTACACTTTCAAAATAACAGAAAACAAAAAAATGGCGTCTGCAAAAGTTTGGGCACCCTGCAGAGTTAATATCTTGTACTGCCCCCTTTGGCAAGTATCACAGCTTGTAAACGCTTTTTGTAGCCAGCCAAGAGTCTTTCAATTCTTGTTTGAGGTATCTTTGCCCATTCTTCCTTACAAAAGTCTTCCAGTTCTTTGAGATTTCTGGGCTGTCTGTCACGCACTGCTCTTTTAAGGTCTATCCATAGATTTTCAATTATGTTGAGGTCAGGAGATTGTGAAGGCCATGGCAAAACCTTCAGTTTACTCCTCTTGATGTAATCCCCCGTGGATTTCGAGGTGTGTTTAGGATCGTTATCCATTTGTAGAAGCCATCCTCTCTTTAACTTCAGCTTTTTCACAGATGGCATCAAGTTACCATCCAAAATTTGCTGAAATTTTATTGAATCCATTTTTCCTTCTACTCGTGAGATGTTCCCTGTGCCACTGGCTGCAACACAACCCCAAAGCATGATTGATCCAACCCCATGCTTAACAGTTGGACAGAGGTTCTTGTCATTAAATTCTGTGCCCCTTCTTCTCCAAACGTACCTTTGCTCATTCCGGCCAAAAAGTTCAATTTTAACCTCATCGGTCCACAGAACTTGTTTCCAAAATGCATCAGGCTTGTCTATATGTTCATTTGCAAAGTTCAAACGATGATTTTTGAGGTGAGGACGTAGAAGAGGTTTTCTTCTGATGACTCTTCCATGAAGACCATATTTGTACAAGTATCTCTTTATAGTGGAATAGTGACCACAACTCCAGTGTCTGCAAGATCTTTCTGGAGGGATCGTGCCGTCAAACGTGGGTTTTGAATTGTTTTTCTCACAATCCTGCGAGCTGTTCTGTCTGATATTTTTCTTGGTCTTCCAGATCTTGCTTTAACTTCCACTGTTCCTGATGACTGCCATTTCTTAATTACATTCCGAACAGAGGATATTGACATCTGAAATCGCTTTGCTATCTTCTTATAGCCTTCTCCAGCTTTGTGAGCGTCAACTATTTTCAGTTTCAGTTTTCTAGACAGCTGCTTAGAAGAACCCATGGTGCTGATTGTTGGGGCAAGGTCAGATGAGTCTGGGCATTTAAAACCTTTGAGATTTACATCACCTGGTCTTCCCAGACGATGATTGAGAACATTCCATGACACTGGCAGGTCTCAGCTTGGCAAAGGGGGCAGTGCATGCTATATATTCTGCAGGGTGCCCAAACTTTTGCAGATGCCATTTTTTTGTTTTCTGTTATTTTGAAAGTGTAAATGATGGAAATAAAATCTAACTTTTGTTGACATATTATAAGAGTGTCTAATCTGTAATTTGATGCCTTTTGGAGATTTTTCCATCTTTTCTTGGCTTCTTTATGCACATTAATACAAATTTTTAGCTGGGGTGCCCAAACTTTCGATCCCCACTGTAGGTGTGGATCATTTTATCTGTCAAAAGTTTTGTAATTCTTTTCAGCCAGTCTTGTGATTCACATTTCTGCTTCACAACACAGTCAGGTTACTCCTGGGCCCCCCTCAGAAAAGGGGACTTTTTGAACATGCAAACAGCTGACTATTTAGGAGAGTGATGCTGCTCCATGTGGACTCAAGAGAAATATCTGTAGGAGGAATTTGCATAATCAGTTTGGACGAAGGTCCTGTTATGCAGCAGTATTGTTTATTTTCTAGGTTCTGGACAGTAATGAAATGTAATGGCTAATTTTAATAAGAGATTTGCAGATGTAGAGAATACTGAAGTCGCTATGTGCTGGTCAAAAATGAAGCAATGTAAATAATGTAAAATATGTCCTCTATAATGAGGAATCTGACAAGGCTCTTTATTGGAGATCATAAGTGATATCACTGAAGGCTATTCTGAATTGTTCTTCTATATACTTAGGACCATCTGACTAGCAGAGGTCATGTGGCCTGCCTGAAAGAATTTCCACTTTAAACTGTAAAAGGAAACTCAGTCAATGCAATCATTCTGTGGAAACCTCATCTCATAAAGATGCTTCTCTCTCCAGTTAAAAATGTGATGTCAAATATATTCATTCATTACCCATGTGTTTGCATTAATAAGCAAAAAAAATGTATTTTATGTTGTGGTGAATAGTCATTCCCAGTTTACGTTTTTTTATATAATAAGATGTTTCCTTTAACTGAGTTTTAATTAGACACAATATAAATATGTGTTCTATTTCGGTACAGGAAGGCAACAAATAAAAATAAGAAAATATTGCAAACTGCTAAGCCCAGAAAATTAAGGCATGTAAAGACACGAATGTCAACACAGAGAAGCAGTACAATCCGCTGATAACAAGCTAATGAAACTCAGAAGTACAGTTGTGTTCAAAATAATAGCAGTGTGTTGAAAAAAGTGATTAAAGCTCAAAATTACTTTTATTTCCATACACACAAATGCATTGGGAACACTACACATTCTATTCCAAATCAAAACATGAAGAAAAATATATCAAATTTGTGTTCCTCTAAATAAAATTGAAGAAAAGTGAATATTAGACTGTTCAAAAAATAGCAGTGTTTGTATTCTTCTTTACAAACTCAAACATTTACTATATAAACTGAAAAATGTTTGAAGATTTTGCTTTCCTTTGAATCACTTAATGAATATTTAGTTGTATAAGCACTGTTTCTGAGAACTGCTGTACTGTGTTGCATGGAGTCAACCAACTTCGGGCACCCGTGAACAGGTATTCCAGCCCAGGATGATTGGACTACATTCCACAGTTCTTCTCTCTTTCTTGGTTTTGCCTCAGAAACTGCATTGTTGATGTCACCCCACAAGTTTTCTATTGGATTAAGATTCGGGGATTGGGCTGGCCACTCCATAACGTCAATCTTGTTGGTCTGGAACCAAGACGTTGCACGTTTACTGGTGTGTTTGGGGTCGTTGTCTTGTTGGAACACCCATTTCAAGGGCATTTCCTCTTCAGCATAAGGCAGCATGACCTCTTCAAGTATTCTGATGTATTCAAACTGATCCATGATACCTGGTATGAGATAAATAGGCCCAACACTGTAGTATGAGAAACATCCCCATATCATGATGCTTGCACAACCATGCTTCACTGTCTTCACAGTGTACTGTGGCTTGAATTCAGTGTTTGGGGTTTGTCTGACAAACTGTGTCCGGCCACTAGACCCAAAAAGAACAATCTTACTTTCATCAGTCCACAAAATGTTGCGCCATTTCTCTTTAGGCCAGTCAATGTGCTCTTTGGCAAATTGTAACCTCTTCCAACTACCCAAGGACATTAATAAGTACAGACATGTGTGAGAGATCTCAGTGACTGAGTGCTGCTGTTATCCCTCTTGCATTAGAGTCAGTGTTACTTAAACTGGACATTGTTTATGGTGTCCTAGTGTAGCTCAGCCCATCATGTGCTGCTGCAAGGTTTGTGCTCAGATTCCTTAGGAGGAAGATACACTATATTGCCAAAAGTATTGGGACACCCCTCCAAATTTGTATTTATGTATTTATTTGTTTCAGGTACTTATATAGCACCATCAATTTACGCAGCGCTTTACATACAGTATATATATTGTACATTCACATCACTCCCTAACCCTCAAGGGGCGCACAATCTAAGATCCCTAACTCACAACTCATTGGATTCAGGTATTCCAATCACCTCCATGGCCACAGGTATATAAAATCAAGCACGTAAGCATGCAGACTGCTTCTACAAACATTTGTGAAAGAATGGGTCGCTCTCAGGAGCTCAGTGAATTAAAGCATGGTACCGTGATAGGTTGCCTCATGTGCAATAAGTCTATCCGTGAAATTTCCTTGCTACTAAATATTCCACAGTCAACTGTTAGTGGTATTATAACAAAGTGGAAGCAACTAGGAACAACAACAGCTTTACCATGAAATGGTAGTCCAAGTAAAATGACAGAGCGGTTTCAGTGCATGCTGAAGCGCACAGTGCGCAGAAGTCGCCAACTGTCTGCAGAGCCAATAGCTAAAAACCAGCAAACTTCATGTGACCTTCAAATTAGCACAACAGTGTGTAGAGAGCTTCATGGAATGGGTTTCCTTGGCCGAGCAGCTGCATTCAAGCCTTACATCATCAAGTGCAATGCAAAGTGGTGTAAAGCATGCCGCCATTGTACTCTAGAGCAGTGGAGATGTGTTCTCTGGAGTAACGAATCACGCTTCTCTGGCAATCTGATGGACATGTCTGGGTTTGGCGGTTGCCAGGAGAACGGTACTTGCCTGACTGCATTGTGGCCAGTGTAAAGTTTGGTGGAGGGGGATTATGGTGTGGGGTTGTTTTTCAGGAGTTGGGCTTGGTCTCTTAGTTCCACTGTAGGGAATTCTTAAGGCACCAGCATACCAAGACATTTTGGACAATTTCATGCTCCCAATTTTATGCTCCCAATTTTGTGGGAACAGTTTGGGGATGGCCCCTTTCTGTTCCAACATGACTGTGCACCAGTGTACAAATCAAGGTCCGTAAAGACATGGATGAGCAAGTTTGGGGCAGAGGAATGTGACTGGCCTGCACAGAGTCCTGACCTCAACCCGACTGAACACTTTTGGGATGAATTAGAGTGGAGACTGTGAGCCAGGCCTTCTTGTCTGACATCAGTGCCTGACTTCACAGATGCACTTCTGGAAGAATGGTCAAACATTCCCATAGACACACTCCTAAACCTTGTGGACAGCCTTCCCAGAAGAACTGAAGCTGTTTTAGTGGCAAAGGGTTGGCAAACTCAATATTGAACCCTGTGGACTAAGACTGGAATGCCATTAAAATTCATGTGCATGTAAAGGCAGGCGTTCCAATACTTTTGGCAATATAGTGTAAGTGTCCACTTAACATTGCTGGAGTATCCTACATTTACCCTGCATCCATTCATGCTTATAATAAAGAATAAAAAAAGAATACCCCTAGACCAGGGGTGTCAAACTCAAATTCATTGGGGGCCACATCAGCAGTATGGTTGCCCTCAAAAGGCCAGTTGTGTAAGACTATGTACCTACTCTTTGTTATAATTAAATAATTGCCTCTGCAATTGATTATTACTGGTTTAGCAATAATTTAAGTAATAACTAGCTCTGAAAGCAGAAGTCTAGGAAAAATAATGACAAGGAGATATCCGAGTATACAGCTATTGTACAATATATTGAAAAATAGGTTTTGGTAACAGAAAATAATTATTTAACATCAGACAAATATTAACAAGCACTGTTTATTACACATATGGCAAACACAAGGCATTAACTTTGTTTAACTTTTCTGGCTGGATAACTGACACCGTTTTCCTGACGTCAGTCTGTGTCAGGCTCCGCCCAACGGGATCTCTAGTGGTCCACGGCACGGGGTCTCCCAGGACGCGGAGTCTAAGTCCCAGTCTGCCTTTTCACCAGGGCCCCTGATAGTGGGGATGGACTTGGTGCAAGACTGAAACCAGGTCGCGTTCCTGGGCACCCCCGGCGGTGGCAGAGGGGTCCCGCTGAGGGTATGTGCCCGGGTTGAGCCTGCTGTGAAGGGGATGACAGATCCCGATCCGAGTGGGATGACAGATCCTGATCCGAGCGGGATGGATGGGATGACAGATCCCGATCCGAGCGGGATGGATGGGCGACTGTCAGGGGTAAGCGAGGTCAGACTAGCCGGGTCGGTATCGTGCGGGCAGCGTGGTACAGGGGGAGTAAGCGGAGAATGGTCGGGGTCACAAGCCAGGTTCAGCAGGTAGCGGGCAGTGTTGTACCGAGGGTCAGGCAGAAGGATGGTCAGGAACGAGCCGGGGTCAGAGCAGGAAAGGGTCAGCGTAAATCAAAACAGGCAGAGTTTGGCAACAAGGAAACGTACTTACAAGACAGGAACAAGACCTTGCGGCAACTTGGATATGCACAGGGCCGTTTAAATAGAGCGCCCTGTTCTTCCATTGGTGCGGCCGCGATCGCTAGTGCGCATGCGCGGCCGCCACCGCGATCGCCGAGGACCCAGCGCTCTGTGCATGCACGCACCGTCGCGAGCCCGGAATCCCTGACAGTCTGTTGATATCTGACTGAAGGTCTTGTGCAGCAGCAATCCATAAAACAGCATGGAGGTTATCGGTGATGCCTGATCAGAGATTGGCCTTGTTCAGATTCATGACTGAGAACATCTATTCGCTAAGTACAGAGTGCAGGATTTTGGAGTGTGCTAAATACAGAGTGCAAGATTTGGGAGTGTGCTAACTACAGAGTGCAAGATTTGGGAGTGTGCTACGTACAGAGTGTAGGATTTGGGAATGTGCTACGTACAGAGTACAGAATTTTGGAGTGCTCTACGTACAGAGTGCAGGATTTGGGAATGCACAATGTGCAACATTTCATTTTCATCCCTCCTTCTGTGTTCTGACCTCTGCACCCACCACTTTGCCCCCACCTCTGCACACATCCGCCTCCACACCTCCACAGCCCTCAACAACCCCCTCCCCCCAAATCAAACCTCAAATTTATACTGTCTTCTTCCTGGCCCATCTCTAGTACCTCCCCAAGTGTAGAACCCCCTGGGTTCTAGTTCGTACCTCCCTGTGTAGGCGGATCAGCTCCAGAACCAGTGAATTTAGTTTTATTTCACCATATAAAAAGGAATTGCATTCACATGTAAGGTGGTGCAGAAATCCTCAAAAGCCCACCCTCAGGATTCAGCCTGCTGAACACATAGCCACTGGAGCTGTCAGGTACCTCTTCGTCTGACAGGCTATGCTGGACTATACAGCGTATGCGCTCACACAGAGCTGGCACCGCTGGGGAGACTGAGAAGAGAGTGGGAAGTGTTTATGCCCGTTTGCAAAGAGACCATGACAGAGAAAAGCCGATGGTATGAACAGAAGATGGCGGCCAGCCACATGACAAGGCCTGGCAAGCCGGATTCAGCCTGCGGGCCTTGTGTCTGACATCTGTGCCCTAGACCAATTACTGAGCAAAAAAGGGACTGTGACTGTGATCCTGACTGCTAATGCACCTACTGAGAAAGAACCATGGGACCTTAACAGCGGGCCCTACAGGGAATGAATGCTACACAAGTCAAGTAAAGTCAGTCAATTAACATCAGAGCCAAGCTGGTAACCTGACATTTATTTGCTGCAAGTTAAAGTGGTTCTAAATGCAGAAGGTATTTTACATTAATGCATTCTAATACTCACCTCAGCCCGAACTCAATCAAGCAATATGCACGAGCACAGTGGTTCTCCCACCTCTCTCCCTTCTCATTGGCTCAGAGACAGCAATGGGAGCCACTGGCATGCAACAGACCATGATTAGCTCAGAGTACTTAACCTCCCTTTCCTAGACTGGGTGCTGCAGTACAGGTGATAACAAGAAGCTGATATCAAGATTCAAGTACTTACATTGCTTGTTTATAAAAACTGAAGTCAATGAGTTTTAAATAATTACAGTACATTGATACACTCGCCTCTTTCCGACTGTGTAACACACATAAACAGATGCAGGAAAAGTGAGCTTTAACAACCAGCCACTGCACAAATTCATCCACCACAGTATGAGGTTGTGTGCTGAGACAGCACACTGACTAAGGTGTCTCTGACAGGTCACAGCTCCTGATAAAAAGCCAGCGGATTGGCTCCCGTTCATGTGACCACTATGAGAACCAATCACAACGGTCATGTGATTGGGAAACTGCCTCCAGGCATTGAAGTCCATTTAAAGGGCTGCCAGCAGGCACTTTAAGGAAGTTTTCGGAAACACTAAAAGCTAAGTAAGTTATCTCTGATGAAGACTATCGTAGCTGCTCTGATGACAGATCCTGCACACAGTGCTGTGCTTCTGGAGCTGCAGGGATCAAAAGCAGCAACCATGACTGTGAAGGGCTCCTATTGTTCTCCCTTCTTTTCCTCTCACCTCATCCATTATCAAAAAGCATTGTGTTCTTTTCACAAGATGCAAGACATTCTGTGAATGGACAAGGCAAGATCCCGTCAATCATCCACCACCCCTTTCCCCTTATCCATTCAAAGAATACCTTGTATTCTGTTAAAAGAATACAATGCTTTTTGTTAATGGATGAGGGTAAAGGGGAGGAAAGGCAGGGTGAATGAAGGGAGATCTTTAATGTCACCGTCGCAGCTCTTCATCCCCACAGCGCCAGAAAAACATTTTTTCCTGTGTTTCACCATTCAGTAGTACTATATACAGTCCATACTTTGGATTAATCTTAGATTAATAAAATCTAGACATGTGCAGTTAGTTTCATTCTGAATCAAATTTCGGATTACTTTTTTTTTATTCGGAGATACGGATGTATCAGAATTCTGAATTACAAAAAAAATTAATTTAAACAAATCTGAAATAATGAAACGAAGTTTGGCCGAAATTCTATTAGAAAACAAATTCGAATTCGAAAACAAAGTCAAAAACAAATTCAAAAACAAAATCGAACAAACATTTTAAACAAATTTAAAGCGGAGCTCCACCCAAAAGAGGAAGTTCCGCGTTAAGGACTGGTCCCCCGCTGCCCGTTAAGAATTAGCACTTTTGGGGAGCAGGTACCAAAAATTGACAGGCTCCCACTTCCTCTGCGATCACCTAGGCCAGGGGACTCCAAACTTTCTAGACAAAGGGCCAGTTTACTGTCCTTCAGACATTAGGGGGGCCGGACTGTGACCTTTGAGAGTATAAAAAGTTCTGATGTTGGTGGAGCAAAAGCAATGCCCCATCTTTGGTGTCAGTGGGAGGAATCGTGCCACATCAGTGGTGTCACTGGGCCCCATTGTTGGCATCATTGGGAGGAATAGTGTCCCATCATTTGTGTCAGTAGTGGGGAATTATGGCCTATAGTTGGTGTCAGGGGGCCCCATTGTTGGTGTCATTGGGAGAAATTGTGCCCTATCGTTGGTGTTATTGGGAGGAATTGTGCCCCATTCTTGGTGTCATTTGGAGGAATTGTGCCCCATCATTGGTGTCAGTGGGGGGGAATTATGCCCCATCGTTGGTATCAGTGGATGAAATGTTTCCCCAAGGGCCAGATAAAAGCAAGCAAAGGCCCTCGGGCTGCAGTTTGGAGACCACTGACCTAGGCGATTGGAAGCGGAAGTTGTCCTCCCCATCGTCTTCTGGGACACATGACAGGTCCCAGAAGACTACGGGACCATTCACAAAGAGCAACGCTACTCATGCATGTGCAGTGAGAAGTGAAGCCACAAGCTGTCACAGCCGGATGCCCACATTGAAGATGCCAGCACCAGGAACATAGGACGGCCAGTGAAACGGGATGCAGGGGGGACACCATGGGATCGAGGGACAGGTGAGTGGCTGTTTTTTTAGAAGTCAGCAGCTACATCTTTTGTATTTATTTTTTTTATTTTCACTGGAACTCCGCTATAAACTCGAATTTGAAAACAAGAATACGATTAGAAAAAAACGAATATTCTTGAAATAAAAATTCTCAAATAAAAATCTATATGTATATGGCCAGCTTAACGATTAGAAAATCAAATGAATATTCTTGAAACTAATATTCTCGGCTGAAAATCTACATGTGCATGGCCAGCCTTAAGCCCCGTACACATGATGAGAATATCGGACGAATGATCATCCAGTTTTTTTTTCACCTGCCAATCTCACATCGAAAGTGAAAAGGTTACTAAAGATACAAAAATTCTTGTACGAAAGAAAAGAATTTCGAAAGTGATGCCATGTATTTGTATTGTATTTTTGGATCACTACACAGATATGTACTCAATTATTTGATCACCTAATGGGGTATTTGTAGTTTCATGTGTGTATTGATGTACACGTTTGCTCACATTTTTTAGATTTTTTCATGAGTCAATTATTATTTGAATCTGATTATATATTTTTACAGCTGGAATTAATATTTTTTACCATCACTGCTGAGCCTTTTTTGTGTTCAAACATAGTAGTGTCACTTGTTATTAATTATTATTTTGCATGATTTCACTTAATTTGGCACTATATTACATATAGTATTTGTATTTTTTTCTCACTTATATTTTTTATGTATTTATATGTAGTAGTTTATGGGAGTAGCGCTACATTCCTCCATGCAACCATTTAGCCACTGTGCCGCCCAACTAGAGGTTGTTGGTTTGAATCCCAACTACAGAACCACCTGCCTGGAATTTGCATGTTCTCCTTGTGCCTGCATGGGTTTCCTCCGGGTACTCTGGTTTCCTCCATGCTCCAAAGACAGGTTAATTGGATCTTGTCTATATTGGCCCTGGTATGTATATGTATGAATGTGAGTTAGGGACCTTAGATTGTACGCCCCTTGAGGGTTAGGGACTGATGTGAATGTATATATGTAAAGCGCTGCGTAAATTGACAACACTATATATAAGTACTTGTAATAAATAAAGATATGTGGAAAATGTACCACTCTGTAATGTGTTTGGTCTACCCAATCATCTGATACAATACCATTTACAGAACCTACAGTGATGTGGAACATTTTACCCCTGGTTCACATATGTGCGGCCGTGCGGGCCGTGTTTTGCGCCGGCACGAGAGCCCATTCATTTGACATGCAGGGAAGAAGTCCCTGCACTTCTGAAAGCGCAGCCTGCACGGGAACCTCGGTTCCCAGTACGGTTGCATTTTCCATTGAGGGCGGCGTGCCATTAGAACTAATGGCAACTGCCTGCGGGTCCGTATTTCTCTGTGCGGGTAGTGCAGCTGCACGGATTTTCGTGGGGATCCACAGCAGCACCACCCGCACATATATGAACCTAGCCTAATGCACTAATGTTTCCAACAATACTGCCTTTGTAAAATGGTGATGTGTCTACAGTTATTATACAGTCTTGCTAAAGAAAGAAATATTATGCCTCCAAAATCTAAGACTACTGCTTCACTTACCCAATATTTGCTTTATAAACAAATGAATAAAACAATGCTATAGTAATCCTTCCTAAATATTACATACCAAGGTTTTATACAAGGGTGCCCTTGTGCCTGTGCAATTTCAGGGTAACACTCAGATGTGTTTTAGCTATGTTCTCATAACCTTTTGTAATGTGTGATTGAGGAATGAAAACAGTCTGTTCTCATTTACACAATGTGTCTCATTTAAGATGATAACATATTTACAACTCAGCATCTGTCAAGAACACATATGGCATCAAAAACACAATATACAGTGCTATATATTCACCCATTTTGCTAGAAACCTGAAATTAAAAAAAAGCATATTGCGTGCACAATCTATAGCAGTACCAGGAAAAACAGATGTTTCTCTTTTCCTTCTTTTAAACATTGCAGGTGTTTCCCTTACAGAAACCAATGTGGTCCATCCTCTCTCCCGTAACTAAGTTTCAGCCACAGGCCAATAGCTTTGGATTGGGATCAAATATAAATGCTTGCGGCCTACAGTCAAGTGCAGAATAAATATATTTGGGTTTCTAAAAATCTCAAACAATAATCTCCTGGCATTTAAGGGGATTATTCGACAATATATACTGTAGGTATATAAAAAGGTTAACAGGAACCACAATAGAGACACTATAGGTATTGTGTCACAACGTATTTAAAATATTTTAGCCAGGCCCTAAGGCTCCATGCACATGGGGTGTTTTAATAACCCTTCTCCTGCATAGGATGCATACAGGATCACAGATCCGCTGGACCTCCAGTTCTTAGATCTGATGGCTCCATTAGTTTTCTTTTTTAGGCTTTCTTTTTTTATTTTCACCTGTGATCTAGTCAGTAAGTATGTTGTTTTTAAACAAAACAAGCTGTTCCGCAGATGTAGCAGTTAGAGGATTTAGACCAGTGTTGCCCAAAGTTTGTGAGTCCACGGAACCCCGGAAAAATATTTTCATCATTGCGGAACCCCACCCCTCCCCCAGAGTGAAAACATTATTAAATGCGATAAGTAATATTTATTTAGGTACATTTTTTAAGACTTAAGACTAACAACTTTTATTATAATACTAGTATAATTGGAAATTTAAATTGAAAATGACGTCTAGAAATATATAAACATCAATTCTATCATAGCATGTCATGAACTTGATTATATGAGCGTCACAGCCATTCATACATACATACATACATAAGAAGCCAATTATAGGGCACCACAGTGGCTAAATGGTTAGCACTTGCGCCTGTCAGTACCAGGGTCATTGGTTCAAATCCCAGCCATGGCACATCCTGACTGGAGTTTGCATGTTCTCCCTGTGCCTGTGTGGGTTTCCTCCCACACTCCAAAGACATGCTGGTAGGTTAATTGGATCCTGTCTAAATGGGCCCTTGTATATGAATGTGAGTTAGGGACCTTAGATTGTACACCCCTTGAGTGTTAGGGACTGATGTGAATGTACAATATATATGTAAAGCACTGTGTAAGTTGACGGTGCTATATAAGTATCTGAAATAAATAAATGATGAATATTGAAATCTAATGGGAAGCATGAGCTTGCTTGTGATCACAGATCAAACTCATTTGAGGCTCACTGGTGGACAAGCTCACACGCATTGGTTAGTTGAAGTCTCTCTTGTTTCTTCGACTTCATTTCCGTTAAGACTGAAAACCCCAGCTCTCAAAGGTATGAGCTACCGAACTGCAACAGCAATTTAATGGCTTCCATGTTAAGCAGCCACTACTGAGCTTCCAAACATATCCAGAATTCTGAGAGCTCTTTCTCAGCAAACAGATTTTTATACAGCAGATCATTCTCAATTCGATGAGGTTTTCTTCAGCTTCTGGTTCAAGAAGAATGATTTCATGTTTTACGAAAGGATTGAGCACCCACTCGATTGCGGAGACATCCAGGTTTGGGAAATATTTCTGGAAAGAAAGTTTTGAATATTTCCAAATTCTTTCTGCGGGACCCTTGGAGCTTCTCGCGAGCACCCACTTTGGACAACACTGATTTAGACAAACCATTTATAGAGGAATATTCTTATCCTTTTCAGCCAAGGAAGCTGCCATCTTAGCCTTTCTGTGATCTGTAACTGCCATGATGTGTACATTTGATCAGTTACGACACCAGACATTTGGTGGTGTGACAGTTCGATTGAGAGCACAAGCAAATGTGACAGTTAGCATTCCGAAAATGCTGGGAATATAACAGTTTTTTTAAAACCATTAAATTGATGAGTTAATTTCCGCTTTAACAGACAGGGGTGCTTACAGGGATTAGCTTTTATTTATTAATGTGAAACCTATATTCCAAAAGGAACAAATTGCTGCTGTAACTTCTTAAAAAATGTTAGCTGGAGTTTGGCTTCAATTTGCTTAGTGTAAGTAAATCTGCTAGTACATCTAACACTCCCCTCCCCCCAGACTGACAATGCTGCTGTCCAATGGTGTCTCTGTTGCTCCTTCATCCAATTTGTAGACATTTTAATACCTTTGTTGTTGGCCAGATCCAAAAAAGAAAACGAATGCAGCCACCACATCTAATAATTGAGAAGCTGCAATATGTTACACCTTTGGATTTAATACTGCTTCAACTGCTGCCAGCCACTACCAGTAGAGCGTGTCCACTTTTCACCATATACATACTATATATATATAAACCTGTACTCTTCAAAAAGAGAAAATCAATTAAATTGGTCAAAAACCCACTTCTTTTTAAGTGCAGAAGGACAGTGTGCAGTGGCGTGGATTTTCCAACCAAGTGAACTTTCTACATAGATGAACAAATACAAGTAATGTTCATCTTATTTGCCTAAAGCTGATCAGAAGATAATTTTTAATATTCTTTTATTCTTTAATAACAGAACCGGTTGGCTAAAAGGAACTGTAATTTTTTTTCCCCTCCCTGGTCTTCGTTAAACTACCATATTTTTGCTACAATGTACCATTATAAGGCATTGCACGTTTAGTATTTAAAAGGCTAATTTACTAAGCTTGATGTTGCTGATTTCAATGATTTAACTTAGTGTACTTCAATTGTACTGTTATTCAGGAGGTTGATTGAGGATGGGGGGGCTGATTGAAGAAGATTGAGGATGGGGGGGGCTGTGAAGACTGCGGATGTGGGGGACTGTAAAGGTTGAAGGTGGGGGGGACTGTGAGGATTGGGTATGGGAGGACTGTTTAGACTGAGGATGGGGGTACTGTAAAGACTGAGGAGGCGGGTACTGTAAAGACTGAAGCTGGGGGGGACTGTGAAGATTGGGGTGGGAGACTGTGAAGACTGGGGATTGGGGGGGGCTGTGAAGACTGAGGATGGGGGGACTGTCCAGACTGGGGATGTGGGGGTGTGACAGACGCAACCACTAAGACAAGGGCTTTTGGAGGGGACTGCAGGCCAGCCTCATGCCTACTGACCATGGGCCCTGGCATCTGAGTGGGCTCTATTCTTTGGGAGGTGTGTGCCTGGGGGGACCTTTGGTGTAGTTTTACTTTGGATTCAAGTCCATGTCTCCCCAAAACACACAGACTCTGAGAACTGGAGGACCCAGATACAGATTTGGGGCCCCTGTGCCAAAACCAGCATTGACTGCTTCAACCCCCCCCCCCCCCAGACTCAGAGCAGATGTTAATATAATAAGCTCAAAACAACCTGATGCTGGGGTCTCTTGCTGTAAACTGTTTATTAAGGTGTTATGTGTTTACTGTTGTGTATTTGTTACATTAATAATTGAGTTAATTGAGTCACCTATTGTTTCTGTCTATTGGCTAGTCCTCCTGATGGGATTAGTCTGGTGTCAGCTTTACTTTGTTATCTAATCAGTGTGGGATATTTATCCCAATGTGTAATATTTGTTTGTATTGCTCATGCTGGGACTGCCCCTATTTCTGAAGTGTATAAAAACCTCCTGTTCTGGTGTGTATAAAAAACTCCTGGATCCTGTGTCCCAGCGGTAAGGAAGCAGCTTTCTGACAGAGGCACCCAGGCAGGATGTCAGGTGGTCCGTCACAGGGGGTCTGTGAAGACTGAAGATGGGGGGGACTGTGAAGACTGAGGATGGAGGGGACTGTGAATACTGAAGGTGGGGAGAACTGTGAAGACTGAGGATGGTGGAGACTGTGTAGAGTGAAGATGGGGAGGACTATGCAGACTAAGGATGGGGGGGGCTGTGAAGACTGAGGATGGGGGATACTGTGAAGACTGAGGATGGGGGGATGTGAAGACTGAGGATGGGGGGGCTGTGAAGACTAAGGATGGGGGGTTGTAAGGGTTGAGGATGGGGGGGACTCTGAGAATGGGGAGACTGTGAGGACTGAGGATGGGGGCGTACGGTAAAGACTGAGGAGGGGGGTACTCTAAAGACTGAGGGTGGGGGGACTGTGAAGACTGAGGTGCCTTGGATAGTTTATCTGGTTAAAGTGGAATTTTGCAACCACAGTGGAAGGAAAGAAAATCAAATCATCTATGGCTTGCCTTACTACAGCTATTTATCATCTATTTATCAGCTATTACGTGCCATAAAATCCACCAAAAACTGTTTTGGGTGGTTCTAGTTAGGTTAACTAAATTAATTTACATTCTTCATTCCTCCCTAGCCCTACTACTCTCTAGCCCCCTTGTCACCTCCTCTCATGCTCACCTCCAGGATTTTTCCCGAGCCTCTCTCATCTGAAGGAACTCCCTACCCCAATCTGTCCAACTATCTCCTGCTCTGTTTGCTTTTAGGCGATCCCTGAAAACCCTTCTCTTCAGATAAGCCTATTCTGCCCCCACCTAACAACTGTACTTTTATTTTCTCCACTAGCTCATCCCCCAGAGCTATTACCTTTTGTATCACTTGACCCTCCCTCCTAGATTGTAAGCTCTAAGGAGCAGGGCTGTTGGTGCTATATAAATCCTGCATAATAATAATAACAATGCCAGCTCATTGAAGGGTCAATTAGCGGCAATCACGGACAGAGAGCAGGGCTGCAGTAGCTCTGCTTTCTGTTAGTTCCCTGACAGCTCCTGACATGCTGATCAGGAGAGAAGAGTTTATCTCTAACAATCAGTGTGTGTCCCAGTGCAGTACACACCCCCGCCCCCTAGTAAAACACTCCCCTCACACAGTTAACCCTTTCAGTGAATAAAAAAGTTAACCCCTTCCTCCCCAGTGCCATTAGTACAGTGTCAGTGTTTTTTTTTTTGCACTGATCGCTGTATTGGTGTCACTGGGGATGTCAGTGACCCCAAGTCAGTTCCCCCCCAGTGTCAATATGTCTGCCGCAGTTCTGCAGTCCTGCCATAAGTCGCTGATCGCCGCCATTATTAGTAGAAAAAAAATGAAAAATCCCAGTATCTTTCCCGCCATTTGTAAAAGCTATAACTTTCATGTAAACCAATTAATGTACACGTATTGGGTTTTTTTTTAGCAAAGACATGTTGCAGAATGCATTTTGGCTGAAATTTATGATGAAATTTGATTTTTACATTTTTTTACTGGACATGTTTTATAACAAAAAGTCCAAAATATTGTTTTTTTTCTCGAAATTGTCAGCCTTTTTTTTTATAGCGCAAAAAATAAAAAACGCACAGGTGATCAAATACCACTGAAAGAAAGCTCTATTTGTGTGAAAAAAAGGGCATAAATTTCATTTTTGTACCATATTGCATGACCGCGCAATTGTCCGTTAAACTAGCGCAGCGCTGTATAGCAAAAAAATGGCGTAAATTGCAGTATCTATACCATAGTTTGTAGACGCTATAACTTTCACACAAAGCAATCAATATACACTTATTGGGATTTTTTTTACCAAAAACATGTAGTAGAATACATTTTGGCCTATAATTATAACTAACTTAATATATTTTTTATAGCTGAAAGTAAAAAATATAGTTTTTCTTCAAAATTTTTGGCCTTTTTTTGTTTATATCGTGAAAAATAAAAAGTGCACAGGTGATCAAATACCACCGAAAGAAAGCTCTATTTGTGTGAAAAAAGGACGTAAATTTCGTTTGGGTGCAGCATTGCATGACCGCGCAATTATCAGTTGAATTAGTACAGTGCCGAGTAGCAAAAAGAGGCCTGGTCATTAAGGGGGGTAAATCCTCAGGAGGGCAAGTGGTTAATATGTTCTTAAATGCTGTAATGCTCCCAGCCCCAGCAGCATATACATACCTTCCTGTAGCACCCCCTGACTGTCCAGAGGCAGGGGGCAGGCTACAATTTCATACCAGGGTTGAGTCCATGGCAAAAAATGGGGGACTATTATTATTATACAGTATTTATTATTATACAGTATTTATAAAGCGCCAGTAGTTCGCTCAGCGCTGTACATTACAAAGGGGGACAGAACATGTGACAGAACAATACCAATACAATGCAAAACATGAGGGGATCGAGGGCCCTGCTCTTTGGAGCTTACAATCTAGGACTAAGAAAGTATTTTGAGCACCAGTCACCAGTTTTGTCTTTTTAGAGTTTTATTGCAGGCCGGGTAAAGAGATGAGGATTAGAGGTCCTGGATACCATGCAGATATGGTTGCCACCTCATCCCTTTGAAACCAAACACATATTAATTACACAGGTACTGTGGCTAATTAAGGTGGTAACTAAACTCACTTAGTGCCTTATCTGCATTAAATTAGCCTCAGAACCTGTTTAAATAATATGTGTTCAATTTTAAGGGAAAGAGGTGGCAACCCTATATGCAGATCACTTAGAGACTCTCCATATCCAGATCAATGTCCAGCTTCACAGTGTTAGAATCTTTAAGCCAGGGGTCCTCAAACTACGGCCCGCGGGCCACATGCGGCCCGCCGAGGCCATTTATCCGGCCCGCCGGCAGGAGCGGGACAGGAAGGGACACTAAGTACAGGGGCGGGCAGGGGGCTTCTGTACCTTACCTGGCTCCAATCCCAGTCCCACGATGATCCAGTCCAGGAAGCGCTGCTCCTTCATTTACTCCGGCCACTCCCTCACTCCTGCCTCTCGGTTCAGCCTCCTCACCGGTGAATGGGCTCCAGAACTGTAGCTCAGGAAAGGCACACAGGCGGCCAATCACCTGCGAGGAGGCAGAGCCGAGCGGCCCCGCAAACATCGAGTGGTGGAGAGGCCGGAGTGAAGAAGGACAGCTGACAGGTAAGTGTGCCGTGCTGATGGTGCTGCTGCAACCAGGTATACTGGCTGCAGTAGCACCTAGGCTGGAGCAGGGATCAGCAAGTTACGTGTCATTGGTGTCAGTGGGAGGAATAGTGCCCCATCATTGGTGTCACTGATACTAATGATGGGGTATTATTCCTCCCACTGACACCAATGATGGGGCACTATTCCTCAACTGACACCAATGATGGGACACTATTCCTCCCCACACTGACACCGATGGGGCACTATTCTACCCTCCACTGACACCAACGATGGGGCACTATTCCACCCTCCACTGACACCAATGATGGGGCACTATTCCTCCACTGACACCAATGATGGGGCACTATTCCACCCTCCACTGACACCAATGATGGGGCACTATTCCTCCCCCCCCACTGACTCAAATGATGGGGCACTATTCCTCCCCCTCACTGACACCAACAATGGGGCACTATTCCACCCCCCACTGACACCAACGATGGGGCACTATTCCACCCCCCACTGACACCAACGATGGGGCACTATTCCACCCCCCACTGACACCAACGATGGAACACTATTCCTCCCACTGACACCAATGATGGGACACTATCCCCCCCACTGACACCAACGACAGAACACTATTCCTCCCACTGACACCAATGTTGGGACACTATCCCCCCCACTGACACTAATGACGGGGCACTATTCCCCTCCACTGACACAATGACGTACTATTCCTCCCACTGACACCAAAGATGGGGCACTATTCTTCCCACTGACACCAATGATGGGACACTATTCCTCCCACTGACACCAATGATGGGGCACTATTCCCCCCCACTGACACCAATGACGTACTATTCCTCCCACTGACACCAAAGATGGGGCACTATTCTTCCCACTGACACCAATGATGGGGCACTATTCTTCCTACTGACACCAATGATGGGACACTCTTCTTCCCACTGACACCAATGTTGGGACACTATCCCCTTCCCCCACTGACACCAATGACGGGGCACTATCCCCCCCCCAGACTGACACCAACGATGGGGCACTATTCCTCCCCCCACTGACACCAATAATGGGGCACTATCCCTCCCCCCCACTGACACTAATGATGGGGCACTATTCCTCGAACTGACACCAATGATGGGGTACTATTCCTCCCACTGACACCAATGATGGGGCACGATTCTTCCCACTGAGACCAATGATATTGCACTATTCCTCCCACTGACACCAATGATGGGGCAAGTTTCTTCCCTCTGACACCAATGATGGGGCACGTTTCTTCCCTCTGACACCAATGATGGGGCACTATTCCTCCCTCTGACACCAATGATGGGGCACTAATCCTCCCACTGACACTAATGATGGGGCACGATTCTTCCCACTGACACCAATGATGGGACACTATTCCTCCCACTCACACCAATGATGGGGCACTATTTCGCTCCATAAGACACACTTGGGGGGAAATGTCTGTGTGTCTTATGGAGCGGCCGGCCCAGTATTCCCACCGCCGTTGTATATCCGCAGTCTCTGGTCATCTCCTGTACTGTGCATATACACAAAGAAATGTGTATTATTGAACACTAATGACCATATTTGTAAATCTTATGGAATCATTTAAATGAACAATATGCAATGAACAATATACATGAAACCGTGAAGAAATAATCTAATAAATGAAAATAAAAAATATATATGAATCTGTGTAGTAATAATATCCCACAGTAACAGTGACTTTGTGCTGAAGAATCTTCAATATTATCAAATAAAACAATATATATGATTCTGTATAATAATAATGTCCCACACAAACAGTGAATTGGTGCTGTTGAATCTTCAATATATATAAAAAAGGTGACTGCTTGTGCCTCCTCCCTTAAGTGAAGATATGCGCTCACCTCATGAATAGCCTGCAATTAGGCTATTAACGCTTGCGGTTCACCTCCTTTGGAACCTACTAGTTTTAGAAACTCCTGTGTGAAAGATATCCATAGACTGCGACATGTGATGTAAAAAAAGATCTCCTCTCATGGGGTGTCACTCCAGTATCTTCCTGACTCCTTGCGATTCTCCATAAGTAAGAAAAAATCTTGACATGGTGCTTTATCGTTTAAAAGTTTTAATTGTGCTGACAGGTAGCACTCACATAAATTCGTATAGTGGCAGTACAAATATATTGCAAACCACCGCTGGCTGCTGGAGCTGTGTTCTCGTGGTCCGATTGTCGGACTGGCTTCCTCCGAGTGACGTGCACTGTCCCACCCCTACGCGTTACGCCACTGGTCACGTGGCTTCATCAGGGGGATTTGATTGAATCAAATCCCCCTGATGAAGCCACGTGAATCAAATCCCCCTGATGAAGCCACGTGAATCAAATCCCCCTGATGAAGCCACGTGACCAGTGGCGTAACGCGTAGGGGTGGGACAGTGCACGTCACTCGGAGGAAGCCAGTCCGACAATCGGACCACGAGAACACAGCTCCAGCAGCCAGCGGTGGTTTGCAATATATTTGTACTGCCACTATACGAATTTATGTGAGTGCTACCTGTCAGCACAATTAAAACTTTTAAACGATAAAGCACCATGTCAAGATTTTTTCTTACTTATGGAGAATCGCAAGGAGTCAGGAAGATACTGGAGTGACACCCCATGAGAGGAGATCTTTTTTTACATCACATGTCGCAGTCTATGGATATCTTTCACACAGGAGTTTCTAAAACTAGTAGGTTCCAAAGGAGGTGAACCGCAAGCGTTAATAGCCTAATTGCAGGCTATTCATGAGGTGAGCGCATATCTTCACTTAAGGGAGGAGGCACAAGCAGTCACCTTTTTTATATATATTGAAGATTCAACAGCACCAATTCACTGTTTGTGTGGGACATTATTATTATACAGAATCATATATATTGTTTTATTTGATAATATTGAAGATTCTTCAGCACAAAGTCACTGTTACTGTGGGATATTATTACTACACAGATTCATATATATTTTTTATTTTCATTTATTAGATTATTTCTTCACGGTTTCATGTATATTGTTCATTGCATATTGTTCATTTAAATGATTCCATAAGATTTACAAATATGGTCATTAGTGTTCAATAATACACATTTCTTTGTGTATATGCACAGATGGAAGTGTTGTGAGCGCAATACCTTATTTATTTTATTTTCACGGTTTTCACATTGGTAGTTATGTGTTAAAGGTGTGCGATCCAACAACAGGAATTTTTATATTGGGCTCGCAAGATTCTTTTCAAATATTCATCTCCTGTACTGTGTCCGCATTTGTTCATAGTTTTTTTTTTTAAAACTATAGTCTGGCCCTCCAACGGTCTGAGGGACAGTGAACTGGCCCCCTGTTTAAAAAGTTTGAGGACCCCTGCTTTAAGCCAACCTGGCAACACTGTAAGCATGTTCCCAAATTTCACTGTATTCTCCAAATGAGTCACCATGCCCTTCTGAGAGACCAGCCTTCTTCCCAGCTCTCTCCAGCAAGGGGCCTCCCCTGGGTCTTCTCCTTAGCACAGGGTCCTCCACACTAGACAGGACAGCTCCAGGACCATTTTTAAAAATAAAATATAATTTATTTTTATATAATTATATAAAAAACAAGATATTTCATTGGGGTACATTCCACCCTGTACTGCGACGCAGCAAATAAATACACCACATAACAATACAGTCTCAATCATATATACACTCAGCGGTATGATGCCTATCGTGGTGTGAAAGTTCCTTGAACCATCACATCATGCTGCTTACCCCAAAACTGTTTTGTGGTCCTCTAAGGTCCCACCAGTGTACCTAGAGGCATGATGTCAGACGTGCAGTGCCTTGGTTGGACCCCTGTCACACATGTCCTACATGGCACTGCAGCATAAACCATGGTATGCAAAAACATTACCAAATTAACAAAAACAATTCAATAAGCAACGGGTATGATGGGGGGGTAGGAAAGAGGGCTGAGGGAGGGGGAAAAGAGTTCACAGGCCTGAAGCTTTATTGAAAGGACAAAGACATGCAAGGGAGAGTGGGGGAAGGGGAAATCTTCAGACGTCCTCTTCCTTCTTAAAGTCCATCAAGTTATAGTCTCTGAGCCGACAGTCTTCAATGGACAGCCTCTCCAACTGGTGGATGAGACACTTCCAGGTGCACCATAAAGCATCCCTGAAGCAACACAGCACCCAACAGGCACTGGCAATGTCCTCCTGTGTAAAAGTTCCACAGAAAAAGTCCATTCAGCACAACAAAGTGTGTAACGACTGCCTGTGGCACAAAGTCCTTAAGTTGTGGTTCCAATGCCCTCAACAGGTCCTGAGCAAAGGGTCATTCCCAGAAAACGTGCAGAGCAGTTTCCTCCTGGATGATGCAAAAAGGGCAGTGCCTGTATCTGCTCAGGTTTCTGGTGTGCATAAATGCACTGAGTGGCAACCCCCCCTTGGATCACCATCCATTCCAGCTCCAGGACCATTTGAGCACACAATAGGCCCCAAAGCAGGCCATTGGGCTTAGCAGCGGAGCTCCATTCAGCAGCAGCGGAGCTGTCCTCAGCCCAGGGTAAGAGAGAGAGAGCACATGGCTTGCCCCAAATATTGATATCCTCACCTAGCATTCACCAGTGGCTTAAACCTCCTACTGGTTTGGCTGAAGGAAATATAAATATTGATAATTCTTGTTTATGAATTACTATGGCCAGTGATATCAATAATAGTTACTGGCGACAGAGAGAAATCGCCACCCCACTGGGTTTAGGGAAGACCAAGTTAAAAACTACACAATTAGCCTGGGCTGACTACCACCCAGCCAAATAACTACATGTAGGCTAGTGGCCCCTGTTTAGGACAAGAGGGCTACACTCCTTTAACTCCTCTGCCACGTCGTTCAGTCTCCAGGAGTGAAGAATATACCCAATACCCTTGCATGGATTAAGCACAAGTTTGTTTTAACTGTCATTAGGGCATGACTTTGATGGATTCCCATAAGGCTAAATAAATGACAGCGTATCTGTTAGGGTACACTGGTAGCAAGAGAGTTCTATTCCATATTCCACAACACTACTGAGGTTATTATAAAGATGTTTCATTGTGCAACTAGATTGTATATTTATTCATTTATTTTACATTACACTGAATACAAACAGGGAAAAAAATCATCCTTTTTATCCTTTGTAATGAGCACAGTGAGTCCCTGAGCTGCAAAGTTTGATAAGGATATTGTGCCAATGGGCATTTCACAATGCATAAGGAATCAAGCAATAACTGAACATGATAAGGAAGTGTAATGTGCAAATATTATCCAGCAGGAATAGAAAACAGTCTAATGACTATGAATATCTCAAAGTAACCGCAGGACACCTGGTATCAATTGGAGAAGAAAGTTTTTGTCCAGTACAGAGCAACAGATCTCTCCGAAGGGACTTTTATCATGCGCAGCCTGCCTTAATTGAAACATTTCTCTGCATTGGTTTTATGTAATTTCTTTTAACCACATTCACAAACATCATTCCCCAGAGGAATAAAACTAGCAGACTTTGCAGGTATGTTTTTCAAAGCATATTCTTTTGTCTATGGGCTATGTGCAATCTCCTGGAAAGCTGTGTAATTTGTATAGATATTTTATTGCCATAAAATAATGTGGAGTGCTTTCATTTGCAATGTTCATCACTAAAGTGATAAAGCAGACAAGCCCCTTCATTGGAGACAAAGGCAGGATCAATGGGTGAAAATAAACACAGGTGTCTAGCTCCTAGTTGTACTCCTCTGGGGAATGATGTTGGTTTGTTAAATGAAATGCCTATTATAGAAAACCCATGCAGAACAACATCTCAAGCCTGCATGCAGCTGACTCCTTGCAAGTTAATGTGGTACTAAACTCTAAAACAAAAATGGAATAAATGTTCCTTTACCAGTCCTTAAAGTGGCTGTAAAGGCTCCAGGTTTTTTATCTTCATGCATGCTATGCATGAAGGTAAAAAAACCTTCTCTTTGCAGCATCCCCCCCAGCCCCCCCTAATACTCAACTAAGCCCCCTTTCGATCCAGCAATGTGCACTGGAGTCCCGGCTATCCTGGGAACTCCCTCTCCTCATTGGCCGAGACAGCAGCGGGAGCCATTGGTTCCCGCTGCTGTCAATCACAGCCAGTGAGCCAATGAGAAGAGAGAGGGGTGGGCCTGAGCTGTGGCTCCGTATGTGAATGGACACACGGAGCAGAAGGTGCCACATAGCAAGCTGCTTGCTGTGGGGGCACCTGACAGGAGGGAGGGGCCAGGAGAGCCTGTGGTGGATTCGAGAAGAGCCTGTGGGGGGACTCAGGCTGCTCTGTGCAAAACCACTGCACACAGCAGGCAAGTATAACATCTAAAAAAGATGGTGCTACTCATATCAATATTAAAGTGATTAATATCTGCATTGACACTAAACACATAACATATAATAATACCACAATGTCAAATCAAGTTACAATGTGTCCTTATGAAATACCCAATAAAGCATCCAAGAAAAAGGAAGTCCATATAATAATTCCACGAAGACTTAGCCTTCCACACCCAGCGTCCAAAAAAATCAATCAAAATGAGTCAAATCTCCACTGCGTGCAGTGAGAGTAATAACTCACCAGATATAAGATGTTAAAAGGCGAATCATACTCCACTATATCAAAATAGCCGACTCAACTCAAATCTTCACAGTCTTCCACACAGTAGGCTTTTGTAGTCAGGATGAAGCAGTATACCCCTCACCTGACCCCCTCAGTCTCTAATCGCATCACCAGCCTACTAAGTGACATATCGGACTGGATGTCACTCCACTTCCTCAAACTCAACCTTTCCAAAACTGAGCTTCTAGTATTCCCCCCAGCCCGTGCCCCCTCCCCTGACTTCTCCATCAAGATCAACAACACTACCATCAGTCCCACCCCTCGCGCCAGGGTACTAGGTGTAATCCTAGACTCCAATCTGTCCTTTCAGCCCCAGGTCCAATCACTGACAAACTCATGTAGACTTCACCTCCACAACATCTCCAAGATACGACCGTTCCTAACCTCGGAAACTACTAAGCAACTCATTCACTCCCTTATTATATCACGCCTTGACTACTGTAACTCCCTCCTCACTGGCCTACCTCATTGCAGGGTATCCTCACTCCAGTCCATCATAAATGCTGCTGCCAGACTCATTCACCTTACTAACTGCTCTGTATCTGCCACCCCTCTCTGCCAACCCATATACTGATTTCCAATTGCCCAGCGAATAAAATTCAAAACACTAACACTGACGTATAAAGCCGTTCATAACACTGCCCCTAAATACATCACCGACCTTGTCTCTAAATACCACCCAAACCGTACTCTCCGCTCATTGCAAGACCTCCTACTCTCTAGCTCCCTTGTCTCCTCCTCCCATGCTCGTCTCCAGGATTTCTCACGGGCTTCACCCATCCTCTGGAACTCCCTACCCCAAGCTATCAGACTATTGCCTACTCTACCTACTTTTAGACGCACTCTGAAAACTCATCTCTTCAAGGAAGCCTACCCCGACCCCGGCTAACTACTGGGATCCCCTACTCCCCCAACCACTCCATCCCCCACAGCTAATTACCTCTTGTACCACTATCCCCTCCCTCCTAGATTGTAAGCTCCAAGGAGCAAGGGCCCTCTAATCCTTCTTGTATTGAACTGCATTGTTACTGTACTGTCTCCCTCCATAATGTAAAGCGCTGAGCAAACTGTCGGCGCTATATAAGTCCTGTATAATAATAATAATAATAATAATAATAAAACACTCAGAAGAAAAAGATGTTCTATAGTGTAGCAAGTTTATTAAAATCCGGATGAATGTAAAAGTAAATATTGCACTCACAGACTACGGTCCCCAAACGGCACCTCCAAAAGGCAGAAGCAGATACTCTGCACCATCGCTCTCTCTACCTGAGTCGGGGAGCGTTCCACAACTCGAATCTGTCACCGGACGTGACGCACAAAAGGACCAGAAGTGATGCAGAAAAGGACTGAAAGTGATGACAAACGGCTGGGCTTCAATACATTTCACAAATCGCATCATCAGGAAGCTTTTTTAGATTTATGATCATAGTGGTTTTTCACTTTAAAGGCAGCTTCTCCTTATTTATGGGATTGATTTGGAGGTGGCGCCCCCACTTTTTCGTTACTCTATATAAACAGGTAAGTATAACATGTTTGTTATTTTTAGCAAAAAAAAATTAAGGCTTCAGTATCGCTTTAAATATGGTGGCTGCATTCGTTTTTTTGTTTTTTTTTTCATTTAAGCTGTTTTCCTTTATTTTTTATTCGGTGATCCAAACAGTAACACACTTCTTGCCATATAGTATCTCCATGAGATAGGTCCAGTAGGGACACCTCTAAACTGCAGCTTTGTCAATTTAAGGAGAGGGTATTAGCTGGCCATACACTGATGGTTATGATTTTGTTGAGCCTGCAGGCTGAATGAAAAAGCTAACAGATTCCTCTATCCATGCTAAGCAGCATAGATAAATTACTTTTACACTGTGGATTTTGTTTTGAAAGCCAGCCCCATTGGGAAAATCCCACTCACTTGGTGCTGTGGGGATCTGAGCAGACCACACCTGTTGGAACAAACCAGCCGGGGAGTAAGCCAAAGCTGCCGGGTGCCAGAGTCCTACTCATGCAGTCCACAGACCAAGGCAGCTGCTGCCGATCGCTACATTCAACAGATCAGCAGTCTCATCCTTAGGCTGGCCAACCATTATACAATTTTCTTGAGAATTTTGCTTTAGATTTACCAAAAACCATATAATATGAGGTCAAACCTAAACAACATTTTCAATTGTATACAATTAGGCAGACCCTTGCACTACATATTTGAAGTAAATCTAAAGGAAATTGGACAGAAAATTGTATAGTGTATGGCCAGCCTTAGCTGAGAGACCTGCCCACAGCTGAACTGTCAAGATTCCATACAGTATATAAACAATGTGATCATAGTACTTTTGGTGGTAAGTGGTGATCTCAATGTATTATGAGCATTAAGTATGCTAAACTTGACAGTACGTAGTGATATAAGTGCAGGGGTGTGGACACTTCTGAAAAACTACTTGTCCAGGGACTAAATTGGTGTCTCAATCTACTTGTCCCTAATGGTAATCTACTTGTCCAGATAAGAAAAAATACATTTTAACCAAAACCGTATTGAAATTGGAGGTGATATTAGGAATGTCTGGGGCTTTTAAAAACAAAAGGGGCTTTATGGCGACTTAAATGTATAATAATTTTAACATTGCGCTCTTTATTTCCTCCTCCCCTCCCTGCCTCTCGCCAGCACCGCACCTGGGAACTAGAAGGGAGCGGAGAGACCTTCCAGTGTAATGAGCACTGATTGGCTGCTCCTCATGAAGGGAGTGTCCAGCTTATCCTTTATCCCCTTCGCTGCCAGAGTCGTTTTTGTGCTTTTTGCACAAGTTTAAAAAGGCCTGAAGATTACATAAAACCCCCTAACAATATATATTTTCTGAAAGCAGAGACCCTACAGAATAAATTAGTGGTAGTTCCAATTTTTTATGTTGCATGATATTACCGCACAATTTCAGTAAAATATGCAAGTAGGTTAATTTTAGGGCACAAAAAAAGCAATAAAATACCCTATCCAACATGTCAAACCTTAAATTTGCATGCGCTCCTGAAATGGCGATGAACTTCATCACCCTATATTTTTTAATCTGTGTGAATCCAAGGTCTTAAAGACCCTGCATGTCTTCCTGTACTCCACTGAAAGTGTAATGCAGTGCACATCGCATTCCATGGCCAGGAATCTGTTAATTGGGACCCAGAAGTGACATCAAGACGAGAAGGGGAGGGGAGCGGACATGTCCACTCTCCTCCCTCCCCTCTGGCCGACGACAGTGAATTGGTCCTGGGCAGAGCCTGGGAGACCTCACGCAAGGTTCACACGTGGGGCAGGGCTGAAGGTTGAAAAAAAAACTACCTGCCCGGTGCCTGGAACTACATGTCCCTGGCGTCGGGCGATATGAATTCAACATCCCTGAAGTGCATCATACAATATGTTGCACATTGTTATAAACCCAGTTTGACCTTGCTTTGTGACACTGTGAATTATGTTGGTGTTTATTTTGTTTTTAATTTTTATTAAGAGTCAGAAGCAGCTAGTTGGTCAAAATTGCACACTTTTCGCAGACATTGAATTTATTGTCAAGCAGCACTTCTAGTTGAATTCTAACGTGTGTTTAATAGTACTCCAACAATCCAAACTGCATATGTGAAAGCACTTTCCGCAAATTAGAACCTCACTCAATAAGGTGAAAAATCATTTAAAAGAAAAAGTAAAGCAAATATAAAAACCACATGCATAACATTCAGGCTTGTGCTATCCCCCACCCAAAGAAATGATGGTTACTTTTGGTTGTCATAGTCATGGTGATTTTATGGCTGTGGCCATGGTAGATGTCTGGTTTAGATCAGTCAGCGGCATTAGCAACAGTCGGTCCCTCTCTGTAGCAGTAATCAGTAGTCATCTAGTGCTAGTAACTCATTGGGCCTTTTCAGTCATTCCCTGGTCCCAGCATAGTCATTTTCTAAATATAAGTGGTGATTCTCCAGATTAGATCACTGGATCTAATGCTGATCACTCCCTAGTGTCTAAAGTGTCCTCATCTGCTCTCCTGTTCCTAAGCAATTAAAGATCCGGCTGAAGATATACCAATTCAGATCAACCTGAAGCACATTTATGTGAGCTTCCATGAATAGGAGTGGAAGTGATCAAACAGGTTATCCACAATTAAGCCCAAGCAAGCTGTACACAGGCTAACTGGCTGAGAGGCCTGATTTGTCATAGTCACAGATATGACCTAACTGTATACTATATGTTTGGAGCTAAACTGAGTACACTTTGGTGCTGATCTAGTAAAGGAGAGACGTATGCTCACTTTGCAAGGGAATTTTCACTTAGCTTAGTGAATATGGTGAAAATTAAATTTGCAAAGACATCCAATATACATGTGTAATGCCCTCTGGTATACACAGGGTAGTTAGAGGCTTGTTAGGAGGCTGGGTGTGAGTTAGTGAGTTTACTTAAGGTCATGCTGGAGGGCTCTACAGGTCAGGCCTCTGGTACCTCACAGCTGGTTGTGGTACCCCTGGCCATCCTCCATCCCCATTCCCTCCCTCCTCCTGTACCCCTCTTCTACTCTCTAAAACCTTCTAATCTTCTTCCGCTTGATCTTCTTCCTTTTACACTGAATTTCAATTCATTTTGCCTCCTGTTCTTATGCCAACAGATCCACATTGAGGAAAGTATTGAAGAATGTTTTACAGGTTTTTTTTTAATGCAAGAATGTGATTAACAATAAGACTGGCCACAACCTTTGGCCAATAGGTCAATGCAGGGAAGACAATGTATAGTATATTAGGATAGGTTGAGAGTAACAGTACTGGGTCCAGAGGTGAACATGAAGAAACACTTGGATGGATGGTGATCAGACTAGTAGGTAGCAGGCAAAGGGAAGGGAGGAGACCTTAATTTTTAGATTAATAAGTGCAGTTTGTTAAAGAAGGTAGTAGAGCCTCAATTGGATCTTTGGTTAGGAATCTGAGTTGATACCACTGAGTACATTGAATACATTGCATTATAGAGTGTTGATTTTCTATAGGCAAGGTTTAAGTGAAAGATTCCCAAACATTAAACAGTTTTTGAACACTTAATTCTTTATGCAAGGAGGCCTCCACCCATTCCATGCAAAAAATGTAAGATGATTTATCTTCAGGTTGTTTTTTTATTTGTCCCATCCTTCCTTACCTCCCTGGCATACACTTCAATAACAGCTTCTGCATATTCAGATGTCTTGCACTGAATTTCCTTTGAAGTGTCTTACTGTGTATACTTTTTCTACATTTGAGAAAAAATCAATAAATAAAAAGACCGAACAAGAAAATTGCCTGCTGAAATCAGTTAGCCTTATTCAATGACACATTGTGCAGTAAAAAATTGCAAACAATCACAAGTCACCTTCCAGAGAATGTAGGCAGCTCTATGACTTAAAATTTTAAATTACCTCTATGCTGCAAGGACTAAACAAGAAATTAGCTGTAAGGTCTAGTTATTTGTTGTTATTTTATCCTTAGCTCTTGGGCTCTATATTGTAGTAATACAGCAGTAATTAACTACTGATGTTCATGGGAGGAAGATTTAGTTTAACCTGTTGCGCATACAAATATACGGCCTTCAGCAGCTGGACCTTGGCGCTGAGGGGCCGCATATTTGCGCACCCAATGTAAACAAAGGATGTGCTGATAGTGTGCGCTCCTGACACATTCACCGGCGCCTCACGAAAAGGTCCCGATTGCTACTTGCGGTTGGGAGCTTTCCAATCATGTGACCGCCATGAGAGCCAATCATGGCAGTCACATGACCCTAAACCCCGCCTCCTGGCGTCACAAACTCCTTAAAGGGCCAGGAAGCACCGGCGCCATTGGGGTTAGTCACTACCTATGGGAATCTGTAAACCTTTGGTCATATGGTTCAAGTAATGAAAATCAATCACAAGCATTTACAGTTGTGTCCAAAATTATTCAACCCCCAATGCTGTAAAGGGGTTTAGGGACTATAGTGTACATTTGGAATTGTATTCAGAATCAAATCCTACAAGGACGTTGTAACTACCCAAATGCAACTAAAATGACATCAATTGTTTATGTAATACAGTAGTAAATGGTTCTTATGTGGTTTCTTCATTGCCACAATTATTCAACCCCTTAAAGACTACCACTCTGAAGAACAGAGGTTCATACAGGTGCTTTCCATCAGGTATTGAAAACACCTGTGGATGTCACCGAGCAGCAATCAAGCATAATAAGCACCAATTAGGCAGCTTTAAAATGACTGTGATACTCAGCTCCTTCTAGACATTTACTGGTGTGGTTACAAACATGGTGAAGGCAAGAGAATGGTCCAGGAAGACAAGAGAAGAGGTGATTTCTCTTCACAGGAAGGGCAATGGCTATAAGAAGATTGCAAAGATGTTAAACATACCAAGAGACACCTTAGGAAGCATCATTCGCAAATTCAAGGCAAAGGGCACTGTTGAAACGCTACCTGGTCGTGGCAGAAAGAAGATGCTGACTTCGACTGCTGTGCGCTACCTGAAGCGTAGAGTGGAGAGAAGTCCCCGTGTGACTGCTGAGGAACTGAGAAAAGATTTGTCAGATGTGGGTACAGAAGTTTCAGCCCAGACAATAAGACGCACACTGCGTAATGAAGGCCTCCGTGCCAGAACTCCCAGGCGTACCCCCTTGCTGTCTCCAAAGAATAAGAAGAGTCGACTGCAGTATGCCAAAAGCCATGTGGACAAACCACAAAAGTTGTGGGATAGTGTTCTGTGGACTGATGAAACAAAATTAGAACTGTTTGGGCCCATGGATCAACGCTATGTTTGGAGGAGGAAGAACAAGGCCTATGATGAAAAGAACACCTTGCCTACTGTGAAGCATGGTGGAGGGTCAATCATGCTTTGGGGCTGTTTTGCTTCTGCAGGTACAGGGAAGCTTCAGCGTGTGCAAGGTACCATGAATTCTCTTCAGTACCAGGAGATATTGGATGGAAACGTGATGCAGTCCGTCACACACCTGAGGCTTGGGAGACGTTGGACCTTTCAACAGGACAATGATCCCAAGCATACCTCCAAGTCCACTAGAGCATGGTTGCAGAGGAAAGGCTGGAACATTTTGGAGTGGCCATCGCAGTCACCAGACTTAAATCCGATTGAGAACCTCTGGTGGGACTTAAAGAAAGCAGTTGCAGTGCGCAAGCCTAAGAATGTGACTGAACTGGAGGCCTTTGCCCATGAAGAATGGGCGAAGATACCCGTAGATCGCTGCAAGACACTTGTGTCAAGCTATGCTTCACGTTTAAAAGCTGTTATAACTGTAAAAGGATGCTGTACTAAGTACTAAGATTGAATGTCACTTGGGGGTTGAATAAAACTGATAATGCTGTGAGCACAGAAAAGACATTTGTGGTTATTTCATTATAACTGTTATGTTATATTTGTCTGACCTACAAGTGCCTCTTTAATGTAAATGTAAGCAAGATGACTGAATGATCAAAAGCAATGTCAAACTGGCCAAAACACTCAATTTCAGTGGGGGTTGAATAATTTTGGACACAACTGTATGTGCTATAATTATAAGAGAAGAAATGCAACGTGATTTCTGTATTCAGCTTTTATTCAGAATGTACATAATGATCCACAATGACAACTTTCAAGAACTCTGAAAAGTATGTCTACTCCATGGTCAGTCATGGGTTCACCTGAGATCAATTGCTTTTAGTACAACTATAGGACTAACTATACAATAGCAAAAAAAATTACTGTAAATGTCATCAAAGATTTGTTGAAATATTATCAATGATTACAATGTGTATTTTTGACCTGAAGTATGTGCCTTACTGTAAAGTAAGTGTGAAAAAAAATATGGTGTTAGCACAGCCTGCAACATGCAAGAACCTTCCATGATGACAAAGCTGAACAGAACCACAATTTCCTGCATGAGTAGTTTCCAGCCACAAAGATCAGCATACCTTACATCAGTTTCTCACCTTCATAAGCACATGTTTTTTCAAACCAACGTCAGAAAGCGGGGAGAGCAAGAAAGGGAGATAGAAATAACAAGCAAGCTACAGAAATATATATAGACAGAGGATCAAAGATTGAAATAACCTAATTATCATGTTCAATGCTCCTACCAAATTCTTCAGTTAAAGAAGATTGTCATATCTGTGGTTAGATACTAATTATATATGAGTCTTCATGAAATAGAAACAAAGGGTTTGATTTACTACTGGAGAATAGAATGTCCACATTGCAAGAGAATTTTCACTTAGTGAATGTGAGAAATCTTTGCTGACCAATCATCATTGCTGACCAATCGTCATCCAATCATGTTCAAGCAAAATCAAAATCCCTGTTTATTTGTTAAATTTTCTTGCACGTGTAGCGCTACCCCCTTGGGAGCTGCTTTTCGGTCTCCCTTGTTCATACAACATTTAACTTCAGATATATGTAGGGTGTCAGTCAGCCAAGCCTTTGTGACTGAATATTGGTTATCAAGGTGAGTTGTTGTTTAGTGACCCTGTAAGGCTTTAGCTTGAGAAGCCTATGGCTTTCTATGGCAACATAGGTTTCTGTAGTAGAATTTTCAAAACTTTGTATACCTGGGTGAAAAAATTGTATGCTACCTGGCAGGACCAAGAGGCGATTTTAAAACACAATGGCCTTGATTTACTACAGGATCCAAGATCTCTCTTTTTGTCTTATCTTTTTGATTCGTTAGAGAGAATAAAGCTTAAGCCATTAAGAGTATAAGCATCTCTGTCAGGGCTCCCGGGTGTGACCAGAGGTATGTGACTGACGCAGGGAAACGCAGACTTCAGATATGTTATAAACAATATAATTTATTAACACTAACAATACAAACATAAACGCAGTGCAATACTAAAACATAACACAGTGCAAACAAACCAAACCAACCACCCACAGATAACAGTACATACAATGCAAGCGTCGTCAGGCAGGCCGGGTCAATAACAATTGGGCAGGTAGGTACAGGGGGAGCAAGCGGAGAATGGTCGGGGTCACAAGCCAGGTTCAGCAGGTAGCGGGCAGCGTGGTACAGAGGGTCAGGCAGAGGGATGGTCAGGAACGAGCCGGGGTCAGAGCAGGAGAGGGTCAGCGTAATCAGAACAGGCAGAGTTTGGCAACAAGGAAACGTACTAGCAGGAACACAGGAACAGGAACAAGAATGCAGGATTACAAGATACAGGGCCCAGGAAAAACACACACACCAAGGCAGAGTCTGCAGGTCTGGCCATCCCTTAAATACACCAGCATAAGCAGTTTCAGGTGTTTGGCTGGCTGCAAGGTTGAGTCTCTGATTGCTGGGAGCACCCGCTGGCCAGCCCTGGTACTGCAGCCCATAAGGCAGGTGAGTCCCACCATTGCTGGCCAGTCCATTCCTGACAATCTCTACCTGTATGAGACTCATGGTTGTAATGGTTTCCCTTGCAATTTTAACATTTAAGTCATTCAGTGTTTTTTGTTTATCACCAGATAGTTCCCAGTAAAGAGAAGATCAGTGGTAAAAGTCATTAGAGGAAAACAGGCTGATTCTTTATCAATTGCAAAAGCTAGGGAGTAAGTTTTAATAGGCAAAGTAAAGAGTGTGTGAGGGCGGAGCCTAGACATGGCGGCGTCGGAGAGCACGATGTGAGTGCTCTCCGATAATCTCATTCCCGACCACCCCGAGACCCTCATGAAGTGAAGCCCTACCTGATTGTGGAGGTACCTGGGGAGCGAGCGGCAGAAGCAGAGAGCGGAGCGTGTACGGACATCCGGGAGGTGAACTTGCTGGGGAGATCCAGCGCAGATACCGGGTTGCCGGGGAAACGAAGCTGGGAGGCGTGAGCCGCAAAGGACGACTGGGAAGTAGAGACGCCGGCCGGTTCCCTCGTGGAGAGGTAGTGACAGGTCGGCTCCCCTGGCACCACATGAGTGAAAACCCGTGCGGCTAGAGGAGGAGAGATGCTGCAGGAGTAAGGGGCCAGCTACGGAGGACCCCTGGAGGGAAAGTGGATGCTGGCTGGCGCCCTGATGTGACAGGGTGTTGCCGGCGTATAGCTGCCTGTACCCCCTGGACGGCTGTTTGACCCTGGGGCAGGGAGACCCATAAATACCAGACGAACCACCCTCCTTCCCTGAGTCGACTTCTAAGGACCGAGAAAGGAGGAGGAAAGAAAGAAAAACAGTATCGGAAACCCTGAGGAATCCCCCCCCAGGACTGAGCAGCAGTGAAGACCTCCCACACAAGTATGGAGTCACCGTCCTGAGAAGGGAAGGGTGAGTGAAAAATGCTGGGAGCTTATTGTGTGGTGAACCCCTGAGTGATTTAGGCTACTAAGGGGTGAAGGAGGGGGAGGATTCCCAGGGGTTTGAAGATAAGAAGAGAGGAGGCCCAGGTGCCCTAGGAGAGTAAAGGTTATAGGAAAAATTGCAAGCCTACCAGATATTTAAAGGATATGAAGAATAAAGGTCCCAAGGGAGCAGGGCCCAAAGGGTCCCAAACAGGAACAATAAAGAAATATACATCATATGGAAATACTACGCCAGAAAGGGCCCAAGGTACAAAGGGGGAAATGGACACTAGTTCAGGAAGTAGTCCTAGATTATCAATGGGCTTGAATAGCAGCAGTAGCCAACAAATAGTGGATGGCCTGGGAAGGAAAGGATCTGAAGGTGAACTACAGGTACCAAATAAGAAGGAGATGACTGAAATGTTTCAAAATCTGGAAAAAACGATAAAACATGAAATGACAGCTATTCGAAACGATTTAGGACATCTGCTAGCAAGAATGGAAGAAACGGAGGAGAAAGTTAAAACCCAGGCCCAGAACATAGATAATCTAAGGAAAAAAATAAGCCAATTAGAAAATAACCAGAAAAAAATGATCTATAGGATGGAAGTTCAAGAAAATAAAGAAAGAAGGTGTAATCTTAGATTACGAGGAATCCCAGAGACTGCTAAAGGGGAAACATTATACGAACTAGTTAAAAAAATTCTAAACTCCATAAGAGATAGACCTGAAACAGATGGGATCAAGTTAGACGGAGTATTTAGAATAGGAAAGTTCAATCAGGCTACCGAGAAGGAAAGACCGAGGGACATAATTGTCCAGTTCCAAAAATTTGGGGTCAAAGAGGAGATCTGGAAGAAGACCAAGGGAAGATCATTAATTAAGTTCGGAGACTTGAGTATCCAAATTTATGCGGACTTAACAGTAGAGACCCTAAGGAGAAGGAGATCCCTGAAACCCCTGTTGGAGCAGATGAGAAAACAGAATGTGCAGTATAGATGGGGTTCCTCAGCATTTCTAACTGGCTGGAAAAATGGGGTTACAGCGTATTTGCGATTTCCGGAAGATTTAAGAGATTTTTGCGATAGACTGGACTTGCATAGAATGGAGATAGCTGGGTGGGAAGAAGAAAAAGAAGACAAAGGAAATATAACTAATGCAAGAAAAGAGGACTGGCAGCACGTGGGGGGAAGGGGGGAGGGAGAATTAAGTAGAGACTGAGTTTTTTTTTTTTTTTTTCTCTCTCCACTCTCTCGCCACTGGCCTTCCTCCTCAGGAGGTCGTGAACCGCTTAGAGGATACGGTTAAGGGTGGGAGGTAAAGAGTAAAGACTCTCGCTTAGTCTAGACTATAGAGAGAGGGAATCGGGTGGCTCGGAGATGAGGTGAGCCGTACATAGGTGGAGCTTACGCCCTAAATTTTAATCAATGGTGGAAATGGATCCACAAATGATTTGTAGGCAGCTTATACGCCTAAAAATGGGAAGGGGAAAAAAAAGAGAGGGTGGGAGGGGTGGTAGGAGGGGGGAAGGGGGGGGGGGGTGGGGCTAATATTCTGCAAGTCATTTGGGCCTAATAGGAGGAGACGAATTAGAAGAGAGATAATAAAAATTAAGAAGGATGGATGAAATACAGTTTATAACATATAATGTGAATGGGTTAAATTGTCCTGGGAAAAGATTCAAGTTGTTTAAAGAGCTACATCATAGGGCAACGTCAGTGGTATTTTTGCAGGAGACACACTTTGAGATAGAATCTAATGTGAAACTAAAATCCAAATATTATCCTACATGGTATTATGCCGACTCTCCAACTAAAAGAGCAAAGGGGGTGGCAATAGGATTGGCAAAAAATATGAGGTTTGAGCTGGAAGATAGAAGGACTGACCCGGAAGGGAGATTCCTGTTTTTGAAAGGTAAACTACAGGGAATTGAATGCACACTAGCCAATATATATTGCCCCAATAAGAAACCTGAGATCTTTCTAAAGGGTCTGTTAAAAAAATTGATCGATTTTAAAAAAGGGCGTTTGATAATAGCAGGAGATTTAAACCTCTGTATGGACCCACAGATGGATGTAACCTCCCTTGTGCAGAGAGAAGGGGGTAGGTCCCTGAGAGCTTTGAGGAAGGTGATCCACGAATACCAACTGGTGGACACCTGGAGAATAATGCATATGAAGGACAGAGACTATACCTTCTTCTCTAATGCACACGAGATGTATTCGAGACTGGATTACATCTTAATAGACCATCAACTCATTGAAATGTTGGTTAAAATAGAAATAGAGACAAGAACTTTTTCGGACCATGCCCCAGTTGTGATGAAAATGGGATGGGGAAAAAGGTGGACGGGAGGTTTAGGTTGGAGGTTAAATGAGGCTTTACTCTTTGATGAGGATATTGTGCAGAGGATCAGTGAAGAGATTAAGGTATACTTCCAGGAGAATGAAACGCAGGAAGTATCGACAGCTACAGTATGGGAAAGTCATAAGGTATATATAAGAGGAATCCTGATTGCGATGGGAGCAAGGAAAAAAAAGGAAAGAAGAGAGAGGGTTAGTGGACTCTTAAAGGAAATCCTGGAATTGGAGTATATACACAAGAAAAAAATAACAATAGAAACAAGACAGAAGTTAAGGGATAAAAAAGATGAATTAGAGAGATTGATGGATGAGGAGAGGAGAAGAGTATATAATAAAGTATTAAGTGAAAGATATAGATGGGGTGATAGACCAGGAAAATACTTAATGAGAGCCCTGAATAAGAAAAAAAACAGAAATTATATAGAAAAGATAAAAAGCCCTAAGGGGGAGATAGCCCACCCAACTAAAGAAATCATAAAAGTATTCACGGAGTATTATAGAAAGTTGTATAACATCAGCCCCCAAGGAACATCAAAAGAAATTAGAGAAGGTATTAATGAAAAAAGGAGGATATATTTAAAAAATGCGGGATTGCCAAAACTTAGTGAAACACAACTGAACTCCCTGGAGGTAGAAATCTCTCAGGAAGAAATAGAAGTGGCATTGAGAAGTACAGGGGGAGGGAAAAGCCCAGGCCCGGATGGTTATACCGTTAAGTATTATAAAAAATTTAGTGAAGTACTGTTACCAAAGTTAAAGAAATATATGAATGACTTGGGAGACGGGATGGAGGTGAGGAGGGAATCCCTTCAGGCCCATGTAGTTCTCATCCACAAGGAGGGAAAAGATCCCTCTCAGTGCTCTAGCTACAGACCCATTTCCCTATTAAACACAGACACTAAGTTGTACGCAAAGGTCCTAGCAAACAGGCTGAAAGATCTAATGCCCGATTGGATCCATGGAGACCAGGTGGGCTTTGTCCAGGGGAGAGAGGGTAGAGACAATGGTTTGAGAACTCTGATGCTTATCCAGAAAAGTAGAAAAGGGAAAGCCCCGGTGGTGCTCTTGTCGATCGATGCCGAAAAGGCGTTTGATAGAGTGGACTGGGGCTTTATGATAGACAACTTGGAAGGGTTGGGGATTGGAGAGAGAATGCGAGAATGGATAGGTAAACTATATAAGGAGCCCACCGCAATCATTACGGTAAATGGGGAGAGGTCGGAATCCATTGGGATGTCCAATGGAACAAGACAGGGATGTCCATTGTCCCCCTTGCTGTATGTATTGACATTGGAACCCCTGCTGTCAATAATAAGGAATAGTGGAGCGGTAAAGGGAATCCAGATAGAAAATATAGAACATAAAGTAGCGGCCTTTGCGGACGACCTACTGTTTTATGTAGGCAACCCCCGAATAACATTACCAAATATAATGAAGATTCTGAAGGAATATGGGGAATTATCTAATCTAAAAATTAATCCAACAAAAACTGAGATTTTGAATATTAATATACCAAAGAGCGAAAAAGAAAGGCTACAAAAAGAATTCCCCTTTATTTGGAGAGAAAAAGATATAAAATACCTAGGCATAAAACTCGCTACCTCATATAAACAACTGTATAGATTAAACTATATTTCTCTGATAAATGAGATTAAGGACGAACTAAAAAGATTAGAAGGAGGAAATCCATCATGGTTAGGACGTATGAACCTAATTAAAATGGTAATTATACCTAAAATACTCTATAGATTTCAAATGATCCCGATCAAACTCCCAGAGGTGTTTTTTAAGATAATGAGAAAAATGTTAACAAGATATATTTGGAGGAATAAAAAACCAAGAGTATCATATGAAACACTAAGTAGGACTAAAGAGAAAGGGGGGATGGGACTACCTGATGTCAAGAGATATTATAAAGCAGTAATGTTAGCAAGAATTTATGATTGGACTTTTAATCATAAGGGGAAAAGTTGGGTAAAAATAGAGAATGATATGAGTGGAATTAATCTGAGCAAGATGATATGGGTTCCAGCACACTATAGGAGAACCAAAGAGGGCACAAGCACTTACACTTTAACTGTCTTAAGGATATGGGACAACTTACATAAACACATGAAATGGGAATTCAACTCTATATTAATGCCTCTTGCAAACACGGAATTCTTCCCTCCGGGAAAAGATGAGATATCAGGGAGATGGATTAAAAAGGAAGATATCCAACTGAGAGATGTATTGGTAGAGGGGGAATTGAGAACATTTAGAGAATTAAAAGAGATGGTAGGAGATATGTTTAGTAAAATAGATGAGTGGAAATATCATCAATTAAAATGTTTTATAGGAACTCTCCCAAAACCCTTGAGATTAAAAAAGGAATGGAACATGTTTGAAAGGCTATTAGAAACACGTAGAGACGGGAAACACGGAGTTACAAAAATGTATAGAATACTCACAGAACTAGACACAGACACAAAGTTAATTTTTATAACAAATTGGGAAAGAGATATGGAGGTGGTGATAGATGAAGATCAACAGAATAAGATATTTAGACTGGTTCACGAGAATGTTAGTATGAGAGATGTTGAGATTAACTATAAATGTTTGACACGATGGCATATTACACCGAGCACTGAGCACAGGATGAGGGGGGAGAATTCAAACATGTGTTGGAGAGGATGTGGGGAAGAGGGCACGATGTTTCACATATGGTGGCAATGTCCAAAAATTCAGGTTTACTGGAAGACAATAGTCAAATTAATAGAAAAAATAACTGGAAATGACATAGGACTAGACCCAACCATTTGTCTCCTACATAGTGTTGAAACAACAGTGAATAAATATAAGGAATCAGGTATATGGCACTATTTAAGTGCTGCAAAAGGGTTGATCCCCAAGTATTGGCGGAAGGTTGAGATACCAACGGAGGAGGATTGGATCAATAGGGTAAACCAGATTAGCAGAATGGAAAAATCTTATCATATTCAGGAAGATAGGATGAAAATATACTATTCACGATGGGAAAAATGGGAAAAATCGGAAATGAAAGAGAAATATAGAAAACTCTAATCTAGGAAGTTATCCGAAGTTACTGGGCCTAGAGAGGTTTGAGATCTTGCAGAGGGTAGGGGGGGGGAGAAGAGGGGAAATGGTGGGGAGGGAGGGAAAGGAATAGAAAAGAGGTAAATAGAAGGGACAGAGTAGAAATGTATGGATATTTATATGTATTGTGTCTCTTCTTATGGATTTTTGTAATAATATGAAAAATTAATAAATATTTAAATTAAAAAAAAAAAAAAAAAATTGCAAAAGCTAGGATTACTAGAATTTCATGCACATCAAGGGTTCAAAGGTAAGGTACAAATTTGGAAGTAGCGGGTTAATCTCCAACATACCTAATTCTATAAAAGTAACCTTTTCTAGAAACAATTCTATGTAAAACTCATGGATCCAGCTAACCAATGGACACATGGGACAATCCCTAACTTCTCATGCCTCAATACTGACAATGAAGCTAAATGTGATTAACTTCACTATTAGTGATTGGCATTATGTGCCAGTGGGAGAGATTTACCAAAATTGGTGCACTCAGAATCTGGTGCAGCTGTCCATGGTAGCCATTTAACTTCTAACCTCAGCTTGTTCAATTAAGCTTTGACAATTAAACCTGGAAGCTGATTAATTTCTATGCATAGTTGCACCAGATTTTGCACTCGCCAGTCTTTCTAAATTACCCCCTTTGCGAATTAGTAGGGGAACTGTAGACCCATTGAACTGAATTTACCTTATTATGTAGAACTTTACTCCCCCCATCAATGTTATATCAAGCTCCTCTTCTAACAGAATTGGATAATTTGTAACAATTTTATTGGGGTGAAAATATATTTTTTGGAACCTATTCCCCACACTTCCACATTTATTTCTGTCCTATGCCAGGATGACAAGCAGCATTTTGGGATACCCACATCACAGATCCCAGGTAGCTGTGGGGTACTCTACACCACCCGGAAGAGACAACCAGCACCACCTGGTGACATCAGAATAACATGGCGATGCAGGACCAGGTGTGCGGCAACAAATCCCTAGAGAACACTGATGAATTGCCAGGCAGGTGAGTATGCACTTTTTGCACTACCAGCTAAATAGGAATTAGGGGAGTGGCAAAAATTTCAGAAGGGGGGAGTAATGTTCCTCTTAAACTCTCTGGGACTTCAGCTCTGCAACTGAGTTTCATCTTTACCAGTGGCTCCTTTGCATGGCTAAATTCTAAACGTGAGGGTACATCAGGAACATTAGGATACCTTTACTATTGTCCAGTAGTGTTGTAATAAATGGTTGGTAGTTCAACATGCTAGCATTTTCCAAAAATCTAGTTTTTGGGTGAGTTCTTGCAGTCTTTAAAAAAATATAACCATGCAGGTTATGATTGCTTTTAATAATATGCATATAAAAGAGGTCTCCACAGCAAAACTATAATGTTCAACCACTACTGGAGCACACACACATTCATAGGAAATGAATGCACAGAGTTTACAGGTAATGGGCAATACGTGGACAGAAAACATGAACAAAATAACTGTAGGAAAGGAAACTGTATTTTTCAACAAAATATAACGTGATCCAATTTTACTCATGGTGCTCAAAATGACTGTTTTCTGTTGTGATAGTTTAAGTCTATCAGTTAAATGTGCATTGAATTAGAAATAATCTGGAAAGAAAATAACCACAATTGTTTGTTGAATAACAGAACATTTCACTTTTTATAAACTGTTGGTATGTTAATAGGGTGTCTAATCTAAGGAAAGGCTTTGTGTTGAGGAAATCCATTGGTCAAAAAGCATATTTTATACCTTATTACGAAAATCAGGCTAAGTGGGAGTTCAGTATCAACCACAAAAGAATACTGACTGTTCTGGATAATCCCACTGGATCTGGAGGTGACTGGTGTAAGTTTATCAACTGTGGACAAATTGTTACGCAAAATACTACTAGCAGTTAAATGGGTCATTATGGCTAATGAGTTTTCTATGTATCTATGGGCTTAGATGTACATTTAAACACTGCTGTTGTAGAAATATATTAGCTGCTATGAATCCACATTGATAAACTGTATTACTGATTCTTTTACCCATGGATAAACACTTCACTATTATAACAAATACAGTCAATACAGGAAGATATATGACTGTATCATATATGTATGACACCAAAGTGGTATAAATTAGTCTTAAATTAGCTACACACAGCAACTTTTTATAATTATATCCAGAATGTTTAAATGTTTGGAAGTATTTTTTATGGTATGAACATAGGCCATCCAACATAGCCAAAAACGTTTCTGTTTGCTCTCAAGATGAAACTGATATCATGACAGCATAGCATAAAATTCACAGTCAATGAGATTTCGTAGCACCTTCACAGCACAAAATCAAAAACCATGTAAGGGACCAAAGGCCTAGACCTGCGGTACCATGGGCTTCTATTTCGAGACGAAACTGGTGGCTTAAAAGGAAAAAATATGTGCAACAAAAACCTTGAATTATTAGAGTGCAGCTAAAGTAGATCTAAGTCAATTTAAATAGTAATTCCACTTTTGTTTAGGGAAAAAAAGCATTCCCTTCTGGGCGATCAATGTACATTGCAAGGATTTTAACAAACATTGTTGCAGATTCTTACCTTTCTAAAGAAATAACAGTTTGTCTGTGTCCATGTGTAAAGTGAATGTGGGAGTGATTTTATAATTATCAATCAGCTGCCGCACCTGCAAGGCTCTTATGAGGAGTGGCAAGGTCTGTATCCCTTTGGAAGTGATTTCTCCTTGGGAGTATCTCAATAAAAATGACAGTTTTGTAGTAAGGGGAAGCTCAAAATCTGACTTGTATTTTAGTGCAGACTTCTGTGAAAATCAGAAAACCAATCACACAAGCAGGAAATTACATTTCTGGGGAGTGTCCTGTACACCATTTGTGTTCAGAATGCCTCCAGGTAGCCATATTGCATTGCATTTTACAGAAAATTACAGCGCTGTAGATTGAAAAGGAAAGTTAATTTTTAATAACATTCAATTACAATATGATTTGTGTAGCAATTGTATATACTATATATATATATATTTTTTTATTTGCTATTTTTTTCCCACAAAAGTGGAGGTACCCTTTAATTTTAACTGCATGACATAAGATTTAGTCAATGTTTTTAAATTATGGACAGAATTTACATTAAATGCAGAAATGATAATGTATTTTCTATTTTATTTTAAATAAAAAAGGAAAAACAGTTAAAAACAGGTCAATTCTATTTCTATTGCCTTTCATATGTTTGTCAATCAACTTTATTTCCTCTTGCTATTTGAGTATGAATTGGTTTTATACAAAAATCCTTTATTGTGATCACTATATTTTCTAGTGTTTATAGGGCATGTACGATAGAATATAAGGAAATTCCCACTGCAATTTATTTAATGCCTGTTTCAAGATTTAGGTAAAATGTTTACTGTTTTTGGTAGTAAATTTTCAGAGGGTACATGTTGTCACAGTCAAAAGATAGGACCTTGCTATCAGAAACCTTTTTCAAGCAATCTAAATAAATTTTTTATTAGTAAGACCTTATTAGAGTAATCATGAAAATAGTGTGTCTGCAAACCCCCCAAAAATATTCTGCACAAATGGCTTATTATAATATAGTTCAATATACTGTCCACCTTGTTTTTCTAAAAAGATTTACTTTCTGCATAAGACGCCTTTTGGTTCTGTCAATGTCATCAATTTCCATACCAATGTTATCCACAGACTGTTCTAGTCTGTTCAGCATTGTAACCAGGATGAACACACTCATGTTCATGGTGTAAAGCAGGTCGTGTGTTCATGCACTAATTCATATCAAAGGCAGACATGCCTGCTAAGTGGATCTGACAGCATGATTGACAGCAGCCCCTGCAGGGTTTTCATGTGTTGTGCTGCACCTTAGTCCCATGTAGGAGCAGGACAGGAGGACACGTGACCACAAGCAAGAAAGGCAATAAAAAAGTAATGATTTGCTATTTATGTTGTGGGTTTAACAGGGATTGCTAGTTTATTGTGTGCCCTACTAAAATAGCATGAGACCCTTTAATATTGAAGAATTTCAGGGTTTTTTTTAATTGAACAAGCCTACTTGTTACTATACAATTTATTATTTTCTTAGCAGTCAAATTTTGATCAGCATACATAACTGGGTTTTCCACTTTAGCATAATACTCTTTTGCACTATTTAGTTGAATAAGCCTGAATCTTTCACATGAAATCAAGAATAGTTACTACTAGATTTCTTACTGGGAAACCAATTATGCAGAGGCTTCAAAATAAGGGGGAAAGGGTAATTTAATCTGTGTCTGTCACATCATTCCATATTGAAAATGTCAGGATGTATGGGTATTGCAAAGCTAATTGCGCTACCTTCCTGGATTCCCACAATTACATTCTAGATTGTGGAAAGGGTGGTATTAATTCACAAAGGAATCCAACTTATACTATGCTAAATTTAAATACTAATAAAGTGATAATGCTACTATACTGTAATCCATGTTTTTTAGAGTGTAACTCCACTATTGTGTAGAAAAAAACAATCCCTTCTGGGTGATTAATATACACTGCAAGGATTTTAACAGACCTTGTAGAAGAAACCTACCTTTTTATGTGTTTGTTCCTGAAAGAGAAGATATATGTACACTATAATCACCAGACCAGATGCAGTTTCAGTGTTTTAATGAGGAAAGATCCTTTGTCTGCAAACTTTTAGAAGTAGTTATTCCTTAGAGTGTGTCTTACCAAGATTAAATTCCTATTGCAGAGGATGCCAAAATTTTACTAGGAAAATCAGTAAGTTAATCACACAAATATGAATTACATTACATTTTCTGGAGTGTTCAATACACCATTGATGTACAGAAAGCCTCCAGATTGTCACATTGTATTGAATTTTTTTTTTTAATAGTTCCAGTGACTTCAGACTGAAATTAAAGGTAATTTTTATAGCACTAAAATTTTTATAGCACTAAACTATAAAATAGCTTGTTCGGGAGTTTTAAGTTTTTTTTACAAAAGCAGAGTTCTCCTTTAATTACATTAACCTATGGCAGTTGGTCTTGCCCCAACAACAAAGGCCCTTTTAGAGCACTGAAATTCACTGAAAGCCTGTATATTTACTGATTAGCATATTATGGCTGATGACGACAAAGAAGCCAAAGAAGTTATGTGGCTCTGCTCCCACGTTCTCAGGAAGTAGGGGGAGGAAGGTCGTTCATTCTATAGCAGAGGTGATGCTGTAAACTCAAATATCAATGTAAAATATTAGAATTATCCCTTGTTTTGTGATACACGGGATGTGCAGAACCCCTTGAGTTAATATAATTTCTAACACTCTGTCAATGTCAAAAATGTATTTTTTTAACTTAAATTGGGTTCCCATCCCACAACTTGCAGGTCTAGGGTCTATTCTTTAACGTGAATAATGAAAAATGAATTCTAAGGCTTCTGTGCTCACAGCTACTGGAAGCAGTGTTTCAATATTTACTACAGAGAGACAACAAACCTCATAAACATCTTGATTTTAAAGTTCTTATACAAACACGTTTTACAGATGTATGTGAATTTTGTTTAAAAAAACAACTTTTATTTATATATGCCAGTATTTAACTAACACTTTAATCAACATCTTTGCAAAAACTTATGGGGAAAAATGTAATGGTAACAGTCCATAGAGAGATATGCAATTGTTTGATTTCTCTTAGGGCTCGTTCTCACACGTGGCTATACCATTGCCTTTCTAAAAAGTTATCCGTGCTGAATTGTTCTAATTGAACTTAATAATAAATGTTGCTTTTTTGTGCTTGGCAGACAATGAGGAGGTGATATTTTGTCTTGTCACCGCCTACTTTAACTCTCAGAATGTAGTCCCACCTTGGTCACGATACTTTGCTTCTTGGCCATGGTCATGATTTTTTGCTTCTTGACCATGGTCACGATTTTTTGCTGCTTGGTCATGGTCACGATTTTTTGCTGCTTGGCCATGGTCACGATTTTTTGCTTCTTGGTCATTGGAAAAATGAAATGACATGTCAGTTTGATACTGCCAAAAGCACAACCCATGCAAGTGAAAGGGACTATGCCACAACTTCTCTCAGTTGCGGCATGGCCCCATTTATTTGAATGGGTTGCATTTGATGGCAGCACCACTTGCCAAAACTGGCATATTTAAATTTTCCCATGGCCAAGAAACAAAAAATCATGGCCACGCCTTGTGTACAGCCATGAGCGTCTGCATGCCCTAGTTTAGGTGGGCAGTCAGCGTACCATAACCTTGCAATTGTAAAGCTGCAAATGCTTGGGTAAGAATTTTAACAGTTTACTGGGGGATGTTTATTTTATTGTTCTCAATGTGCAAGGGCTTAATTGAACTTCTAAGATGTGCCTTTTACAGATGAGCATACCAAGTACATTAGTTGCTATATTTTTACAGGTTGCTTAAATATAGATACATCAATCTTATTCTACATGATCTGTCAACTTCTACTGTTTCCTGTATAAAACAAATTACTGCCATACTGTACTAGACCCTATATCAATTGCTTGGTCTACTAGTATTGTATTTACACTTTTGATTTCAAGCCTTCATCAGCAATGCTGCTCCATTCCAATCTATGATTTATAACCCTTATTTCATGTGTCTGCAGATTATGCTTCTGCTTACTGAACCCATGTTGTGCTTGCTATTGTGTTACTGATTCCAGGTTGTCCTCCATTCTGAATATGAAGCCTGGGTAGCCCTACGACTCTACTCCACAGTGAAACCCAATGCATATGGCTGTCAACTTGGATGGTCCACTTCAGTCTCAGTCTTTTCTGTTCATACTCATGACATCCATGACAGCTCCTCTTATGCTTATTAAGATCCTTGGCCTCTATACCATACTCTGTCCACCTGTCACCACAACTAGTGTCCCAATTGGAAGATTCCCCCTCTATTACTTTTCTGGGGACAACCCAAAATTTGGTGTTTTCTTTTACTTTCACTTTCAATGATAATGCTAAACAGGACAAATAGAGAGGGTGAATCTCCCTAACGGGGGCCCAGACAGCAATAAAAGCCTGACAAGTGCTTGTAAACCTAAAAAAAATGCTACTGTCTCTTTAAACCAAGATACTATGGTCTGTAGTAAAGCAATGTAATTTATTCCTTCCCATGTTGAATAATACATGGTTGATCCTGCATGTGCCTCTCTTCCTGAGAGTAAACTGACCACACTAATCATGGCTGCCAGTCCATGACAGCGTGGTCAGTTTATGTTTTTTTATCATGTTGCTGTCTGTACAGACACACCATGCAAGTGCACAGCATGTCTGCAAGTTCCATAGTCTTTTCTTCCCCACCCATCCGTCCTGCCTCCAGCCTCTCCTCTCTGCCCATCCCTCCTGCCCTCAGCCATTCCTTTCCTCCTCTTAGAATAGCATGGCAGCAACATTTCTGGTAGTAACGTAATGCCCCCAATCTGTACACACCCACTAGCAGGTCCGTGAATGGCTCAGGAAGCTATACTTTAAAGCTGCACTTTAAAATCAAGGGAATTTAATATAGGCAATTTATTTTAAATAAACAAGCCATGTATTTTTGATAGTCTCCCATTTCTATAAACAAAAATGTTTTTTACATTAGTTACCTTTACAACTAATTTATATAAGCTCTGCCTGGCTGACAATGATAGCATTCTGTGGTTGAGTGAAAGCAATTCTCATACGTACACAGACAAAAATTATTCATCCACATTTAGCACAGCACTAGCAATAGATGTTCCAATACCCCTGAACAAAAAACAGTCATGGAAGAGTACTTCATATGCATATATATCTATGATCACCTAACCTTGAGCACTGTATAATTAGAATAACGTATTATATTTATTTGCTGGACTTCCTGTAGGTTGGTCCAATGCACTTTACATTGTTGAGTGAATTCATTATTATCAAGGTAATATGTACCAGAATATAGCTGCTATTTTGCCACATCCATTTTGTCTTCTTTATTCTCATGCATCATTGCTGAAGACAGCTTATACCTCTGGGCCTTCTTGAGCATTATATGTCACATGTAGGAAAGATAACTACTAGAAATGTCAGAAACAAACCTACTGTCAGTATTACTCACCACATTATCATTAGCAATCTACAACGTACATACTACATGTATATCTCTGACACTGACAAACTGGACTACAGAAATCCAGAACCCCTACACATTTTAAAGAGTAAGTCCACTTTTTTGGGAAAAAAATAGAAATTAATATAGGAATATACAATTGCGACACAAGTCATACGGTAATTTAATGTTTTTAAAAATTACCTTTCCTTTTCAATTTGTAGCGCTTTAATTTTCTGTAAAATGTAATGCAATATGGCAGCATGGGGGGGTTGTGTACATAGATGGTGTACAGAATGCCCCACAACAATGTAATTTCCTGCTTGGGTGATTGGTTTACTGATTTTCCCAGAAGTCTGCACTAGGATAGAAGTCAGATTTTTGGTATGTCATTTTTGGTAAGACACCCCCTTGGTCAAAAAAGAAGAAACTTTGTCCTTAAAGTCGTAAGCTTGAATTATGAGTTGTCAAATCCACCCAGTGATCGTGGATCGTGATTGTGGAACGAAAAGCTGGCTGACCCCTGTGGGGGCCTTCAGGAATAACAAATAGAGAGCTGGGCTGAAGAAAGCTAACAAAAAAACTCAGACTTGCTAGGAGCAACTTTGTTTCAAAAATACATGGAAATATATGTACTGTATATCTATGTACTGTAGCTGCTGCACTATGACTGCTGCCCCAATAGGTAGCAATCTAGAAGTAAATCAAAGTTGATGCAGTGCTTACTACAATTAAATAAAATGCCAATTTAAGTCCTAAAGGATCGTTATATCAGTACCATTAAATATTAAAATGCTACATATGATGAAAAGTGCTCCGTGGCTACTAGTAATTAATTCACCATACTATACATTTAATTAATCAACTAAATTACTCTGCAATGATGCTAAACTGTGCAATATTAAAGTGACTGGTGCTTAAGCCTCTATGTAGTCAATACATGAAATATGGATTCAAAACGGTGCAATAATAAAGTGACTGGTGCTTAAGTCTCTATGTAATCAATACATGAAATATGGATTCAAAACGGTGCAATAATAAAGTGACTGGTGCTTAAGCCTCTATGTAATCAATACATGAAATATGGATTCAAAACTGCAATATTAAAGTGACTGGTGCTTAAGCCTCTATGTAGTCAATACATGAAATATGGATTCAAAACTGTGCAATAATGCAGTGACTGGTGCTTAAGTCTCTATGTAATCAATACATGAAATATGGATTCAAAACTGTGCAATAAAACAGTGACTGGTGCTTAAGCCTCTATGTAATCAATACATGAAATATGGATTCAAAACTGTGCAATAATAAAGTGACTGGTGCTTAAGCCTCTATGTAATTAATACATGAAATATGGATTCAAAACTGCAATATTAAAGTGACTGGTGCTTAAGCCTCTATGTAGTCAATACATGAAATATGGATTCAAAACTGTGCAATAATAAAGTGACTGGTGCTTAAGCCTCTATGTAATCAATACATGAAATATGGATTCAAAACTGTGCAATAATAAAGTGACTGGTGCTTAAGCCTCTATGTAATCAATACATGAAATATGGATTCAAAACTGCAATATTAAAGTGACTGGTGCTTAAGCCTCTATGTAGTCAATACATGAAATATGGATTCAAAACTGTGCAATAATGCAGTGACTGGTGCTTAAGTCTCTATGTAATCAATACATGAAATATGGATTCAAAACTGTGCAATAAAACAGTGACTGGTGCTTAAGCCTCTATGTAATCAATTCATGAAATATGGATTCAAAACTGTGCAATAATAAAGTGACTGGTGCTTAAGCCTCTATGTAATCAATACATGAAATATGGATTCAAAACTGTGCAATAATAAAGTGACTGGTGCTTAAGCCTCTATGTAATCAATACATGAAATATGGATTCAAAACTGTGCAATAATAGAGTGACTGGTGCTTAAGCCTCTATGTAATCAATACATGAAATATGGATTCAAAACTGTGCAATAATAAAGTGACTGGTGCTTAAGCCTCTATGTAATCAATACATGAAATATGGATTCAAAACTGCAATATTAAAGTGACTGGTGCTTAAGCCTCTATGTAGTCAATACATGAAATATGGATTCAAAACTGTGCAATAATGCAGTGACTGGTGCTTAAGTCTCTATGTAATCAATACATGAAATATGGATTCAAAACTGTGCAATAAAACAGTGACTGGTGCTTAAGCCTCTATGTAATCAATTCATGAAATATGGATTCAAAACTGTGCAATAATAAAGTGACTGGTGCTTAAGCCTCTATGTAATCAATACATGAAATATGGATTCAAAACTGTGCAATAATAAAGTGACTGGTGCTTAAGCCTCTATGTAATCAATACATGAAATATGGATTCAAAACTGTGCAATAATAGAGTGACTGGTGCTTAAGCCTCTATGTAATCAATACATGAAATATGGATTCAAAACTGCAATATTAAAGTGACTGGTGCTTAAGCCTCTATGTAGTCAATACATGAAATATGGATTCAAAACTGTGCAATAATAAAGTGACTGGTGCTTAAGCCTCTATGTAATCAATACATGAAATATGGATTCAAAACTGTGCAATAATAAAGTGACTGGTGCTTAAGCCTCTATGTAATCAATACATGAAATATGGATTCAAAACTGTGCAATAATAGAGTGACTGGTGCTTAAGCCTCTATGTAATCAATACATGAAATATGGATTCAAAACTGCAATATTAAAGTGACTGGTGCTTAAGCCTCTATGTAGTCAATACATGAAATATGGATTCAAAACTGTGCAATAATGCAGTGACTGGTGCTTAAGTCTCTATGTAATCAATACATGAAATATGGATTCAAAACTGTGCAATAAAACAGTGACTGGTGCTTAAGCCTCTATGTAATCAATTCATGAAATATGGATTCAAAACTGTGCAATAATAAAGTGACTGGTGCTTAAGCCTCTATGTAATCAATACATGAAATATGGATTCAAAACTGTGCAATAATAAAGTGACTGGTGCTTAAGCCTCTATGTAATCAATACATGAAATATGGATTCAAAACTGTGCAATAATAGAGTGACTGGTGCTTAAGCCTCTATGTAATCAATACATGAAATATGGATTCAAAACTGTGCAATAATAGAGTGACTGGTGCTTAAGCCTCTATGTAATCAATACATGAAATATGGATTCAAAACTGCAATATTAGAGTGACTGGTACATATGATGAAAAGTGCTCCATGGCTACTAGTAATTAATTCACCATACTATACATTTAAACAATCAACTAAATTACTCTGCAATGATGCTAAACTGTGCAATATTAAAGTGACTGGTGCTTAAGCCTCTATGTAGTCAATACATGAAATATGGATTCAAAACTGTGCAATAATGCAGTGACTGGTGCTTAAGTCTCTATGTAATCAATACATGAAATATGGATTCAAAACTGTGCAATAAAACAGTGACTGGTGCTTAAGCCTCTATGTAATCAATTCATGAAATATGGATTCAAAACTGTGCAATAATAAAGTGACTGGTGCTTAAGCCTCTATGTAATCAATACATGAAATATGGATTCAAAACTGTGCAATAATAAAGTGACTGGTGCTTAAGCCTCTATGTAATCAATACATGGAATATGGATTCAAAACTGTGCAATAATAGAGTGACTGGTGCTTAAGCCTCTATGTAATCAATACATGAAATATGGATTCAAAACTGTGCAATAATAAAGTGACTGGTGCTTAAGCCTCTATGTAATCAATACATGAAATATGGATTCAAAACTGCAATATTAAAGTGACTGGTGCTTAAGCCTCTATGTAGTCAATACATGAAATATGGATTCAAAACTGTGCAATAATGCAGTGACTGGTGCTTAAGTCTCTATGTAATCAATACATGAAATATGGATTCAAAACTGTGCAATAAAACAGTGACTGGTGCTTAAGCCTCTATGTAATCAATTCATGAAATATGGATTCAAAACTGTGCAATAATAAAGTGACTGGTGCTTAAGCCTCTATGTAATCAATACATGAAATATGGATTCAAAACTGTGCAATAATAAAGTGACTGGTGCTTAAGCCTCTATGTAATCAATACATGAAATATGGATTCAAAACTGTGCAATAATAGAGTGACTGGTGCTTAAGCCTCTATGTAATCAATACATGAAATATGGATTCAAAACTGCAATATTAAAGTGACTGGTGCTTAAGCCTCTATGTAATCAATACATGAAATATGGATTCAAAACTGTGCAATAATAGAGTGACTGGTGCTTAAGCCTCTATGTAATCAATACATGAAATATGGATTCAAAACTGTGCAATAATAAAGTGACTGGTGCTTAAGCCTCTATGTAATCAATACATGAAATATGGATTCAAAACTGCAATATTAAAGTGACTGGTGCTTAAGCCTCTATGTAGTCAATACATGAAATATGGATTCAAAACTGTGCAATAATGCAGTGACTGGTGCTTAAGTCTCTATGTAATCAATACATGAAATATGGATTCAAAACTGTGCAATAAAACAGTGACTGGTGCTTAAGCCTCTATGTAATCAATTCATGAAATATGGATTCAAAACTGTGCAATAATAAAGTGACTGGTGCTTAAGCCTCTATGTAATCAATACATGAAATATGGATTCAAAACTGTGCAATAATAAAGTGACTAGTGCTTAAGCCTCTATGTAATCAATACATGAAATATGGATTCAAAACTGTGCAATAATAGAGTGACTGGTGCTTAAGCCTCTATGTAATCAATACATGAAATATGGATTCAAAACTGCAATATTAAAGTGACTGGTGCTTAAGCCTCTATGTAGTCAATACATGAAATATGGATTCAAAACTGTGCAATAATGCAGTGACTGGTGCTTAAGTCTCTATGTAATCAATACATGAAATATGGATTCAAAACTGTGCAATAAAACAGTGACTGGTGCTTAAGCCTCTATGTAATCAATTCATGAAATATGGATTCAAAACTGTGCAATAATAAAGTGACTGGTGCTTAAGCCTCTATGTAATCAATACATGAAATATGGATTCAAAACTGTGCAATAATAGAGTGACTGGTGCTTAAGCCTCTATGTAATCAATACATGAAATATGGATTCAAAACTGTGCAATAATAGAGTGACTGGTGCTTAAGCCTCTATGTAATCAATACATGAAATATGGATTCAAAACTGCAATATTAGAGTGACTGGTACATATGATGAAAAGTGCTCCATGGCTACTAGTAATTAATTCACCATACTATACATTTAAACAATCAACTAAATTACTCTGCAATGATGCTAAACTGTGCAATATTAAAGTGACTGGTGCTTAAGCCTCTATGTAGTCAATACATGAAATATGGATTCAAAACTGTGCAATAATGCAGTGACTGGTGCTTAAGTCTCTATGTAATCAATACATGAAATATGGATTCAAAACTGTGCAATAAAACAGTGACTGGTGCTTAAGCCTCTATGTAATCAATTCATGAAATATGGATTCAAAACTGTGCAATAATAAAGTGACTGGTGCTTAAGCCTCTATGTAATCAATACATGAAATATGGATTCAAAACTGTGCAATAATAAAGTGACTGGTGCTTAAGCCTCTATGTAATCAATACATGGAATATGGATTCAAAACTGTGCAATAATAGAGTGACTGGTGCTTAAGCCTCTATGTAATCAATACATGAAATATGGATTCAAAACTGTGCAATAATAAAGTGACTGGTGCTTAAGCCTCTATGTAATCAATACATGAAATATGGATTCAAAACTGCAATATTAAAGTGACTGGTGCTTAAGCCTCTATGTAGTCAATACATGAAATATGGATTCAAAACTGTGCAATAATGCAGTGACTGGTGCTTAAGTCTCTATGTAATCAATACATGAAATATGGATTCAAAACTGTGCAATAAAACAGTGACTGGTGCTTAAGCCTCTATGTAATCAATTCATGAAATATGGATTCAAAACTGTGCAATAATAAAGTGACTGGTGCTTAAGCCTCTATGTAATCAATACATGAAATATGGATTCAAAACTGTGCAATAATAAAGTGACTGGTGCTTAAGCCTCTATGTAATCAATACATGAAATATGGATTCAAAACTGTGCAATAATAGAGTGACTGGTGCTTAAGCCTCTATGTAATCAATACATGAAATATGGATTCAAAACTGCAATATTAAAGTGACTGGTGCTTAAGCCTCTATGTAATCAATACATGAAATATGGATTCAAAACTGTGCAATAATAGAGTGACTGGTGCTTAAGCCTCTATGTAATCAATACATGAAATATGGATTCAAAACTGTGCAATAATAAAGTGACTGGTGCTTAAGCCTCTATGTAATCAATACATGAAATATGGATTCAAAACTGCAATATTAAAGTGACTGGTGCTTAAGCCTCTATGTAGTCAATACATGAAATATGGATTCAAAACTGTGCAATAATGCAGTGACTGGTGCTTAAGTCTCTATGTAATCAATACATGAAATATGGATTCAAAACTGTGCAATAAAACAGTGACTGGTGCTTAAGCCTCTATGTAATCAATTCATGAAATATGGATTCAAAACTGTGCAATAATAAAGTGACTGGTGCTTAAGCCTCTATGTAATCAATACATGAAATATGGATTCAAAACTGTGCAATAATAAAGTGACTAGTGCTTAAGCCTCTATGTAATCAATACATGAAATATGGATTCAAAACTGTGCAATAATAGAGTGACTGGTGCTTAAGCCTCTATGTAATCAATACATGAAATATGGATTCAAAACTGCAATATTAAAGTGACTGGTGCTTAAGCCTCTATGTAGTCAATACATGAAATATGGATTCAAAACTGTGCAATAATGCAGTGACTGGTGCTTAAGTCTCTATGTAATCAATACATGAAATATGGATTCAAAACTGTGCAATAAAACAGTGACTGGTGCTTAAGCCTCTATGTAATCAATTCATGAAATATGGATTCAAAACTGTGCAATAATAAAGTGACTGGTGCTTAAGCCTCTATGTAATCAATACATGAAATATGGATTCAAAACTGTGCAATAATAAAGTGACTGGTGCTTAAGCCTCTATGTAATCAATACATGAAATATGGATTCAAAACTGTGCAATAATAGAGTGACTGGTGCTTAAGCCTCTATGTAATCAATACATGAAATATGGATTCAAAACTGCAATATTAGAGTGACTGGTACATATGATGAAAAGTGCTCCATGGCTACTAGTAATTAATTCACCATACTATACATTTAAACAATCAACTAAATTACTCTGCAATGATGCTAAACTGTGCAATATTAAAGTGACTGGTGCTTAAGCCTCTATGTAGTCAATACATGAAATATGGATTCAAAACTGTGCAATAATAAAGTGACTGGTGCTTAAGCCTCTATGTATTCAATGCAAAAGTGTATACGATTATAAAAAGTCCTGATAACAAAGTCTTTATGCAACAAATCTTTATGCGATTTGCACAAGTGGATTTGTTGCATAAAGACTTTGTTATTAGGACTTTTTATAATTGTATTAATTTTTGTATTGAATACATAGAGGCTTAAGCACAGTCACTTTATTATTGCACAGTTTTGAATCCATATTTCACGTATTGATTACATAGAGACTTAAGCACCAGTCACTTTAATATTGCACAGTTTTGCATCATTACACAGTAATTTAGTGGACTGTGCATGTATAGTATGGTGAATTAATTACTAATAGCCTTGGAGCACTTTCATCATATGTAGCATTTTAATGTTCAATGGTACTCATACAATGATCCTTTAGGACTTAAATTGGCATTTTATTTAATTGTAATAAGCACCGCACCAACTTTGATTTACTTTCAGCTTTGTTTGCTAGTGCTCAAACTCCTGAAGTCAGTAGCATAACCCAAGATAAAGAATACCTCATCCTATGTCCTGTACAATGAACAAATGTTTTTTTTCATTGCTACTTAGGAACTCATTGGGGATTTCTACTTGCTTTCTGTTCTGTATGACATACATCAAATAGGCAAAAAGTGGGAAATTTTGCCTTCCTGCTCTGACAAATAGATCAAGAATAAGGAAAAATCTCCCAAACGACACACAGAAAATAAAAACTTGACATATGTTCTAATCCACAGGTGTCAAACTGGCGGCCCTCCAGCTGTTGCCAAACTACAAGTCCCATGAGGCGTTGCAAGACTGACAGTTACAAGCATGACTCCCAAAGGCAGAGGCATGATGGGACTTGTAGTTTTGCAACAGCTGGTGGGCCGCCAGTTTGACACCACTGTTCTAATATTTCGAAGGCAAGGGGTTTGCCTTTAAAAGACCACACACAATTTAGGCTGCAGGATGCATAAGGATAATCTTACTTTACTGAGCTCTGCTGGGAGTCTGATAGCATGGAGTCATTAAAAAACCTTGGTTGTAGAAAGTACAGCCTTGAATCTAAGCACCATCACCCTTGGCACATTCTGAAACAATCAGATAATGCAACTGTGTTACTTCTAATTCTATTGCCTGGATCTTTTAGCAATTCAACCTATAAAAAAAAGAGGAAAAGTGTCTTCTAAATCTTTCTGCACCACTTGTTACTTATGGTCTAAGTATGGTCTGCCGTCTTCAACCACTATTTTTTTCTGTTTTACAAAATTAACCAGATATCAAGATGAAAATTAAATTATTGCATCCTTGAAGCTGTTCAGATTGGCAGAACATCATTATAATAGCTGTCTCTTCCTGCTTTAAGGCACATTTTAGCTTGGTCAGCTGCTATGGCAGAGACACATAGTAATGAAACTGAAACAATATTTTGTTCCATTATAGACCTATAATCAATCAAGGCCCCTGCCACGTGTGGGTTTAGAAATGACCACAGGAATTTAGTACCAATGCTACAGAATATCACATTTTTTCTCACGTTTGCCCCTATAACAGCATATTCATTTAAATATGATGGTTTTATTTTTTTATATATTAGATGCTGTTGTAAAAAAACACAGTCAGTTATGCCTTTCTACGTTGCACACACTACAGTGGTTTCTTATTCCAGTTATAATGTATCATGGCAAAGATGTCATAAATGTATGTAACTATATGAGCACTGAAGTGACTATTTACACTGAAGCAATCTAAACCCAATCACTAAAATCACATATGTGCTTTAACACGTTAACGTTATAGTAAAGGCTCAATAAAAAAAAATGTCATACTCACCTGCTCTGTGTAATGGTGTTGCACAGCAGCCCCGATCCTCCTCTTCTCGATTCCCCTGTCAGCACACGTGGCTCCTCCCCCCTTCGAGTACCCCCCAGCAAGCCACTTGCTAGGTGGGGTACACATGTGGGCATGATCCCGAGCCCCACTTGTGTCCCACTGCTGTTTCTGAGCAAATGAAGAAGCAGCCGCTCTCATGCATATCACTGGACCAGAATTAGGCTCAGGTAGGTATTAGGGAGGCTAATGTAGCGGGGCCATTGCTGTTTCCCTTTTAAAGAACTGTTTCCCTTATAAGACTGCATGTTGTCAGAAAGGGTTTGATTGGCTCAGCTCTCAGTAGTACTGGAGTGTTTGTGGGAGTTGCAGTTTCATCACAGGGGTAGACAATGTAACTTTATACTGCACAGGACTACAGGACCAGGATGCTTTGCAAGGAGGAGGGTTGGTGAGCCATGTGTGCTTTTGCATTGGACATGTGGGAGCTAGTCTGCAGCCCCTACTGTTGAAGTACACTGACACTGTTTCCAGAACAGCAGAGGTTGTTAAGGACAATGGTTATCTGCAGCAGTTGAAGTCAGCGGCAACTGTAATCATTGGTACCGGTCACCCATGACAGCAGCTACCGACAACAACAACATCTGCCACCACAGAGACAGGTCAGAGTGTTGGAAATCGCAGAGGAGGCGTGTGACCATCCTTGGTAAGGCACCTCAGAGAATGTACAGCACTGACAACTGATAACAGGAAACGCTAGTCAGAGAGAGAACCCCATTCATCATCCCTTCAAGGAGTTAACCCCTGGAGACTGTTCTTCTTGGATGTGATGAGCAACTGCTAACCAGTGACATGTCAGTCCTTAAGAGTGCTCACCGATTCACTAACACAGGCCTGTGCAACACATAGACTCACACAGTGTTACAATCCTACAGTATACAAGTGAATTTGAGACTGAGCCTAAAGAGATGTCAGTTTAGCTGGGGACATATTGCTGCTTTAGTTGCAGGGGGTAATTCTGATCTATAGCTATACCGGTATATACGTATATACATGAATATTGTGTTTATTGATGTTATTATGCCAATTCTAGAAGGTTTGTGTATTCAGTACATTTAACTGCTATTTTCCAAGTTAATTTGCAGTCTACTTGCAGAGTTTTACCTCTCTTATTAAACCTGTTCTAAAACTTCCCACAAGGTGTACTGGTGTGCTGTGGATCCAATATATATATATATATATATATATGAGGAGTGGACTGACTATTTGGAAACTCGGGCACTGCCTGAGGGCCCGGGATCAGTAGGGGGCCCCATGAGATGCCCCTGGTACCTTTTTCATAGGCATTTTTGAGTTTGGGCAAGCACACAGGGGCCCCATGATCCCCTATTGCCCGGGGGCCCCATGAGTTGTCAGTCCACCCCTGATATATATATATGGTTCATCACTGAAGTAAGGACAGAAGTGCCCGTTAAGTTCAGCGGCTCCTTTGGGGGTGAGCGCTACACTAAGAAGAAAGCTCCGAAGTGAAGGTTTACCTTCATGCATTCTATTAAAAAAAACCTTCAGCCTTTACAACCACTTTAATGTAATTTCAAAAATTAATTTCAAGATTTTGAAATCTGCACTAGCTTTGTAGGCCGGCGTTTTGCAAGCGTTCGGGGGGCGTTTTTAATGCTCCTCGAAAGGCCTATGAAAATTATACACATTGCAGCACACAGTGCTATTCACACTGAAGAGTTAGCGTCAGGGCAAAATTGATGCCTCATGTTGAGTCAGGCGGAGTTGAAACCTTTCAACGCCTCCATTCAAGTCTATGGTAACGCTCCTCAAACGCGGGGTGTTAATACCATTTAACTTCATTATAGGACTTTGTGGTGCAGTTTTAACGCTTGTAAAACGTCTATAAAACGCCTCAAAAACGTGCATAGGGTGTTTGGGGAGCATTTGAGGAGTGTTAAAAACGCTTCCCAAACGCCTGTCTAATGCTATAGGGGCATTTGGGAAGAGTTAGAAATTAGTCAAGTGTGAACGAGCCCTAACGGTGATCTATAATCACAGCATACACATAGCAATGGCAATACAAACAATAGTTATATTTGACAATCCAATATATACCAGCGTTGCCAACCTACCAGATTATAATTCACTGACACAACACCCAAATTTTACTGGCACAGCCAAGTTTTTTACTGGCATTTCCAAAAAGTAAAAAAATTACAGTTTTAAGTGCAAATTTCAGTGTTTAGGCTACAAACAAGTACAATATGCAATTAGCAATGTGACTTAAGGTAGAGATTAGGGCAAAAAACATATTTCTTATTCTAAACCAATGTGTAGTGCTGCAGTTTTCACTACTGTGAGTGCACAGTGGCTAAATGGTTAGCACTTCCGCCTGGCAGTAATAGGGTCAAATCCCAGCCACAGCACCTCCTGCCTGGAGTTTGCATGTTCTCCCTGTGCCTGTGTGGGTTTCCTCTGGGTACTCTGGTTTCCTCCCACACTCCAAAGACATGCTGGTAGGTGAATTGGCTCCTGTCTAAATTGGCCCTAGTATGTGTATGTATGAATGTGAGTTAGGGACCTTAGATTGTACGCCCCTTGAGGGTTAGGGACTGATGTGAATGTACAATATATTTGTAAAGCGCTGCGTAAATTGATGGTGCTGTAGAAGTACCTGAAATAAATAAAAACTTTTCTGAAGTTTTAAGAAACGTGCTGCACTATGGTCGCTATATAAGTATGTATATATATAGAGCCAGCTTCACCGTTAAAGGGTTCACTTGGAGGATAAAGTGACCATATATGAAAGGTGGATTATCTATAAAGGAGAGGCCACTATTTCACTCCCACAAGGAGGGGAGATGCCTGTTTGACCTGTTTCTTAAAAAGGTCCATACATGAAGGTGAGGGTCCACCTATTTCATATGGTCCCCGTGGTGATGCACACCTTTTTTCCTTTTGGACTTTAATTGTTGAGTTTTTTCATGTCTTTTGGACTTTTATGTATGATATGTTATATTTTTGGTTTTTTTTGAGCAGCGTAGCACTACACATTGGCTTATTATTTCACATGTGACGAACACACATTTTATGTGTTTGTAGCAGCTCGTATTTGTTATTCTTTCACTATTTATTTATTTGGCAGCGCACAATTTTTCATCACTTATAAATTTCTTATTCTATTTTTGATATAGTAAGTAAGTAGCTCAGGGACAGGACTTGGGAGGGCAAGAAATTAGAATGGGCAGGCACACACACACATGAAATTGACTCTCACAGTGACGCTGACAGCAGTGTGCAGCAGCACAGATGATGATGACACTTCACCTACATGACATGTCCGCTCCAGAGTCACAGTAACAGTCTCTCTCCACACCAGGTCCCTTCAGTCCACTTCAGTGAAAACAGCACTGACAGTCCTGCTCCTGTCCCGCCTTGCTCTCATCCCCCAGATGCACACATGAGGCTCCAGCCGCTTTGCTCAGCTACCTTGCACCATGACATCACACGACATGCTCAGACACTGCCTCCGCCACACCCTCCCCCACGCCGGCGGCACCCAAACACAATGTAGCAGGCACTCAGATGGTCTCAGCCAGCTCCGTACACAGTTCTGAGCCAAGCGCCACAGCCATATTTTTAACTGGCAACATTTTCCTGTCACTGGCATTTGCTGGTGGGAAAAAAGTGGTGTCAGGGCTCTGCCCTCGGCAGAGGTGTTAGGAGACCTGGCACCCCTGCCAGTAGCTTGCATGGCCGCAGAAGTTCACATCAGCTCAAATCTGGCTCCAAACGGCCTTTATAAGGAAACCCTGTCGTACTTTCAGGTGCTGGTTGATCTCTGGCTTCCCAGTACCTTGTTCCTGTTTCCTGTGTGATTTCCTGATACTGACTCGCTTGCTCTTGGACCTGTCTGTTCTGCATAAACCCTGATCTGACCTCGGTTTGGCTAAGGAATATTCCCTCTTTGCTCCTCTGTGTATGACCTTGGTTTTGAACCAGCTATCCAGAAATCCTCTATTCCTGGATGGGCTTGCATACCTCGCACAGGCGCCACCTGTCTGCAGACCTCATCTCAGTGCATCAGCTGTGCTCCTGGGTGGACCACCAACAAGCACTCTTACAGGCGACCTGTGCAACTTTGGGCATGACTCCTGTAGTCCCACTCTCAGGGGAGTCTGGAACTTAGCCGCAAGGGAAGCCTTCTCTCCATTGGCCTCTCACACCAGGTACATGACAAGAAGCTGTCAGTAAAATACTGACAGTTGGCAACACTGATTTAAACTTAATAAAATAGAATAAATATAAATCAGCACACATAAATATAAAAGATCCTCAAAAATCCCTCAATGTCATATCAATATCCTTCCCCTGAAGTACCAATAATTAATAAATTCATAGACTTAAACCAAAAATCAGCAATTACAGTGCAAAATCAAGTCCCAAAGTAATATCCCCAAAAAATTATGCAAAAATAAATTAATCTAAGAATATAAATACATAAATAAAAAATAAAATCCCAACACACAAAGTGTCCAAATAATAAGTCCAAACTAAGATCAGATCTTGATAGGAGGACGCTTCCTACTCCACTGAAGAAGCTGCAAATCAATCACAGGTGCTCTTCAAATACCTCAAAAAAACAAAACCTGGACATAGTATATTACCTTTTAGATAACATACCCCAAAGTGCCACACGTGTATCATGCAAAAAGAACACTCCAGTGTCACAGCACTCATGTGAAAGGTATATTAATAAGTAAATGTCACTGCAAACCTTATACCAAGTGTATAATTACCCTAAGTCAGAAAATTTCAGCTTGTAATCAACCACATGTGTACAGAGTATCCTTAGATTGGTATCCTCTTGTTCCTTAGGACCTCATAAACAGACCAGGAATCAGTATATGAATCTCAATAATATATAAAATTTATTGTAGCCACTTACATATAAGATCAATAAAATCAGCAAGTCAGCATCCAGCTCCTAACGACTAGTATACGATCCCCTTTCCGTGTGTAGAAGGTCTCCCGATAACCAGGACATTCCCCCTTACCACTCCTGTCCAGCACTAACACTCTCTGCTCTGGGGGACACCTGAAGTATACCGTTCCTCTCCCGACCTCCGACACACAGGGGCTCCAGAATCCAAAATGTCTGCCGCGGCACTTCCGGGAGCGTCAATACGTCACGTGCCCTGGACGCGTTTCGTCACTTCCGGACTTTGTCAACAAGTAACAAACTTACTTTAAAAAAAATCTTTCATGTCTGCTGGTCATCTCTTTCCACAACTTCCTGGATTCCCTGCATTCTCTGCAGCTTCTCCTCTACTGCTTACTTTCAATACCTAAGGACTACATATCCCATGGTACACTGCTGTCTGCAAGCAGTTACTCTTGTACTGACTCCACCTCATGACACTTCTCCTCTCAGTACCTCTGTAGTTCAGAAGGCAGGCTCTGTGAAATGTGTGACACAGCAGTGCCTACCCGCACGGCATTTTGAATATGTGTCACAGAATTCAAAGAAGTTAAAGTGTTACTAAACCCAGGACCCTGTATTCAGTATATCTGGTCTCCCACAGTACACAGAACATGGAAATGCAATTATTTTAGTAAATATAAACTGCTAAATACCTTTTCTCATCAGCAGTTAGAGCAGTCTTGTGACTTCTATCAGTGTTCAGCAGAGCACTGGTTAAAGCTTGTAGGAGGGGTTTTCATTCTGCTCTAAATGTCCTATGAGGTTGCATAACCCCTGACCCTCTGTCTGGACAGCGCTGATTGTCCCTGTGCTGATCACATGCACCCTCCCAAAGAAAAAACAAATCTCTAGCACTACACACCAAACTGAGCATGTTCAGTGACTCATAGAGCTCTGTTCTGTCAGCAGATGGATTGGGGACAGTAGAAAAAGGGGTGGATCTGTGAAGACAGGATTAAACAGCCATGTTACACAATGCAGAGGTGTAATCCCTTTGTGAGTATAAAAAGCATTCTTTACTGCATATACAGACTAATTTTACTGTTGTAGGTTTAGTAACTCTTTAATGTGTGGGGATCTTCACAAAGTAAGTTTACAAACTTCAAGATTGTTCAGAGTAATAGGAGCAGGATAGAAATAACTGAACTACAATGTGGAAATAAATGCATGATTTTACATTTTGACCATGGGTACGCTTTAACTGTTCTAGATAAGATGCAATACAGGCTTACCTCGGTTTACAAATTTCATTAGTTCGTGGGACTTTTCGTATTGCGAATAATTTGTAAACTAAAACATGGGTTCCCATAGGAATGCATTGAGAACCAATTAATCCATTCCGGAGGTCAGAAAAAAGTAAAAAAAGTATTTTATCTGTTCAAAACTCTTTATAAAGTGCACTTTAAAGGCATAAATACTGTACAGGGACATGATTAAAAATTAATTTGTAAATGCATTGAAAACCAATTAATCCGTTCCGGAGGTTGTAAAAAAGTTAAACAAAAGTCTTATCTGTTCAAAACTCCTTATAAAGTGCACTTTAAAGGTATAGTACTGTACAGGGACATGCTTAAAAAAAATGCATTGAAAACCAATTAATCCGTTCATATTGCCAAAAAAATTTGTAAACTGAGGCATTATTTTCAATGGATTTTCATTTGTAAACCGAAAATTATGTTAACCGAGGCATTCGTAAACCTAGGTACACCTGTATGCTTTTACTGCAAGACAACAATCTGCTATGCTTGCATGAGTATGCTATACAGGCCTTCCAATGTGCAGCCCAATATTTATCAAAGATCAGATCATTGTAATCTAAATTAACCAAAGTGTCCGCTTGTACTCATCCTTCTTAACCACACATCATGACGTTGATACAGATATGCTGAATCACTAAAGCAGGGAAAATTCGGCTCTATTAAAAGCAATACAGATAAATAATGATAAAGTATTCCTTCCCTGAATTTTTTTTTTTAGATTTCATAATTATTGTTTGCTAAAATTAACTGGGAAAATCGGTACATCCGTATGAAATACCAGTAGAAACATGTGATTCTGGTCATGTCTGGTTACTTTGCTGTGGTCAAAGCAATTGGTCTATCCATCAAATCCAGCTCACTAATTACATATGCTTTAACTAACACTTTTGCCTATGATGAGAGGGTTGAATGACGGCCTTAGAAAAAAAAGTGGGTGTCTCCCACTATTTGTGCCAAAGCTGTCGTCATGTAAGAATGAGCTAAGCTGAATTAAGAGCTTTCCTACATAGTTAAAAGCAATGAAAAACAAGCAGAGAAACAGCATTACTGTGCAGGTAGTCGCAGCTCAAGCACAATACATGAAACTATTTTCACGGGACCCTGTCGTTTAGCAGGTAATTGTATAGTTTGTTGAAATAGAATACATTCTAGGAACTGAACTATGTAAACTGAAGCAAATAAAAATAGTGTTGATGTTGATTGCAACCTATTAAGATTTACTTTCTAACCTGCCCCAGGAAAGTGAAACGAGAAACACGACTGCTTCATCGTTTGAATAGTTAGAAACAGCCTGCATTTTTCACATAACAAGAAGGAACCATGGGACATCACATAACCATTTTAAAGTACACATTTATTATGCTATCGAAAATATTGTGAAATGTATTACACAATATATACTCAAACCTTACTGGAGAGTTTGCATACAAAAACCAATAATAAAACAATTGTTTGTTACCAATAATATACCTTGGTTACAGAGTATATGATTCCTCTTGTGAAGTTGCATGTGCATTCATTCTGTGTGAATGGGGGCAAAATTGAATGTTCCTATGCTGTTTTCTATCTAGGTTGAATGTTTCTCAGAGTACAGTCAGCATAAAGTAATTTAGGCAAACCCTGCATTATGGCCAGTAGATGGCTCAAAGGAAATACCTATTTACTATGACCATTATCTCCATCTAGTGGTTATATTGTGGTATTTTCCTGATTCATACAATCAATCTGGAGAGAAAATAGCCTAATCACATTTGATTTTGTCCCCATTGGCATAAAACATACACTATATTGCCAAAAGCATTGGGACGCCTGCCTTTACACGCACATGAACTTAAATGGCATCCCAGTCTTAGCCTGTAGGGTGCAATATTGAGTTGGCCCACCCTTTGCAGCTATAACAGCTGTGTCTACATGAATGCCAGCAGTGTGTCTATAGCAATGTTTGACCATTCTTCCAGAAGCACATTTGTGAGGTCAGGCACTGATGTCAGACAAGAAGGTCTGGCTCGCAGTCTCTGCTCTAATTCATCCCAAAGGTGTTCTATCGGGTTGGGGTCAGGACTCTGTGCAGGCCAGTCAAGTTCCTCCACCCCAAACTCACTCAAACATGTCTTTATGGACCTTGCTTTGTGCACTGTTGCACAGTCATGTTGGAACAGGAAGGGGCCATCTTCAAACTGTTCCCACAAAGTTGGGAGCATGAAATTGTCCAAAATGTCTTGGTATGATGACTCCTTAAGAGTTCCCTTCACTGGAACTTAGGGGCCAAACCCAACCCCTGAAAAGCAACCCCACACCATAATCCTCCCTCCACCAAACTTTATACTTGGCACAATGCATTCAGGCAAGTACCGTTCTCCTGGCAACTGCCAAACCCAGACACATCCATCAGATTGCCAGACAGAAGCGTGATACGTCACTCCAGAGAACACGTCTCCACTGCTCTAGAGTCCAGTGGTGGCATGCTTTACACCACTGCATCCAGCCCTTTACATTGCACTTAGCGATGTAAGGCTTGGATGCCACCTGTGAAGTCCATCCGTGAAATTTCCTTGCTATTTAGTAGCTATTAGTAGCAAGGAAATTTCACGGATGGACTTCACAGGTGGCATACTATCATGGTACCAAGCTTTAATTCACTGAGCTCCTGAAAGTGACCCATTCTTTCACAAATGTTTGTAGAAGCAGTCTGCATGCCTAGGCGCTTGGTTTTATACACCTGTGGCCATGGAGGTGATTGGAATTCAGTGATTAAGAGGGGTGTCCCAATATTTTTGGCAAGATAGCGTAAGTACATGCAATTTCACAGGACAAATATCTCTAAATTCACACCTTTCTATAAGGTGAAATGTAACATGCACAGATACCACATTCTTAACAAAGAAATGAAGCCAAACAGCAGTTCTATTATGGCTTTGTGGGCCCCATGTTACATGTGTGCCTGATTATGATTGCAAGGTGACATGCAAAGTATTGCAATGTATACCTTACAGACGACAGATGAAACCAAAAAAGCAACACCGTAGCGCTAAGGATGTTGAGGCCAAGTAGTACATCAATATGGAAAGTTCCTCAGCATTTTGTTACTTGGGAATGCTTCACCACTGCAGCCCTCTTCTGATTTGGAGAATCTTGCTACTGAATAACAGAATACATTAAAAAAAAGGAAGACGCAAAAGCCTAGCGCCTTACCCAATAAAAAAGTTTATTGGAATAAAAACAAAGCCAAAAGCATACTCACAAAATGGCCACAGGCTAAAACTGTTGTTTTAAAGCCAATGTGAGAAGAGGTCGGGAGATAGTAGTATGCTCTGATGAAGGGGGCTTCTGCCTCAAAATGCATCAGCCTGGTTATCTGAGTGATGCGCAGGTCTTAATAATGTATCTCCACATTCTGACCTCCTCTCATTTATATATACAACACTTTTGGACTGTGGCCATTTTGGCTTATTTTTATTCCAAAAAACATTTTTATCACATAACATACTAGACCTTCGCGCCCTATAAATATGACTGATCATGCCCAAAAAGATACAGTAATACTTGAACAAAACTGAGCTGCATGGTCGAGTTGCCAGAAAAAAGCCTTTCACTGCGCCAATGCCACAAAAAGGTCTGGTGGCATGTCATGGTGTTTTTGGGCATATTGTAACTTGGCTTTTTGTGATATTGGCACAGTAAATGTTTCTTTCTGATAACTTAACCTTGCAGCTCAAGTTTTGTTCAAGTATTGTCGTATTGTACTTCTTGTGCTTCTTGAAACAACCACACCATTTTTTTCCAGAGAAGCCTGTATTTCTCCTGAGGTTATCTGTGGGTTTTTGTTTGTATCCCAAACAATTCTAATGGTAGTTGTGGGTGCTATCTTTCTTCGTCTAGCTGACCTTGGCTTGCTATCAAGAGATTCCTGAATTTTCCACTTCTTAATAAATGATTGAACAGTACTGACTGACATATTCAGGGCTTTGGATATCTTTTTATATCCTTTTACATCTTTATAAAGTTCCATTACCTTGTTACGCAGGTCTTTTGACTTTTTTTTTCTGCTCCAATGGCTCAGTATCTAGCCTGCTCAATGCATCCATGTGAGAGATAAAAAACTCATTAGCTATTTATTCACAGACACTAATTGCAATTTAAAAAGCAACAGATGTGGGAAATTAACCTTTAAAGTGTTACTAAACCCAGAAACCTGCATTCATTAACTCTGGTCTCCCACGGTACACAGGACATGGAAATGCAATTATTTTAGTAAATATAAACTGATAAATACATTTTCTCATCAGCAGTATATAGCAGTCTTGGAACTTCTATCAATGTCTGGCTGAGCACTAGTTAAAGCTTGTAGGAGGAGTTTTCATTCTTCTCTCACTGTCCTATGAGGTTGCATAACCCCTGACTTTCTGTCTGGACAGTGCTGATTGGCCCTGTGCTGATCACATGCACCCTCCCAAAGAAAAAAAAACACTCTCTAGTCATACACACTAAACTGTGCATGTGCAGAGTGACTTCTAGAGCTCTGTACTATCAGCAAATGGATTGGGGGCAGAAGAAGAAGGGGAGGGTCAGAAAAGACAGGATCAAACAGCCTTTTTACACAGTGTAGAGGTTTACCCCCTTAGGTTCCACAGTGAGTATAACAAGCAAGCTTCACTGCATATAGAGACTGATTTTACTGTTGCGGGTTTAGTAACACTTTAATTGCCATTTTGTGTGTCTGTACCAAGGTCAAACACTCCAGGGTATGTTGTCTTTTGATCATGGCCACTTGGGTGATGTCTGTTATCATTATGGATTTAAAAAGGAGCCAGACAACTATGTGATAATAAATTGCTTCATATGATCACTATCCTTAAATAAAAGACAGTTTTTTGGCATGATCAGTCATATTTTCAATATCAATGCCAAGATTTTATGATTTCTGCCAGGTTATGCAAACTTTTGAGACTAGACAGCTGAATCCCTGTCTTATTAATTACACCAAAGTTTGCTGTAAGCATTCTCCTTTATGACACACAGTACAAACAATGTCGACATAGTTATATAATATTGTTGCCCTGTATAGGCAGGGAAAACCTCAGGAGAGGACCTTAGAGAGTCAGGCTTCATTGACAAGAGACCAAACCTACTGAAAAATGTCTCACAATTGTTCTCTATTATTTACAGATTATTTACATATTAACCTTTACAGATTACAGGACCCCAATGGGATGCCAAATATGTCTCCATATACTTTTTACCAGACTCTCTAATCATCACTGACCCAAACCTAAAATTATATATAATAGCAGAGCATGTCCCCAAAAAGTCTATATAATTTTGCATTGTGAAAGATCCCCAGCTGGCAAACTCTCTATTATCCATGGTTGTATCATATTCTGTTGCTCTATCCTAGTGGTTCCTAGCTCTGGTAGAGCTTGGTAGAGTTCTTCTACCATCAGGGTGATAATGCATTGGTAGTCTCTATGCATACGTATTAGTTCATTGACCACATTTAGCAACAGAAAGATTTGCTGTTGTACTAAGCATGTAAGGTACATGTGTATGTCCCATGTCATTGTTTGTATTCCATAAAAAAAACTATCAAGTTATTTATTTCAAAATGGCAAATCACAGGCTAGTTACAACTAATAAGAGTTTTGCTGTTTTTCTATAATCACAGCAAGGAATTCAGATACAGTTACTGACAATGTTACTCTCATGTCATTTGATTTCCTAGATTGTAAGCTCCAAGGAGCAGGGCCCTCCTATCCCTCTTGTATTGAACTGTATTGTTGCTGTATTGTCTCCCGTTATATTGTAAAGCGCTGAGCAAACTGTTGGCGCTATATAAATCCTGTATAATAATAATAATAATTTGACACAATAATTTTTTTAACCTCCCTGGCGGTATGATTATTTCAGATTTTTGGTGCTGAAAGTGGTACCATTTTTTTGCATGGAAATATGTATTTTTCCGAGCAAGAGTCTAGTAAACATTCCAGATATGATAAAACTTGAAACACAAAATCATAAATTAAAATATAATAAATAATCATAAAAAATAATAATATAATAATAATTAATTTAATTAAATAATATAATCAAACCAAAAACACTGAAATTTGAAATATAGCGCCAAGTTCGCACATCGCTGAGCAAAGTCGCAGAATCGTTTTCAGTGTCTGATGACGAATTTCCCCACAAATCATTATCACTCAATTCTGCAAGTGGTTCTGATTTACTATCTCTGTTCTCTAGCCTGTCTAAACGATTTTGACATAAAGGGACGCTTTTTGGATGCCATTGACTTTTCTAAGTTTCCAGGCAGAAAGAACAGTCAAAATGCAGGCAGGGCACAGGACAAAGCAGTAGGGACAAAATGTATGTGAAATGGTTTGAAACAGCAATGTTTTACTATGTAATAATCATTTTTTAAAAAAGACATTTTTTTTAAATTTGCCGCCAGTTCCGGCGCCTGTACGTCCTGACGTCACAGGGACCGGAACATGGAAGCCGGATGCCGGCATCGGCCGGAGGAGATGGCCGGGGACGCTGCAGGGGACGCATAGCGGGAGCGAAGGACAAGGTAAGCGCTGCAGGGGATCCCTATGCAACGCTGCATGGTAAGCCCGAGTGTAGCTCGGGGTTACCGATTTGGGTACTGAAACTTTACCCCTTTACCTACACTCGGGAATACCGCTAGGGAAGTTAAGCTCCTAGAAGCTATTATCAGCATATTTTTTTCTGCTCCTAGAAGCTTAATAATATTATCCTAGGTATATATGCACACTACTTTAGACTACTGTTATTTTTTGAGCTTCAGCATCTAGGAGCAGAAAAATAATAAATAATAGAGTTTCTTGGAGAATTTCTTCAGCATAAAAAACCGCTGAATGCTCCTAAACACTGCTAAGCGCTACTGAAATGCTCCTTTTTTCTTCCTCTACATGTACTGTAAAAACACTAATAAAATGCTAATGCTCCTAAAAGCTTCTGAATGCTACTGAAACATTACTAAAAACCGCTATTATCAATGTTATTCCCAGCGCTTGTTGAGCTTAAAAAAAACGCTAGTGTGCATGGCGCCTTAGTCTCCTTCCTGATTTCAGCTTCAAGAATGCAAAAATTCCTGTATCATAAAGATAAGTAGTCATGAAGGGAACCAAAACATTTGTTACCCTCATCACCAAGCTAGGGTAAGTTGAAAAATGCCTATTCCAAAATTGCTTGATATCTAGCCCAGCCCTGTTAAGTCAGCTTTCTTTCTTATATCTCCGAATAATTATAATTGTCATAGTAAATCATCATTTGATTACCAGCACTCACTCGCCATACCTTCCTTCTCTGCTGCTGGTAACAATACCTGGCACTCCCAGGTAAGGAAGAGCATGTGACTTCCTCCAGTGTGAGAGTGCTTAGGTCTAGCAGCCATTCATTAGGCCCAAGCACTGTCACTTTATTAAGCTCCCTGGAGGTATTTCCAAGTGTAGCTCGGGGTAATGTTTCAGAACCACAAGCGGTAACCCAGAGCTTTACTTGGGAATACCTTGCAGCGCTGCTCCGGGTACCCTCAATCACTTACCTTGTCCTGCGCTCACGCGATGTCCCCCCTGCAGCATCCCCGGCCATCTCCTCCAGCCGATGCCGGCATCTGTCTTCCGGGTTCCGTTCCCTGCGAAGTCAGGACGTACGGGGGACGGAACGGCAGGAAATTTAAAAATGTCAAAAAGTGACATTCACTAAATACACTAAAATCACATAGTATAACATTACTGTATCAACCCATTTCACATACATTTTGTCCCTAGTGCTTTGTCCTGTGCCCTGCCTGCATTTTTACTGTTCTTTCTGCCTGGAAACTGAGAAATGTCCATGGTGTCCAAAAAGCGTCCCTTTAGGTCAAAAGCGGTTTTAGACCAGCTAGAGAACAGCGATAGTAAATTAGAACCACTTGCAGAATTGAGTGATAATGATTTGTGGGGAAATTCATCATCAGACACTGAAAACGATTTTGCGACTTTGCTCAGTGATGTGCGAACTTGGCGCTATATTTCAAATTTCAGTGTTTTTGGTTTGATTACATTACTGAATTAAATTTATTATTATATTATTATTTTTTATGAATACTTATTCAATTATAATTTATGATTTCGTGTTTCAAATTTTATCATACCCGGGATGTTTACTAGACTCTTGTTCGGACAGATTTCAGTGAGTTATTCCTAAAAATGACAGGCCTACAATAAAAAAACACCATATTTCCATGCAAAAAAATGTACTGCTTTGAGCACAGAAATACTCACATAATCAGACCACTAGGGAGGCTACAGGTGTGATTTCATCACCTCCCCCCCCCAGCCCAGATTGTCAGCACAGGTCATTTCAGAGGAGAAAGGAGCCACTTGAGAGCACTGGGTAAGGGGAAGCTGGTACAGGCTCTGTTACTTTACCTCTATCTGGGCAAGGTGACAGTGTCAGTTTTGGGACCTTTAGCTCTAAAAGCTATGTCAGTTCAGAAACTAGCAGTTAGAGCTACAGTACCTGTCTATGGCTGTTTTCAGACTAAAGTCGGCCATATATGAATCAAACTTTGGGCAGTTCAGCAGGAACTTTCGATCCATGCATGGGCAGGGAGGTCTACGGACTGACTTCTATTCAAACGCCATGTCAGATTTCCTTGCTCAATGGGCACTGATCAGTGTATTCTGTCAGCAGGGAAGTCTCCCTGCTGTTGTAATTCAATAGCTCAGCAGGGAGGATTCCCCCATCCACATCCATTATGTGGATGAGGGAATTAAGTCAGTTTTCTTCTTTCAACCCACTGGTTGTACAAAAAGATTACTCACTCATCTATGGGCTACCTCAGACTCTTAGGGCTCGTTCACACGTGACTTTATTTCTAACTTTTGCCAAACACCTCTATAGCATTTGACAGGCGTTAGACAGGCATTTGGGAAGCGTTTTTAACTCTCCCCAAACGCCCCATGCGCGGTTTTGAGGCGGTTGATAGGCGTTTGCCAAGCGTTAAAACCATACCACAAACGCCTATAATGAAGTTAAATGGTATTAACGCCTCGCAACTGCCTCGCAACCTCACCGCAAACACCTGCCAGGCATTTGCGGAGCGGTACCATAGACTTGAATGGGAGGCTTCAACTCCTCCTAACTGGACATGAGGCGTCAGTTTTGCCACGATGCAATGCAAGGTAACGCTTCAGTGTGAACATCACTGTGTGCTGCCATGTGCAGAATTTTCATAGGCATTTGAGAAGCATTAAAAAGGCTTCACAAACGCCTGTCTGAAAAAGCTAGTGTGAACTGAGCCTTAGTAAATCAAAAATTGTTTTCAATATAATTTTTACTAAATGTTGATACAATAAGCTTAGTTTAAAAAGCTAACACAGCAAAATAAGTATCCTTAATTTTTTTAAAAGTGACAGTTATTTTCAGTTGAGCCCAATAAAATTTGAAAATTACAGTCACATGGCTGAAAACAGAGAGGGGAATTTATCAAAACTGGAGCAGCCAAGATCTGGAATAACTGTGCATAGCAGCCAATCAGCTTCTGTTTTTAATTTTCAAGCTTAAGGCCTCATGCACACTCACTCACCCAGACCCAGTACTCGGAAAGGAGGTGGAGTTGGTTTGCTTCTATCCCCACTGAGCACCTATCAAGTCCTCCCTAACCCTCCCTCTCTATCCTTCTCTTCTTTCGAGACTCACTGCATTCAGTTGTTTTCTCCCATTTCTCTGAGGATTGCAGTGATCTACCGGCCTCCTGGACCAGTGTCCCGCTTTCTTGATGACTTCTCTGCCTGGCTACCCTACTTTCTCTCCTCTGAAATACCCACTATCATTCTTGGAGATTTTAACAACCCCATTAATGTGAACAACCCGGCTACATCCCAACTCTTCAACCTAACCTCATCTTTTGCCTTAACACAATGGATACAGTCCTCCACTCACTCTGATGGGAATACATTAGACCTTGTTTTCTCCCATATTTGCACTCCCTACAACCTCACAAACATCCCCTTTCCTCTCTCTGATCACAATCTCATCACCTTTACAGTGTCCTTGTCTTAAAACACCTATCCCTCCAAGCAGCAAACAATTACCCGCAGAAACCTTCACAACCTAAACCCTTCTCTTTTCTACTCTGCAACTGACCACCTCTGACAGAATCTCTCCCCTATCCTGTCGTGACCTGGTCACTGCTGTCTACAACAGTTCACTTTCATCCACACTAGACTCACTTGCTCCTCTAACTACACGAAGCATCAGGCCCCGACCATTACAACCGTGGCAGACTGACACCAGAAATCTTAAGAGACATAGTCATTCACTGGAGCGATTGTGGCATAAAACCAAATCTCAGCAAGCATTTACCCTATATAAATCTGCTTTCTTAACATACAATTCCTCCCTCCATGCTGCCAAACAAGCCTACTTTGTCACTCTTATTAATACCTTGTCATCCAGTCCTCATTGTCTCTTCTCTACTTTTAACTCTCTACTTTCTCCACCTCCACCCAGTAACTCACTGCTTACAAGATTGCAAATCATTCAAAATCAAGATTGATGTAATTTGTAGAGGCATCTCCGCTACTCATACATCTATCCCACTTAGTATACAGTACCTTATACTAAACCTCCCTCAACACTTTCCTCTTTTGACCTTGCTACTATTGAAGAGATCTCACCTTGTTGCCCCCTGGATCCTGTCCTCTCACAACTACTACAGTCACCCTCTTCCTCTGTCCTATGCTCCCTTACTCACATCTTCAATCTCTCCCTGTCTAATGATGCCCCTCTAAAGCATGCACAGATCACTCCCATACTTATAAAGCCCTCACTGGACACCACCAACCTGAACAATCTAAGACCCATCTCCCTTCTCCCGTTTACCTCTAAACTCTTAGAACACTTAGTCTACAATCGCCTGAGCTCCTACCTCACTGACAACAAACTTCTTGACCTTTTACAGTGTGGCTTTCGCTCACTACACTCCACTGAAACTGCCCTAATAAAACTCACTAATGGTTTACTAACTGCTAAAACCAATGGGCACTACTCCATACTCTTACTACTTGACCGCTCTATGACTTTTGATACTGTTGACCATCCCCTCCTCCTCAAAAAACTCCACTCTCTTGGCCTCCGAGACTCTGTTCTCTCCTGCTTCTCCTCCTACCTATCGCAGTGCTCCTTTAGCGTTACCTATAGCTCGGTCTCCTCCTCTCCACTTCTTCTTTCTGTGGGGGTCCCTCAAGGTTCTGTCCTTGGACCCCCTTCTTTTCTCCATCTACAACTCCTCCCTTGGTCACTTGATAAACTCCCATGGCTTTAAGTACCATCTCTATGCTGATAATACACAAAACTATCTTTTTACTCCTCACCTCACCCCTTCAGTTTCCTCTCGCATTACTAACCTACTAAGTGACATATCAGTATGGTTGTCACTCCACTTCCTCAAACTAAATCTTTCAAAAACTGAGCTCATACTATTCCATCCAGCCCGTGCCCCTCCCCTGACTTCTCCATCAAGATCAATAACACAATCATCAGTCTCTCCCCTCATGCCAGGGTACTAGGTGTAATCCTAGTCTCCCATCTGTCCTTTCAGCCCCAAATCCAATCACTGTCCAAATCTTGTAGACTTCACCTCCACAATATCTCCAAGATACGCCCGTTCTTAACCTCTGAAACCACTAAGCAACTTATTCACTCCCTTGTTATCTCTCACCTTGACTATTGTAACTCCCTCCTCATTGGCCTACCTAATCGCAGGCTATCTCCTCTTCAGTCTATCATGAATGTTGCTGTCAGACTCATCCACCTTACTAACTGTTCCATATCTGCCACCCCTCTCTGCCAATCCCTTCACTGGCTTCCCATTGCCATTGAATAAATTTCAAAACATTAACAATAACATATAAAGTCATTTATAACTCTGCCCCAAATACATCACCAATCTTGTCTCCAAATATCACCCAAACCGTCCTCCCACGACCTTCTGCTCTCTAGCTCCCTTGTCTCCTCCTTCCATGCTCATCTCTAGGACTTCTCCAGAGCTTCCCCCATCCTCTGGAACTCTCTACCCCAATCTATCTGACTATCACCTACTCTGCCCACTTTTAGGCGATCTCTGAAAACCTATCTCTTCAGGGAAGCCTACCCCACCTTCAGCTAATAACGGACTCTTCAGGTCATCTCCCACGGTTATTACCTTTTGTACCACCAGCCCCTCCCTCTTAGATTGTAAGCTTCAAGGAGCAGGGCCCTCCTAACCCTCTTGTATTGAACTGTATCGTTTCTGTATTGTCTCCCTTTATATTGTAAAGCGCTGAGCAAGTACATTTAGTTTATTATCTTCATCCAGAGGATCCCTCAAGCAGTGCTTGCCATATCCCATGAAAGCACCATGTTTGGACGTTCCATTACTATTTATCATTGTTCCTGTGCATTTGACACACACCGAAGTACCAACTAGCCATTCTCTCTCAATCTGTAAGAAACTCCTTGGGTTCCTAAAATTTTGAGATGAAGGGGATTCTTCTGTGTTACTACATTTGAGGGTCTATTTTTCTTGAAAATTCTCTTTTTGCTTCAGTTTATCTCTGTGAAAAGCCATCTGTATATTCTGTGCAAGTTATCACCAAATACACAAAAATTTTAATTGGAAGAAAAATTCTCATGAAGTGCTGATAAAATAAGTAGGTAAATAAAATAAACAGCAGAGATTAGCATTGCAATGCCAATATACAGGCAATATATTCTGAACAGCCTTTGTTGAAGAATATATATTGTTCATTGAATAAGTGATCATACTTTCAAATTATGTGCAACAATGTTATTCAATGTATTCAGTGAAAATCAATAGGCGGTATGAGTTGCGCTCGCAGAATACATTCATTTATTCTTTTAGGCATTGAATTTAATAGATATGTGATGGTCTGTTGAAGAATGTTATTGCAAACCTACAGTATATCACTTGGACAATCAAGCTTGATGCCCACATACAATATCTCTGAGCAGCAAATAGGGTGACCATGCAGACCAGTCAGTTTTAGAGGGACCAAAGCTCGTTTAGTGATGGCTATAAACTCACCTTGCAAAAAACATTATTTTCACTGGTGTATTTGAGTGTCATGAAGACAAGGTTTTACAACAACGTACTATCTGGCTACCATTGTGCCTAGGACTACAGTCAATCAAGACTATGGTTTATCTGCCTGAAGTCTACAGACACCATTACTTTAAGAAATTCAAAATCTACAGCAGGTTATCCCTTTCTCCAGCTTGTTTTCCAGATGTGTTGTCCTAAATCAAGTTTTCCCTTACAGATCCTCCTCATTGGATACAACTCTTGCTACTTTAATGTCCAGTTACATATGCCCTGAACAAGGTAATTATTCTCTGTGGTGGGTTATTGTCAGATAAGTAGGGACTTACACTCATCATTCATTTTATTAGGTACACCTTGCTAGTATTGGGTTGGACCCCCTTTTGCCTTCAGAACTGCCTTAATTCTTCCTGGCGTAGATTCAATAAGGTATTGAAAACATTCCTCAGAGAATTTGGTCTACATTGAAATGATAGTATCTCGCAGTTGCTGCAGATTTGTTGGCTGCACATCCATGATGCGAATCTCCTGTTCCACCACATCCCAAAGGTGCTCTATTGGATTGAGATCTGGTGACTGTGGAGGCAATTGGAGTACAGTGAACTCATTGTCATGTTCAAGAAACCAGTTTGAAATTATTTGAGCTTTGTGACATGGTGCATTATTCTGCTGGAAGTAGCTATCAGAAGGTGGGTACACTGTGGGATGGTCATGGTCAGCAACTCAGGTAGGCCTTGGCATTTAAAACATATCTTAATTGGTACTAAGGGCCCCAAAGTGTGCCAAGAAAATATCCCCCACACCATTACACCACCCCCACCAGCCTGAACTATTAATGCAAGAAAGGATTGATCCATGCTTTCATGTTGTTTATGCCAAATTCTGACCCTAACATCTGAATATTGAAGCTGAAATCGAGATTCATCAGACCAGGCAACATTTTTCCAATCTTTTATAGTCCAATTTTGGTGTGCCTGTACGAATTGTAGCCTCTGTTGCACGTTCTTAGCTGACAGGCATGGCACCCGGTGTGGTCTTCTGCTGCTGTAGCCCATCTGCCTTAAGGTTTGACATGTTGTGCATTCAGAGATGGTATTCTGCATACCTTGGTTGCAATGAGTGGTTGTTTGAGTTATTTTTGCCTTTCTATCATCTCGAACCAGTCTGCACATTTTCCTCTGACCTCTGACATCAACAAAGCATTTTCGTTCACACAACTGCCGCTCACTGGATATTTTCTCTTTTTCAGACTACTCTCTGTAGACCCTAGAGATGGTTGTGTGAGAAAATCCCAGTAGATCAGCAGTTTTTGAAATACTCAGACCAGCCCGTCTGGCACCAACAACCATGCCATGTTCAAAGTCATTTAAATCCCCTTTCTTTCCTATTCTGATGTTCGGTTTGAACTTCAACAAGTCATCTTCCCCACATCTACATGCCAAAATGCATTGAGGTGCTGCAATGTGATTGGCTGATTAGCAATTTGTGTTACCAAGCAATTGAACAGTGTATATTATGACTTTAAGCTGATCTGAGATGACATCTTTGTAAATGCTAGCCAAAAAATACTTACGTTTCCAATTTGTATCTTCCCTCTACCAGGAACTTTTTGGATTAATTTGGTTTATGTGCTTTAATGTGTCTTCTGGTTTGCTACTCCTGTAGTCAATAACACTGTTGACTCTTTGGGCAATTTTGAAATACACCAATCTTACCTCAGATGCCAGATACTGCTTAAATTATTATTAGAACATGTTTAATAGTAAAAAAAATACATAAAATTAGGCAGAGCATGTTACAACTTAAAGCGGAGCTCCACTCAAAAGAGGAAGTTCTGCTTTAAAGACTGGTCCCCTGCTCCCCATTAAGAATTGGTAGCTTTGAGGTGCAGGGGGAGTACCCGAAATTGACAGGTACCAGCTCCCACTTCCACTGCAATTGCCTAGGGTCTTGAGAACCCCCTGTGGGTGGGGCAAAACGCATTGACGCACTTCCGGTCTGCTGTCATCTTGGCCTACGTCACTTCCGGTATTTGGAACGCACGCCGACTTTTGCGGTTCAAGCGGCCATTTTAGAGGTGGAAAGCTGGTCATCTTCTACAGTTATTCTTAAAGCGTGAGATCCCTATATTTACAATTTGGAAACTTGTTCCTTTGAAGCCGTTGAGGCTATTAAACAAGGCCTGTTATTTTATTGAAACATGTGAGTGTCCTTATTCTATCGATTTATATGGTATTGAGTGGCAGTATTACACTATGTAGCCTTTCTTTGCTTGCACATTATTGAGGATTCCATGGAGAAGTAGAGTGGAGTCGATTGCTGTATCTAAGCAGGGTGAAGAAGGCGATTTGAGTTCCTCCTGAGGGGCTGTAGGATCCCTTATATCCTATGGGCTTATTACTCACCTCCATCTGGTGAGTGCGGTCAATATTATTTTTCACGTGATTAGGTGGAGGCACATTTTGGAACATTGTCTTGAAAATCCTTTTGGGAAAATAAGGACTTATGTTTGAAATATTATATATATATATATTTTTTTTTTTTTTTTTTTTTTTTCCACGGACATTTATTTATTTGTGATTATTTTTATTTATTTAATTTTTGTGCTGTTTTTGTGTTATTAATTAGAAGTGGAAGTTGTCTTCCCCCCTCCCACCCCGTAGTCTTCTGGGACACGTGACAGGTCCCAGAAGACTACAGGACCATTCAGAAAGCGCAACGCTACTCGCGCATGTGCAGTGTGCACCCAGCTGTGAAGCAGCAAGCTTTCACAGCCGGGTGCCCACACTGAAAATGTAAGCGCTGGGAACACCAGACAGCCGGTGAAACGGGCTGTGGGGAGGACACTCGCAGGATCGATGGACAGGTGAGTCGCTGTTTTTAAAAAGTCAGCAGCTACAGTTTTTGTAGCTACTAGCTTTTATTTTTTTACAGTGTGAGTGGAACTCAGCTTTAAAAATATATTGATCATTACTTTACAAATTTAATTTAAAAAAGTTTTCAAAGTGGTAACTGATTATAGAAAAATTAAACTGATCCTTTTAAAATGTATAGGTATTAAAAAATTTGCAGACATTATGTTAAAATTAGAAGAAACATGACCTAAAAACTGATTTTGAGTCACATGGTAATATTAAATTGAAGGGCTATGAATTACGTTAGTGTGTAAGAATATTCTTAAAAATTCTGAATGGTACTCAAAGACTCCTAATAATGATATGGAAGTGGATAAGCAAACTTTATTTAACATTATTGACCAGGTTATCCATGATGATATACAGTAATTGACAAGAAGAAGTCCAGCACCCTCTGGTACCAGTGTTCAGTGCACTGCCTATGGTGTATAAATTAGTCAGGGGCCATCCTGGTAAACTAATAATTTTGGGGTGAGGGCCCATCACTGAAGAGAATTATTGAATAGATAGTCCATGTAATGCAACCATTTGTGCTGAGACTTTCATAATATGGAAAAACTATATTCCACTTGCTTTCCCTGTAGGACAATATTACAGTTCCCCAGATGACCACTTTAGTTACATTAAACATTACATTTTATCCCAGTCCCAGGGATAAAAGAGGACACAATAAGTGTGTTGTGGAAATGTTGAATTTGTTTTGGTGAAGAGCATTATTGGGAAGCATAAGGCACTGCAATGGGCACTATATGTGCACCTGTCTTTGCAAATTTTTGTTTGGGTGAATCATCATCTATTTGGAAATTTGGCCTGGTATATGTATGTCGATGATGTGATGAATCTGTAGACTTTGGGACAATTTTGGGACAAAATTATTTTAATTTGAGATTCAAAAGTTTGTATGTTTTGGAATAATCACATCGTGGACCTGATCATTAAAAGGTAAATAATGGTCACTCACTTGTTCAGTAAACTGGCTTCAACAAATAACTTCCCTCATGCCACCGATTTTTACCCACAAAAGTTAATTAAAATTATGGGATAAGCATAAATTAAATATTATATTCAAATTGTCTTATGAATTCAATCAACTTAGTAGAAAATAATAAATAATTAGTATATGGGCCATAAAGTCCTAACTAAACCTCTACTTCCCAAGTTAGGTAAATTCATATGTAATGGTCCTTTGAAAATAAGTAAATGAATAATAGCAGTATTAAGGTAGCAGTAAATGTAAACTAAGCCAATCCGGACCATCAATAATGGGTGTCTCTATATCCTTAATATCCAAAACCTCATGATAAAAATCTCAATCTTGACCAGTTGACCCTGTATGATCTTTAGCATTGGAATGACATGTGTATTGTATTTCTACTGATTGCCATAAGTCTGCCTGTTCTTATGTACCTTGCTTTGTTATACTTTTGTACGATTTCAATAAATGTAACCGTTAAAAAAAAAAAAGACTCTCAATCTTAGTGGCAGTGTAGCAGTGCAGAAGTATCATAAAGTTACAAAAATGTCAGCTGTAGTCTTTTCATCATCTTAGTTGGTATAAACAGTGTGGAAAAAGGTTAATTGTGGTCCATGGCAGCCTGCAAGAGCCAGGAGAAATGTTTCCATTTAAAGCAAATCGCTTTCTGACAGCACTTAGCATGCACACACGTCATCACGCACTGAGCTTTACGATAACGTCACTGTGCAGTGGCCATATTGAGACTCCAGGAAGCATCATAAGGCAGGTTTCGATCCACACATAGTGGCCATCTTAAAAATCAGACATGATAATACATAGAGAGAAAGCAAAGCAAAACAATGATGTTACAATGACGTCCACATGTACAATGTACCTGGGTCCAAATACTTACATGTGCATTCTTCTAAGCATAACAAGATGTGCAAGATACAGGTCAAAATGCATAAAGATTACATATATAATACATCTTGTACATAGTATACATTATACATAAAAAAAATAACAAAGCCAAATTCATACTTAAATACCACTGGGTAGTTCTACATTAGTATATTAATTGTACAGTATAGTATATGTATACCACCTATTTCAGGTGGAAAATTCATAAATGCCATACCTCTAAAGACATTAAATGTATGATAAACAAGCAACTAACCCAAACGTTACAGAATTACCTCATTAAAAAAAACAAGGAAAAATAAAAACAGATGTGTAGCGCTACTCCTGTAGGAGCCGAAAGAATACTGTCCAGATCCTCCCTAATTACTTTGCCCCGCACAGAGGCTCATTCTTTCCAATAACCAGTCTAGGGGTGTTGTTTTTATTTTATAAAAATTGGGATAGCGATGAGGGAGATGAGTGGGATACTCCAAAATTTGGAACTATGTACACTTGAGGACTTTGACTAATCTTTAGGGCAAGCTATGTCAGAGTTTGTGCTTGAATCAAACAGTGGACTTAAGCTTTAAGGCAGTAGTAACAAATTATTATTAGTAGTAATAGTAGTAACAGTGGTAGTAGTAGTAACTTGGTGGTAGTGGTAGAGCAGTGTCCCTTTAAAAGTGGGCCAGGTGGACAATGCAGCTGACTTCCTAGCACCAGAGGGGGTTAAACAGCACACAGTCTCCAAGATCCTTAGGGATGTCTGTACTCACAAGGCCCAAGAGCAGCTGGATGCCTTTATCCATGATACCAGACCGGATCTTTAGGAGACAGCCCCTCAGTCAGCATAGCAGAACCTGGATCTCAGCATTCAGACCCTCAGGTCACCCACCTAAGGCCGCATTACAGAAGACACCTGGGCAGACAAAGTGCTCTCTCCCAGGCTTGGACAATCCGATGCAGGAAAGACCCAGAACTCTGTGTGCTCACTGAATAAATACAGCTACCCAGCATGCCTTCAGAGCCAACTTCTCTGGGATAGGCTGGGGATGTATCAATATTCATGCTGCTATCTGCATAACTCCAAACCTATCATCCAGAAACTTCTAGTTTCCTGGATGCAGAGGAAGCTACAGGCAGACTGGCAGCAGCTGAGCACGCAGAGCAGACCTAATTACATGATCACAGCCCACTAACTACAGTGTGACACTAAATTTACCAATCAAAACCCAGCTAAAACTAAGTATCTTAACCTAGAACCTACCTTGAAGGGTGCTACAGGAGTATAGATAAAACCACCTAAATGTAAACAATATCCAAAATCCTTGCATCATTATTGTAGAAATTGTTCCAAACTGAGAGCATCATTTAAACCAGGAGATTTAGTTCCTTGTAATCAATAGATCCATCTAGCCTCTCTCTAGAGGTTATGACGATCCCAATCCCCTCCTAGAATGTCCAAATGTATTTTTTCTAGTGTAAAGAATTTAACCGACTGGGGTTATTTATTGTGTCTCCACATACCATGTCTCTCAATGACAGATGGAATATCTCCAAATTTTATTGCTGACGCATAATTATAAACACATTGCCAAAAACGGTGCTTAGTCTTACCGACATAGTAACTGCCACACTCACAGGTCATCATATATATAATGCCTGCCATCTGACAAGGAATAAAATGCTTGGCTTCATGCTTTGCACCATTTGGTAAAACATGTCTTTTTCACAATATGAGCAAGCCCCACATATATATGTTTCAAAATGATGACGTGTCCATTACTCCTGCCCTATTTATTTATTTTACAGTGAAGAAAATAAGCATTTGATCCCGTGCTGATTTTGAATGTTTGTCTACTCACAAAGAAATGATCAGTCTAAAAATCGAATGGTAGGTGCATTGTAACACTGAGAGACAGAATAGCAACAAAAAATTCAAAAGAAATGCATGTCTAACAACAGATGCACTGATATGCATGTTCATGAGGGAAATAAGTATTTGATCTCCTATCATTCAGCAGTATTTCTGGCTACCAGGTGTCTTTCATACAGATAACAAGCTGAGATTAGAAGCAGTCTCTTAAAGGGAGTGCTGCTAATCTCATTTTGTTACCTGTATAAATTACACCTGTCCACAGGAGCAATCAAACGATCAGATTCCAAACTCTCCACCATGGCAAAGACCAAAGAGCTGTCCAAACACTGATTATTTCTTTGTGAGTGGGCAAAAATTCTAAATCAGCAGGGGATCAAATACTTATTTCTTTCACTGTAGGTACTTATACATCACCGTCAATTTACGTAGCGCTTTACATATATAGTGTACCTTCACATCAGTCCCTAACCCTCAAGGGGAGTACAATCTAAGGTCCCTAACTTTCATTCATACATACACATACTAGGGCCAATTTAGACATGATCCAGCAAACCTACCAGCATGTCTTTGGATTTTAAGTGGCATGTACAAGATCATTACATTTCAATCTATTTCTTCAATATACAATTTCTGCTCAAACGTTTATACAATTAGCTGCTTGTGGATCGATTTTCAAAAGGTACCAATACTTGTAATGACATGCCTAATTTGATGTTGTCAGGTACAACATAAAGTTAGTTTTTTTGTATTGTCAGATTTCTGTTCTGAACATGAATTCCCGTTCTGAAAGATTAATTCCTCCCTATGTTGCCGGTTGGCTAGCTGGTATGCCTTTTTCAGAGTTTTTTTGGTGTAAACATGAACCAACAGCCTCTGTCCAAAATCATCAGCTTCATTATGAAAATCCTCCTGGGTTGAGTAGTTATGTTTAAGATGCAAATACTGCGCATATGGTATAGACCTCACTAAATTTGAGGGATGCCCACTATTTGCTCTCAATATTGTATTTCCAGCAGTAGATCTATGATACAATGTTGTTCCCAAGGTTTGATTTGGCTGTATAAAAATCTCAACATCAAGAATCGAATTTCGCTTTTGATCACAGATCACGGTGAAAAAAAAGTTCAAAATATTTGCACCTAGGTGCTGGACAAAGGCTTCTAAAAGCCCCCTTATCCCATCCCAGAGAATGAGAATATCATCAATGTACCTGTACCACAATAAAACCTGGCACAGGGAAGTTGGCCTCATCACTGAAAATTTGATGTTCCCAACCCCCCAAGTTCAGATTGTCATAGGACAGGGCACAGCAGATCCCAATCTCTACGCACAGTACTGCCTTTGTCAGTGGTTAGTGGGAGGAAAAAATGCCCCAGTGTCAGTGCTAAGTGGAAGAAGTGTCATATCCGTGGTCAGTAGGAGGAAATTATGCCCCAGCATTAGTGGTCAGTAAAAGAAAAAAATGCCCAAACATTTGTGGTCAGTAAAAATAAATACTGCACTAGCATTAATGGTGTCAGTGGGAGGAAAAATATTAGGGACTCTGCAGGGGGCTAAAGAGTACTGGGGTTGCTCTGTGTTGACTTTAGGACTTTTTGTGAGCTGGGATGGGAGTTGTGGCTGCACCATGCTAAGTGGGGCTGTAGAGCTTTCTTTGTGAAAGGGAGCCCTGAGGCAGACTTGGGGTGCTACAGAAGGTCACTGTGGAAGGACTGAGGTGTTCTGTGGGCAGGTACAGTTGGAGCTGCTGTTACTGGCAGGGGGAATTGTGAGATGTGGGCTGTGCTCTGGAGGGAAGCAATGTGGAGGTTGGGAACACTACTCTGTAGGGGGCTGTAGAGGAAGTAGAGGGAAGTGGAAATTGCAGGGGAAAGTGCAAAAAAAGACTGCTCACCCTAAGTTCACACTTACTGTTCAGATGTGCTTGCAGGACTGGCGTACCATTCATGTGACAAGTCACATGACTGGAGGAGTAAGAATAGGACCCCTTCCCCGGACCTTCTTCTGATGGGAGGTATGCAGCTGCTGGAGCAGAACCTGGCACTGGAACACTCAACGTTCCTGGAACCTAGGACACACAATAGAGAGGCATCCGTTAGCTGTCACTTCTCATCTCAGGGGCCCTAACTGCCCTCTGTATGGGTTGCTGTGGCAGTAGTTCCGCAAGAACCACTATGAGCAGTTAGTAGAACCTGGAGTAATTACCAGTGTCGTTGATAATAAAAACACATTGATCTATTGCTTCTCCAGAGTTCCTCTTGGAAAAACTATACAAGTATTATAGATGAACTATTACTCTGAAATGAAAATGAACATTTGGTTGTACAGTTATGTATACAGAAACCAGTGTTCATGCGTGTACTGTTTGTTCTTATTGTATTCTTTTTTTTTTTCTTTTGGGTAATATTCTGAGCCTGTGTACTTTGAACATAGGGTTGGGGGTGGGAAATTGTAAGTAACGTTTATAATGCAGCAACATCTATAAAACTGTTTCATTTAATAATATACAATGATTATTACTTTACACAATTTGATCATGTAAATTAGCAAAAGTGGTAACTGATTCAGAAAAAATATAAACAGAATTTGTATAAAATGTACCGGTATATATGTCACAATTTTTATTCTGACCACAGTAAAAACTTTGCAAAGTTTTCTAAGCTATATCCTAATGGAAAGATCTCTATCTTTTTCCTTTAACATTTAGTGTATGTCACATCATATGACAGTACTAAAAGTATTCTTAGGAATTTAATAATGCACTTTTTAGGTGTAGTTCTACACACATAAATCATGTACAGCGCAAACACTTTAAAAATGTTTCCAAGGATGCCCATCTGCTTAAAAATCTACTATAACTAGTTAGATATGAACTATCAATCTTTTTTTCAGCCACAACACCCTTTAAAAATATGCATAATCTCATGGCACCCCAGGCGAATTGATACTAGCTGCTTTTTCAGGACAAATTGGGCCTTCATTTGGTGGTAAATATTAAAGTATAACTAACGGCAATACTTTTTTTTTGTTTGTCTTGGATTGAGTGGAGAGGGATTAGAACACCTGTCAGTTTTTATTGCTGTTTGTACCCTCTGTGAGATTCACCCTATTTGTCCTGTATGAGGTTGGGAGTACCAAGATGGCGGCTGCCATCTGTGCTGGAATAACATCACCGTGCTTCCGTCCTACGCATTATGTCACGAGTCACATGACTTCATCAGGGCCCTGATTCACTTTTAGTATTCAAAGCTAATTCGCCCATCTATCCATGTCTAAATGCTTTATTATGTTGAGAAATCACTTAAAAAAACACCCCTAGCATTTCTAGCTGTAGCCATTTTTATTAAGTGCAGATGATTCATGTAGAAATTACTTCTTGGAATCCATCCTCCCATAGTTCAGGCATACAGGCAGGAGAGTGAGAAAGCCCATCCTCCTCTCCTGAAGACTCCTGGGATGTATGACATCATTTGTCTAAGCATAGAAATCAGGAAGTAACTAAAGAAATGGATTTAAAAAAAGTTTAAAACAAGTACATATAACATACATACCTATCTATTTACAGTGTCTTCAGAAAGTATTCATACCCCTTGAAATGTTTCACATTTTGTTAATATAAATTTATTTTATTCAGATTTTATATGATAGACCAACACAAGTGGAAGAAAAATGATAAATGGTTTTCAACATTTTTTACAAATAAATATCTGAAAAGTGTGGCATGCATTTGTATTCAGTCCCCTTTACTCTGATAACCCTAACTAAAATCTAGTGGAACCAATTGCCTTCAGAAGTCACCTAATTCACCTTAGTAAATAGAGTCCACCTGTCTGTAATTTGATCTCAGTGTAAATACAGCTGTTCTGTGAAGCCCTCAGATGTTTGTTAGAGATCATTAGTGAAGAAACAGCATTATGAAGGCCAAGGAACACACCAGACATGTCAGGGACCTTTAAAGCTGGGTTAGATTAAAAAAAAATATACCAAGCTTTGAACATCTCACAGAGCACTGTTCAATCCATCATCCGGAAAATGGAAAGAGTATGGTACAACTGCACACCTACCAAGACATGGCCATCCACCTAAACTGACAGGCTGAGCAAGGAGAGCATTAATCAGAGAAGCAGCCAAGCGGCCCATGGTAACTCTGGAGGAGCTGCAGAGATCCACAGCTCAGGTGGGAGAATCTGTCCACAGGACAACTATTAGTTGTGCACTCCACAAATCTGGCCTTTATGGAAGAGTGGCAAGAAGAAAGCCATTGTTGAAAGAAAGCCATAAGAAGTCCTGTTTGCAGTTTGCGAGAAGACATGTGGGGAACACAGCAAACATGTGGAAGATGATCTGGTCAGATGAGAGCAAAATTTAACTTTTTAGCCTAAAAGCAAAACGCTATGTGTGGTGGAAAACTAATACTGCACATCACCCTGAACACACCATCCCCACTGTGAAATATGGTGGTGGCAGCATCATGTTGTGGGGATACTTTTCTTCAGCAGGGACAGGGAAACTGGTCAGAGTTGATGGGAAGTTGGATGGAGCCAACTACAGGGCAATCTTAGAAGAAAACATGTTAGAGTCTGCAAAAGACTTGAGACTGGGGTGGAGAGTCACCTTCCTGCAGGACAATAATCCTAATCATATAGCCAGAGCTACAATGGAATGGTTTAGGTCAAAGCATATTAATGTATTAGAATGACCCAGTCAAAGTCCAGACCTAAATCCAATTGAGAATCTGTGGCAAGACTTGAAAATTGCTGTTCACAGATGCTCTCCATCTAATCTGACAGAGCTTGAGCTATTTTGCAAAGACAAATGGACAAAAATGTCTCTCTCTAGATGTGCAAAGCTGGTAGAGACATCCCCAAAAAGACTTTTTTATTTTTATTATTATTATTATTATACAGGATTTATATAGCGCCAATAGTTTGCTCAGCACTTTACAATATAAAGGGAAACAATACAGTTCAATACAAGAGGGTTAGGAGGGCCCTGCTCCTTGGAGCTTACAATCTAGGAGGGAGGGGCTAGTGGTACAAAAGTTAGTAACTGTGGGTGATGGACTGGTAGGAGGAATAGAAGACTCCATTATTAGCTGAGGGCAGGATAAGCTTCCCTGAAGAGATAGGTTTTCAGAGATTGCCTAAAAGTGAGCAGAGTAGGTGATAGTCTGATAAATTGGGGTAGAAAGGAGCAGAGAGGACGGTTTGGCTGATATTTGGAGACAAGATTGGTGATGTAATTTCGGGCAGAGTTATAAATGGCTTTATATGTTATTGTTAATGTTTTGAATTGTATCCGTTGGGCAATGGGAAGCCAGTGGAGGGATTGGCAGAGAGGGGTGGAAGATACAGAACGGTTAGTAAGGTGGATGAGTCTGGCAGTAGCATTCATGATAGACTGAAGAGGGGATAGCCTGCGATTAGGTAGGCCAATGAGGAGGGAGATACTATAGTCAAGGCGAGAGATAACAAGGGAGTGAATAAGTTGCTTAGTAGTTTCCGAGGTTAAGAACGGGCGTATCTTGGAGATTTTGCGTAGGTGAAGTCTACAAGATTTAGACAGCGATTGGATTTGGGGCTGAAAGGACAAATGGGAGTCTAGGATTACACCTAGCACCCTGGCATGAGGGGAGGAACTGATGGTTGTGTTATTGATCTTGATGGAGAAGTCAGGGGAGGGGCACGGGCTGGAGGGAATACTAGGAACTCAGTTTTTGAAAGATTGAGTTTGAGGAAGTGGAGTGACATCCATGCCGATATGTCGCTTAGTAGGTTAGTAATACGAGAGGAGACTGAAGGGGTGAGGTGAGGAATAGAAAGATAGATTTGTGTGTCATCAGCATAGAGATGGTACTTAAAGCCATGGGAGTTTATCAACAGACCAAGGGAGGAGGTATGGATGGAGAAGAGTAGGGGTCCAAGGACAGAACCTTGAGGGACCCCTACAGAAAGAGGGATTGTAGAGGAAGAGCCAGAGTTATAGGTAACGCTGAAGGAGTGCTGCGATGGGTAGGAGGAGAACCAGGAGGGAGCAGAGTCTCAGAGGCCAAGAGAGTGGAGTTTTTTGAGGAGGAGAGGATGGTTAACAGTATCAAAAGCCGCAGAGAGGTCAAGTAGTAAGAGTATGGAGTAGTGGCCATTAGTTTTAGCAGTTAGTAGATCATTAGTGAGTTTTAGTAGAGCAGTTTCAGTGGAGTGTAGTGAGCGAAAGCCAGATTGTAAAGGGTCAAGAAGGTTGTTGTCAGTTAGGTAGGAGCTCAATTGATTGTAGACTAAGCGTTCTAAGAGCTTAGAGGTAAACGGGAGCAGGGAAATGGGTCTTAAGTGGGTCAGGTTGGTGGGGTCCAGGGAGGGCTTTTTAACTATGGGAGTGATGTGTGCATGCTTTAGAGGGGAGGGGAAGGCACCGTTAGAGAGGGAAAGATTGAAGATGTGAGTGAGGGAGCATAGGATAGAAGAAGATGGTGACCATAGTAGTTGTGAGGGGACAGAATCCAGGGGGCAGGTGGTGAGATGGGCTTCTGAGAAAACCTTAGTGACCTTTTCAGTAGTAGCAAGGTCACGGGGAATGGACTAGAGAATGTGTCCATAAAGGAGGAAGCCATTAAGTTTCAGAGCCAGTGGATATTTCCTGATTGACACATTATCCAGATGAAGGGAATCCCTGTAAGCAGGTTGCTGACCCAATCCATCCTAAAGGAGACCTCTGGATTAACAGTCTTCACCTATATACCACTGTGCTGCCCATTCCATGAAGGATGATCTTCACACACCTACCATACCTCATACCCTAAGTGTCCTGAGGTGGATATATTAATGCGCATACCCTATGCGCATCTGGTAAGTGCGCAATTTTATCATTCTCCAGAGCATCACCATTTTGACTTCTGCTCATTTTTGGATCTTATCACACCATACTTCTACAGACTTATTTATATTGGGATTTCATCATGATCTTATTATTGACTGTTTATTTAGCACTGCACTTTATGATATACATTGTTCTTTGGAGGTTTCATTTGGTTACCTTGATGTGTCAGCTGCTATAGTAGAGAGCGCTCACTTTGTTTTTACTACTTTCAAAAGAAGAAAGTGTTGACAGAGGTTTAGTATAAGGTATGCTTGTGATGGGCGTGGTGTCAGACCCCCAGCCCTTCTCACCAACTCGTGACCGAAGGACTAGCCAATCTAAAACTGCGCTGCCATTTGTGTAACAATGCCACTATCAGCTGCACCCTGCGCAAAAATTTTCCAGCTCACTGGACCCCAATCTAGGTACCAGCAGCCTGAGAGCGATTGTACTGGGTCAGGTTAATTACGCAATTAACCCTTCACACTGCCACCACCACCTTTTTACAGAGAAGGAGGAAACTCACAAATCTTAGCAATAACACTATGATGTTTGAATAAAATGTCTGTATACACCCTGTCACCGCAGACAGATGTATCCAGAGGTTTTAAAACACACAGTAGCACTCTTCAGAGACAGGGATTCTTAGTTTTCAATAAAGAGCTTTAGAAACAGTTCAACACTTTTCAGAAAATAGGATTTATTACTAAAAAGGTCAAAATGGTGCAATAAAAATATTTACAGAAAAGATGTAACCAATATAGATATATAAATAGAAAGCAATAACACAACAGAGAGATAAAGAAAGAAGTTTAAGAAGGTAGAATACTTGCAGAAGTCCTGGTTTAAGCAGAGTCCAAGTGTCCTTCTCCCAAAGTTGGTTCCTGATATTAAAAAGGAGAATCTCTGCATCTCTCTCTCCAGGCATGACAGCCTGTTTTCTAGGAACCCAGCAGGGTGTCTCCTTAAAGCAGAGAACCAATCGCCTCATTTGAGGAAGGGTGTTTAGGTGGGGACCCCAGCTATGACCAAATCCCTCCCGCGTTTATACCATGGTCAATAACCTTCTATAGGTCCATGTAGCATCCTAGCCACTGGCAGATTAATATGCTGTCAGGGAGCGAGGAGCCAGACACACAAGGAGGTGCAATTAAAGGTAGATTTATTGTACAAAAACAGGACAGAGTCTATGCAAGTACAACAGCAACAGCGGATGACTGGGTAGGACAGTAGCCAGGAAGGATGGTCGTCAGAGCCGGGGTCAGAAGCCAAGAAGGATGATCGCCAGAGCCGGGGTCAGAAGCCAGGAAGGATGATCGCCAGAGCCGGGGTCAGAAGCCAGGAAGGATGATTGCCAGAGCCGGGGTCAGAAGGCAGGAGGGATGATCGCCAGAGCCGGGGTCAGAAGCCAGGAAGGATGGTCGCCAGAGCCGGGGTCAGAAGCCAGGAAGGAGTCTTGCCAAAACCGAGTCGATATCCAGGAGAGCACTGAGACACTAACAGGAGCTTGTTGCAATTCAACAGACAGGACACAAATGCAAAGAGCAGCTGCAGATAGCAAGCTTGAATGTGATAAGCCACCACCTCCTGGAGGTGAAGCGTATCCAGCTGTGCCCTGTGCACTCCTGAACTCAGCACACACACAGACCACATTCCATTCAAAGAAAAGGAGGGAGAGAGAATGATTTGCAGTGAGAATGACATTTGCAGAGTATGATCCAAATATGGTTGTCATTGTCCAAATCTGTGAGCACAATTATCACAATGCTAAGTGGGACGGATGTCTGTGCAGTGCAGATGCCCCTATGAATTGCATCAATCTTATTTTTTAAATAATTTGCAATCTCGTCAGCAGTGAGTGAGGTACTGGGTGGAGGTGGAGAAAGTAGAGAGTTAAAAGTAGAGAAGAGACGATGAGGACTAGATGATAAACTATTGATGAGAGTGACAAAGTAGGCCTGTTTGGCAGCATGGAGGGAGGAATTGTATGTTAAGAAAGCAGATTTATATAGGGTGAATGCTTACAGTGAAGCACACACACACAGCGCAGTTAGTAAAACAGCACAGAGTTAACCCTTTGATCGCCCCACATGTTAACCCCTTCCTGCCCAGTGCCATTAGTACAGTGGCAGTGCTTTTTATTAGAACTGATCACTGTATTGGTGTCACTGGGGATGTCAGTGACACCAAGTCAGTTCCCCCCAGTGTCAGAATGCCCACCGCAGTACCACTATAAGTCGCTGATCGCCGCCATTACTAGTAAAAAAAAAGAAAATCCCAGTATATATATCACTATTTGTAAACACTATAACTTTCACGTAAACTAGTTAATTTACATGTGTTGGGATTTTTTATATCAAAGACATGTCACAGAATACATTTTGTCCTAAATTTATGACGAAACTTGATTTTTTAAATTTTTTTACTGGACATGTTTAACCACTTGCCAACCGCACTATAGCCAAATGACAGCTACAGCGCGTTTGTCCAGATCTGGGAGGGCGTCATATGATGTCCTCCCAGAACACGCCCTCCCGCATGTCCTCGGGGGGCGCGCACCCAGCGATCTCCATGATCGCTGTGTCCTACAGACACAGCTGATCACATGATGTGCTAAAAGTCCAATAACACAGCAGATCACCAGTAAATGCAGTTGCTGGTTATCAGCTGCACTTTCCTCCTGCTGTCACAGCGTGAGGAAAGTACTGCCGATAACCGGCAATTGTCAGAGGACATATCAGCACCAATAATCAGGGCACTGATGATCAGTGACCTGATGACCAATACCCAGCAGTGCCACCAACCAGTGCCGCCCACCTGTGCCCAGCAGTGCCACCCACCTGTGCCCAGCAGTGCCTAGTAGTGCCATCCACCTGTGCCAAGTAGTGCCACCCACCTGTGTCCATAAGTGCCTAGTAGTGCCACCCACATGTGCCCAGCAGTGCCTAGTAGTGCCACCCACCTGTGCCAAGTAGTGCCACCCATCTAAGACCATAAGTGCCTAGTAGTGCCACCCACCTGTGCCCAGCAGTGCCACCCACCTGTGCCCAGCAGTGCCTAGTAGTGCCAGCCACCTGTGCCAAGTAGTGCCACCCACCTGTGCCCATAAGTGCCTAGTAGTGCCACCCACCTGTGCCCAGCAGTGCCACTTACCAGTGCCCAGCAGTCCCCCCATCAGTGCTGCCCAGCAGTGCCACCCATAAGTGCCCATCAGTGCCGCCAGTCAGTGCCCAGCAGTGCCACCAGTCAGTGCCACCCATTAGTGCCCATCATTGTTGCATATCAGTGCTGCCTCATCAGTGCCAGCTCATCAGTGCTACCTATCATTGCCCATCAGTGCTGCCTATCCGTGCCACCTTATCAGTGCCTCCTATCAGTGCCCATCAGTGCTGCCTATCAATGCCTATATGTGCTGCCTCATCAACGCACATCAGTGAAGGAGAAAAATTACCTGTTTGCAAAATTTTATAATAGAAAGAAAGAAAAACTTTTTTGTCAAATTTTTTGCCCCCAGTGGCGATTAAATACCACCAAAAGAAAGCTCTGCTTGTGTGGAAAAACTGATAAACATTTCATATGTGTACAATGTGGCATGCAGGGGCGGACTGACCATTTGGAAACTTGGGCACTGCCCGAGGGCCCCGGGGTCAGTAGGGGGCCCCATGAGATGCCCCAGTACCTTTTTCATAGGCTTTTTTGAGTTTGGGCAAGGACACAGGGGCCCCATGATCCCCTATTGCCTGGGGGCCCCATGAGTTGTCAGTCTGCCCCTGGTTGCATGACCGCACAATAGTCATTCAAAGTGCCCAGTAGGCAAGTGGTTAATAGCAAAAAGTCAAAAATACTGTTTTTTTTCCTCAAAATTGTATCTTTTTTTATAGCACAAAAAATAAAAAAGGCACAGGCGATCAATTACCACTGAAATCTCTATTTGTGTGAAAAAATGACGTAAATTTCATTTGGGTGCAGCGTTGCATGACCACGCAATTGTCAGTTGAAGTAACACAGCGCCGTTACGCAAAAAATGGCCTGGTCAGGAAGGGGGGTAAATCCTCTGGAGGGCAAGTGGTCAAAATACACACCCGCTGCGGTTCGTATGAACGGAGTGCGATTATGATGCGGTGCAGAAATGGCACATAAACCGCTGCAAATTCTGCACTGCATCAGTGTGATCCAGAATTGGGGATGACATACAATATTTTACATTTTTGTTTAACTGTAATTGTAAACACAACCTGTTAATAAAAACATGGCTGCTTCCAATAGGTTGCATCCTAGCAGCGATCCTTCCACATCGACCCCCAGTATTTATGTCATCCATAGATCCCCCTTCCTCCAGAAGGCCAGCTTGCCAGCAGCTCCATGTAGAAGGGGAGTGTGGTGGTCTTCAGTGAGTAGCAGAGGAGGAGTAATGTGAAGCCAGGGATCAGGAGGACCCTCCCTGTCAGTGGGCTGAACAAGCAAGCCTGCCCAGGGTTGGCTGAATCCTCATCACAAGGAGAGATTTTTTGGAAGCAATCAAAAAAAAAAAAAAAGCAACCGAGGGACTCCGCACCTTTTGTCATCTGGTCTCTGTAGTGCTCCGATTAGAAGGAAAACACTGAGCGATCGTGTAATCCAGGGATTTCCTGCCATCGTCGGGAGGCCACACTCACTGAGGATCAGGAGGCTGGGAGGCAGTGTGCAGCTTCTGCAGCCCCCTCTCTCGGTCACAGGAGGAGGAGGAGGGAGCCGAGCTGTTGCTGTCACACAACTGCACGACAAACCGGGGCTCTCCATGCACTGATTTGTTCTGTCACATCGCAGCACCGGGTGTCACCCCAACCGGGGGCTTGTGTGGGCACTGCTGGGGGACACTGCCATACTGCCAGATCAGCAACAACAAGGGGAAGCCTGGAGCAGGATGATGTGAATGCAGGCCATCCACTGCAGGTACATAGACTCCATCACATCCTACCCTACAGCCAATCTACCTACCTTCCTACCTACCTACCTGTCTATCTGTCACCCATCCATCTCCCAGTGATCAGTACATAAGTGATTGTCCGTATAGCTTTCCATGTATATCTGCAATGATATGTACCATGTATGCAGTACAGTCATAGACTACTCTACCTATGTGCCTAGTCCAGCAGGAGGTGCTGATCGGTGGCTGGGTGCTCGTCTCATTGTTCCCCGATTTAGATGGATGTGTTCTGGTGTGTACCATGGTGTGTTCTGCATTTCTTCCAGCTCCTTTGTGTACATGTACAATAGGCTTGAGCTCCATGTTACTGATCGCAGCTACACAGACATGTTCATGGCTAAGGACACATGTCACATACGACCCACAATGCCATCTGTCTATCTATCCGTCCATCCATCCGTCCATATATCTATCTACCTATCCATCCATCCATCTATCTATCTATCTATCTATCTATCTATCTATCTATCTATCTATCTATCTATCTATCTATCTATCTATCTATCTATCTATCTATCTATCTATCTATCTATCTACCTATCCATCTATCCATCTATCTATCTATCTATCTATCTATCTATCTATCTATCTATCTATCTATCTACCTACCTACCTGTCCATCCACCCACTTACCCATCCATCCACCCACCCATGTATCTATCTATCTATCTCTCTATCATCTACCTACCTGTCCATCCACCCACTTACCCATCCATCCATCCACCCACCCATGTATCTATCTATCTATCTATCTATCTATCTATCTATCTATCTATCTATCTATCTACCTACCTGTCCATCCACCCACTTACCCATCCATCCATCCATCCATCCACCCACCCATCCATCCACCCACCCATGTATCTATCTATCTATCTATCTATCTATCTATCTATCTATCTATCTATCTATCTATCTATCTATCTATCTATCTATCTACCTGTCCATCCACCCACTTACCCATCCATCCATCCACCCACCCACCCACCTATCTATCTATCTATCTATCTATCTATCTATCTATCTATCTATCTATCTATCTATCTATCCATCCATCCATCCATCCATCCATCCATCCATCCATCTATCTATCTATCTACCTACCTATCTCTCTATCTTCTGATTTTATTAATGCGATGTATTAATCATATGAAAAGACACCAGCGTGGACATGTTTACTGAATGATCAGTGGATCTCCAGTTCTGTATCTAGTGGTTCCCCTAATGACTTTGGCATGGGTAGGACAATGACAATTTTGGAGAGGTACCACGTTGCAGTATTTTCCAACCATGTGCACCGAGAGTAAAACCGCACCATTAGGAAGAACGTTATTTATGCCCATTCGGCCGCAGACCGCCGACACGCACATAGAGGCCTAGAACGCTGTTTTATAGCCAATTCCAAATCTATAGCTGACAGATAATTCTGGGTGTTGGACAAAACCCTCTTTGATTTCTTGGCCCGTAAAAGCCACAAAATCCCCAGTGTGATTGGGATATTAAACAAGGATTTGTTGTTTTGGGTCATTATTATTTATGGCTTCTTTGCTGTCACTGCCCATCTGCAGTTTGGATCCTGGGGATTTTTTTTTGTTTTCATGCAGATCGCTTCCATTTCTTTATAAATTAAATATGGGGTGGGTGAAAAAATGATTTTCAGATTAAAACCTAATGTAGTACGCCTGTTTTAAGTAAATATTTAGAGGACTTTTGATGGTGAAATCAGTCCTGTTTTGCTTGCCTCCTGAAGAAGACTCATGTTAAAATGTCTTCTCTGAGTTGGGTAGTAGATATTGCTCTTTGAGTTACTTGTAAATAAAGATGTGGTATTGTATGTGGGAAAAGAATTAGAAGACAAACACTAAAACAGCCCATTGAGACCTTGTGTTTTCCTGCTTGTTTTCAGCTCATCAACTCCCACATCCTTCCTCCCCCTTGATAAGCTATGCTTCCAGTCTTACTTTTCTTTCCCAGCAAGCTCATTTGGTCCTTTCCACTCCCATATCAGACATATTATCAATGTTAGGTTTTTAATGTGTCAAAAACATCCTTACTCATCATTTTTATAACACAGGGACCCTATAAAACTATTTTCAGGCCTGGGGAACCCCTACTAGAACCAAATCATTCAGAATCAATGGGCAAAATGCCCCTTAACATTGGTGGTCAGCAGGAAGAATGGCTCCCTTACAGTGGGGGTCTCATTGCCACTTACAGACAGCTAAAAAAGGTCTCTGGGCTCTGCCAAGTGGTGTTGGTTCTGGAACTATGCAGGCACCATCAAATGGGGGGTCAATCACCACAACTCGAGGAACCCCTAGCATCCACAAGAGGAACCCTGGTTCAGAATGGCATTTTCTTGAATCTATAGCACAAGCTGCTTTCAGTGTATAGATTATAAATAATGAAATCTGGAGTTGACATAAGGACATTGAAATTCAGTAGTTCAGCAGGGACTGGACAAATTTAGGTTCATGTGTGGCCACTCCCACTCAGCAGAAGTCAATCTAATGAATGACTTCTGTCAAATGAGCTTGTTGGAAAGATGTCCTCGATCAGCGGCTGTAGCCAATGATCAGTGTATTGTGAGAGTCCCCAAACAATCTATCTATGGCTAGTTTAGAACAGCCTTTCTCAACCTTTGTATGCTTGAGTACCCCCAAATTAATTTAGAGTTCTCAGGAAACCCCTGCAAAAATGATTACCATATTTTTTGCTCCATAAGACACACTTTTTCCCCCCAAAAAATGAGGGGAAATGTCTGTGCGTCTTATGGAGCAAATATGGAGGTGCCGGCTCGGTATTCCCCCCATCTCCACTGTGTTAGAATACCAGGACGGCCACCCAGCTCTTCTGTGCAGCAGAACCTGCTCCTCGGTCCTACCTGTTCCTCGGTCCAGCGGTATCCTCATCACCTCATCATCTTTAGTGTGGGCACCCGGCTGTAATAGCTTGCGGCTTCACAGCTAGGTGCCCACTGCGCATGCGTGCGTAGCGCTGCGCTTTGTGAATGGTCCTGTAGTCTTCTGGGACCTGTCACGTGTCCCAGAAGACTACGGGGAGAGATGCAATCGCAGCGGAAGTGGGAGCGTATACCTGTCAAATTTGGGTCTTTGGTCATCTCCTGTACTATGTGCGCAGTCTCTGGTCATCTCCTGTACTATGTCCGCAGTCTCTGGTCATCTCCTGTACTATGTCCGCAGTCTCTGGTCATCACCTGTACTATGTCCGCAGTCTCTGGTCATCCCCTGTACTATGTCCGCAGTCTCTGGTCATCCCCTGTACTATGTCCGCAGTCTCTGGTCATCTCCTGTACTATGTCCGCAGTCTCTGGTCATCACCTGTACTATGTCCGCAGTCTCTGGTCATCCCCTGTACTATGTCCGCAGTCTCTGGTCATCCCCTGTACTATGTCCGCAGTCTCTGGTTATCTCCTGTACTGTGTCCGCAGTCTCTGGTCATCACCTGTACTATGTCCACAGTCTCTGGTCATCTCCTGTACTATGTCCGCAGTCTCTGGTCATCTCCTGTACTGTGTCCGCAGTCTCTGGTCATCTCCTGTACTATGTGTGCAGTCTCTGGTCATCTCCTGTACTATGTCCGCAGTCTCTGGTCATCTCTTGTAGTATGTCCGCAGTCTCTGGTCATCTCCTGTAGTATGTCCGCAGTCTCTGGTCATCTCCTGTACTATGTCCGCAGTCTCTGGTCATCTCCTGTACTATGTCCGCAGTCTCTGGTCATCTCCTGTAGTATGTCCGCAGTCTCTGATCATCTCCTGTACTATGTCCGCAGTCTCTGGTCATCTCCTGTAGTATGTCCGCAGTCTCTGGTCATCCCCCGTACTATGTGTGCAGTCTCTGGTCGTCTCCTGTACTATGTCCGTAGTCTCTGGTCATCTCCTGTACTACGTCCGCAGTCTCTGGTCATCTCCTGTACTATGTCTGCAGTCTTTGTTCATCTCCTGTACTATGTCTGCAGTCTCTGGTCATCTCCTGTACTATGTCCGCAGTCTCTGGTCATCTCCTGTACTATGTGTGCAGTCTCTGGTCATCTCCTGTACTATGTCCGCAGTCTCTGGTCATCTCTTGTAGTATGTCCGCAGTCTCTGGTCATCTCCTGTAGTATGTCCGCAGTCTCTGGTCATCTCCTGTACTATGTCCGCAGTCTCTGGTCATCTCCTGTACTATGTCCGCAGTCTCTGGTCATCTCCTGTACTATGTCCGCAGTCTCTGATCATCTCCTGTACTATGTCCGCAGTCTCTGGTCATCTCCTGTAGTATGTCCGCAGTCTCTGGTCATCCCCTGTACTATGTGTGCAGTCTCTGGTCGTCTCCTGTACTATGTCCGTAGTCTCTTGTCATCTCCTGTACTACGTCTGCAGTCTCTGGTCATCTCCTGTACTATGTCTGCAGTCTTTGTTCATCTCCTGTACTATGTCTGCAGTCTCTGGTCATCTCCTGTACTATGTATGCAGTCTCTGGTCATCTCCTGTAGTAAATCTGCAGTCTCTGGTCATTTCCTGTACTATGCCTGCAGTCCATTGGTTCAGAATATTTTTTTTCTTGTTTTCCTCCTCTAAAACCTAGGTGTGTCTTATGGTTAGGAGCGCCTTATGGAGTGAAAAATACGGTATATCCACATATTATAATAGAGTAGAGTGATCAGTGAGCTTTGAAAGTATTAAATGAATGAATACGGCATACCTGGGATTTTTGACAACAAGAGCCAGTTATTTAGCAACATTCCCTTGCGTCAATAGTAATCATAAAGATGAATAATAGTGGCCAGAGCAGAAAAACTGAGTGTGAAAATTGTAGCGTCCCTTTACGTTTGTGGTCAGTTGGGAAATGCCTGTTGGTGATTAGTGGAAAAATGTCAACTTCACTGGTGATCAGTGTAGAAGTGACTCCTTACAGTGTGTGTCAGTGGAGAACTGCCCTCTTACATATGTAGTCGTTGTAGGTGGGAGATCAGTCTGCCATTTTATGTTTTCTTTATACAGTACTGTTGTTTTCATCCAATAATATGGTAGAAGTGAAAGTATAGAGAATATGAATATTGGGCTGACAGCATACTGTAAGGCTTTCACAATCTTCTTGCATTCATCTTGTACTGTGGCAGATTAATAATTTGCAATTGAAGTGCCACACTGTAATATTCAGGTTCAGTTACAAGTTTATGTGTGGGCAGCACAGTGGCGAAGTGGTTAGCACTTCGGCCTAGCAGCGGTAGGGTCATCTGTTCAAATCCCAAAAAAAAGGCACCACCTGCCTGGAGTTTGCATATTCTCCCTGTGGCTGTGTGGGTTTCCTCCGGGTACTCTGGTTTCCTCCCACACTCCAAAGACATGCAAGTAGGTTAATTGGATCCTGTCTAAATTGGCCCTAGTATGTGAATGTATGAATGTGAGGATTAAGCACAAGATCGTGTGAAATGCGTTAACAAGTCCTGTATTCATGTCGTGGTGTTTTGTGTGTCCTATGGATCAATAAATACACACTATATTCATCTATCCTCCGGAGTGCGGCTGACCCTTCTTCCTATTGCATCATGTGTGGTGGCGAGCCAGAGCCTGCACCTGTTGTGGATTGATCTGGATTGTTTGCCTGAGCGGTATACCTCTGTTCTTTGGATGTATGAATGTGAGTTAGGGACCTTAGATTGTATGCCCCTTGAGGGCAGGGACTGATGTGAATGTACTATATATATGTAAAGAGCTGTGTAAATTGATGGTGCTGTATAAGTACCCGAAATAAATAACAAAACGTTTATACCAATAATAGCCAATACGTTTTGGGGCCTGTGCCTCTGCCCTCTTTATCACGGCTTGGAAAAATGTAAACAATATATGTGGACTCAATATTGAGCCTGGGTTCACATATATGCGGTGCGGTATATCGCATGAGATTCGCACAGGAACCGCACCGCATTCCTGTGAAAATCACATGCGATTTGTGTGCGGTGCGATTGGAGCCATACATTTTGTATGGCTTTAATTGCACCGCACCTGCACCAAAAAGGTGCAGGACCCTTTTTGGGTCCGCACTATAATCAGATTGCATGGTTATTCACATCTATGCGATCCGATTCTGCACATCACACTGCGTTTTGCGGACCGCTTTTGGGGTGCTGTTAACTTAACCTCCGTGGCGGTATTCCCGAGTGTAGCTCGGGGTAAAGTTTCAGTGCCAAAAGTGGTAACCCCGAGCTACACTCGGGAATACAATGCAGCGTTGCTCAGGGATTCCCTGCAGCACTTACCTTGTCCTGCGCTCCCGCGATGTGTCCCCTGCAGCGTCCCTGACCATCTCTTCCGGCCGATGCCGGCACCCGTCTTCCGGGTCGGGACGTACGGGGGCCGGAACCGCCGGGAGATTTGAAAATTTTAAAAAGTGACATTCACAAAATACACTAAAATAACAATAGTAAAACATTACTTTGTCAAAGCATTTCACATACATTTTGTCCCTACTGCTTTGTCCTGTGCCCTGCCTGCATTTTTACTGTTCTTTCTGCCTGGAAACTTAGAAAAGTCTATGGCATCCAAAAAGCGTCCCTTTAGGTCAAAAGCGGTTTTAGACCATCTAGAGAACAGCGATAGTAAATCAGAACCACTTGCAGAATTGAGTGATAATGATTGGTGGGGAAATTCGTCATCAGACACTGAAAACGATTTTGCGACTTTGCTCAGTGATGTGCGAACTTGGCGCTATATTTCAAATTTCAGTGTTTTTGGTTTGATTATATTATTGAATTAAATTTATTATTATTACATTATTATTTTTATGATTATTTATTATATTATAATTTATGATTTCATGTTTCAAGTTTTATTATACCCGGGATGTTTACTAGACTCTTGTTGGGACAGATTTCAGTGAGTTATTCCTAAAAATTACAGGCCTACAATAAAAAAAGACATATTTCCCTGCAAAAAAATGTACCGCTTTCAGCACAGAAATACTGACATAATCAGACCGCTAGGGAGGTTAACATACACACCTGCAGCAGTTCGCATGAACAGGGTGCAATTCTGTTGTGGTGCGGAATTAACACAGAAAACGCTGCAAATTCCGCACCGCATCAGTGTGAACCAGGGCTCAATCTATAGTTGGATGTTATTGAGATCAGTTTGAACATGAATCTGTCAGCAGCCAGTTTAAGCAGCCTAGAATTAGAAAACTGTCTAAATATTTTTACTCGGTGAGACACGCACACAGCTAACACACAAGGTTAAGTACCCCGTATTTTAAAAAAAAGTGACGGTTATTTCCAGTTAAGTCCATTGAAACTTACAGTCACATGCTTGACAATAGAGGTCTTTAGGCTGGTTGAGCATAATGTGTGTTAACTGTCTATTTAGCTGTTTGCCTACATTTAGGCCACATTCACACCTAGTGATTTGGACTCGTTGGCAGAATCGGTGAGATTCCACCCACGATTCCAAATCATGCTAAAATCATACAAAGCATGGCAAAATCATGGCATTAATGGCTCCTCAAAGGTGGCGAAACAGAAACACATTGTCTTTTGTGCGACAAATGCGCATAGGGCAGCCCATTCAAATGAATGCGCTACCATAAGCTCAGCATGCAGCGATGTGTGTAAATCTCCACCAAAAATCTCAACCGGGTACTGTGCATAGGGCCTTACACTTTAATCAACTGCACAGTTTAATTTTCTTTCCCATTAAACATGTGTGCTGTTCTTGCTTCAGCAGGACATATACAAAAACTGGAATGAGAGAAGATTAGCATGGCACCTGCACAAAGATGGCATATATGGCACATTTATAAAGCATTCCAAATTTTTTTACTTAATAATATATTTTGCCATCGATACTCCCCCTCCCTCCCCACCGTCTTTTGGGACACAGCACAGGTCCCAGAAGACTGCGGGACCAGTCACAGTGTGCAGCACGGCTAGTGCATGCGCAATGGGCACCTGGCTGTGAAGCTGCAAGTTGTCACAACTGGATGCCCACAGCTAATGTGTCGGCACCGGGGACCGAAGACGGTATCCGGCGCCCCCTCGGGTGAGCACACTGCTGGATCCCGGGACAGGTAAATATCTGTTTATTAAAAGTCAGCAGCTAAAGTTTTTGTAGCTGCTAACTTTTAATTTTTACAAAAACAACTGGAGCTCTGCTTTAAAAACAAAAAAAGTGTACTTATGCACTAGTGGGTTTAATCATCTGCTAATTATAGAGGATGTCATGCATTTCATGGCCCTGCTTAGCTGTTGGATACATGCTGTTATCATGTAGGTAAGGCTCCTCCCTTCTTCTTCTAAAAAGCAATACAATCTCATGGCATAATGAGGGGATGGAGCTACCCCAGCACTCCAACCATCCAGACACTTCAGTTTTCCAAACCATTCCAGCACTGACGTTTAGACCCATGGTGCAGATATTTCGCTCCTTGTTGAAAATAACAATATGTTCGTTTGAAACAGTATTTAAAAAAAAAAAACCCAAGCAGCACAATTGTTTTTTGTAGAACAGTACAAAAATCTGTAACTAAAGCCATAGCAGACCATGTAGCCATTATAGGGTCCCTATAGCCATAGCAGACCATGCGGCCATTATAGGGTCCCTATATGCATAGCAGACCAAGCTGCCATTATAGGGTCCCAATAGCCAGAGCAGATTGTGTGGCCATTATAAGGTCCCTATAGCGATAGCAGACCAAGCCGCCATTATAGGGTCCCTATAGCCATAGCAGACCAAGCCACCATTATAGGGTCCCTATAGCCATAGCAGACCAAGTGGCCACTGTAGGGTCCCTATAGCCATAGCAGACCATGCGGCCATTACAGTCCAGAATCACTGGGGGCTAAAACTGTTTGGCTACTCACTGATTTATGCAGGATTCAAAAGCACATAATTTCGTATAAAAATTAGTGAATATACTGTATAGTATGGAAACCTCTATATGAGTGCTATGAAAACAAATGGTGCTCTATAAATTTCAAATTGCATTTGAAATGGAAATTAGAGAGGCTAGTGATTTTACTATGGGGACACATAACACATAATTACGGCCCAGATTTCACACCGCCAGCAGCTAGGCAGGATTGGTCCATGGATTTGTCATTTCTTCAACGCATTAAAAATGTACTAACAGGTTGATAATGAAGGCATAGGGTTTAATGAGATAATGCCATTTTTTTTCCTGTTATCTCTTGTCTAATGTTGGCATTTGTGTGAGTTTTGCAGTTGGAGGTTACAAGTTTTAGCAGACAGTAGACAATCTGCAACACTTAATTAGTATTGCGTCTGGGCTTACAATTTTCCTTTAGTCCCCCCCTAGGGCACAAGTTTCTATATCAGTGTGAACTAGAAACTGGTACAGGTGGTGGTGCAGAGACTGTAAACAGGTCTATCCGCTTAGTTAATGTGGCACACGCCACCCATGCCAAGTGCCAATGTAATAGCACACCGGTCAAGATTCGAACCATCTATGGGCAGGCTGATTGTACCCAGTTCAATATTTGTACTGTTTGGGTACAGCCAGCATTTTGGAATTTTCATGGAATTATTGCCAGTGGCTATAAAAGCTAGCAATAATCACTGTGTTCTCCCGACAGGGATGGCTCCCCCCCCCCCCCCCCCCACTCTCCGAAGAGGGGATTCCCCGTTCAACACTGACTGATGTAAATTGCATCATCTATGGCCTGCGTTAATTCCTCCAGAATGTCTGAGACAGAAATCTGGCTTAGCTAGTCCAGTTGCCCATAGCTTCTAACTTTAGGAAATAAAAGCTAGGTTCTGGCATTTTATCTGTTCTGTTCTATACACTCTTTTGCTAATTCTCACTTTTTCTTATTTTAATACATTGACTGCTGTTAGGACCTATGCACATGGGTTGTGTATCCCCTGTGCGTGCAATCTCAGCATTTTAGTGCATTGGGGAGGTACAGTTGCAGCACCCATCCCTGCTGTCTGTAGCCTCTCAAAGTCTATGGCAGGCTGGAATATGTTGAGGGCCTTATACATCCAGAGAATATTACACGAACAGGAGCTAGACACCCCATGTGCAAAGGGCCTAACTTTGCTGTCTTTCTGATGCTGCAGTCAGGAACCTCTTCTGGATTTCTGTTCAGAACAGGCAGAATAAACTTAAAATGTTACTAAACCCCCAACAGTAAAATCAGTCTATATATTCAGTAAAGCATGCTTGTTATACTCACTGTGGAACCTAAGGGGTTAATCCTCTGCATTGTGTAAAAAGGCTGTTTGAACCTGACTTCTCTGCTCCTCTTCTTGGTCAAATGTCCATGCTGATAAGACAGACTGAACTCGTACCCCTTCTGCACATGCTCAGTTTAGTGTGTATTGCTAGAGAGGTTTTTTTTTTTCTTGGGAGAGTGCATGTGATCAGCACAGGGCCAATCAGCATTCTTCAGACAGAGGTCAGGGGTTCTACATCCTCCTAGAGCAGAAAAACTCCTACAAGCTTTAACCAGTGCTCTGCTGAAGTCATAAGACTGTTCTAACTGCTGATGAGAAAAGGTATTTAGCAGTTTATATTTACTAAAATAATTGCATTTCCATGTTGTGTGTACTGTGGGAGACCAGATAGAGTGAATGCAGGGTCCTGGGTTTAGTATCACTTTAAAATGAAAAAAAATATTTAATATTCTGTTGAAAGTGGACACCCTGAGTTCTCTATCGATCCACTGTGGTACCTGGCTACAGCTCTTGTCTTCCTTCTCTCACAGGCTACACTGAGAAAATTAGGAGCCATTGCTTCCTGCTGCTGTCAGCCAAATACAGTGAGGAGGGGTGGAGTGCATGGTCAAATACAGTGAGGAGGGGTGGAGTGCATGGTCAAATACAGTGAGGAGGGGTGGAGTGCATGGTCAAATACAGTGAGGAGGGGTGGAGTGCATGGTCAAATACAGTGAGGAGGGGTGGAGTGCATGGTCAAATACAGTGAGGAGGGGTGGAGTGCATGGTCAAATACAGTGAGGAGGGGTGGAGTGCATGGTCAAATACAGTGAGGAGGGGTGGAGTGCATGGTCAAATACAGTGAGGAGGGGTGGAGTGCATGGTCAAATACAGTGAGGAGGGGTGGAGTGCATGGTCAAATACAGTGAGGAGGGGTGGAGTGCATGGTCAAATACAGTGAGGAGGGTGGAGTGCATGGTCAAATACAGTGAGGAGGGGTGGAGTGCATGGTCAAATACAGTGAGGAGGGGGTGGAGTGCATGGTCAAATACAGTGAGGAGGGGTGGAGTGCATGGTCAAGCCGCACTGTGTGTGTCTATGGACGCAAACAGCCTGGCTCGGGAGCACACTGACATGTGTCCATTCTTAGCACACAGCTTGCTATGGGGGCACATGCAGGAGCGGAGGAGCAGGCAGTGCCAGAGCAGGGGTCCCGAAGAGGAGGTAAGGGGCTGCTATGGGCAATACCATTGCACAGAGCAGGCAAATATACCCTCTTTGTATTTTAATTTATAACAAAATTGATTTTACAACCACTTTAACTCTAGAAGAACTCATGTAAGAGGATGGTAAAAAAAAATAAAATGTAATCCAAAGAAACATGACATGTTCCAAAGTGGTCGTTTTGTTGCTTTTGCATTGTTAATATTAAACACAAGGTATGTGCTGGAATTCATATTTAACAAATATGAAGTCAGCAGTGAAGAATAGCTACATAGCACGGGCATAAATAATCTTTCCCCGCATTTTCCATTTTTTTTTCATCTTCGTTTGGTCAGTAGTGCACTGGGTAATATGCAAAACATTTTTACAAAGAAAATAACAAATATGTTATTTTAAAAACAAATCTATTTGCTTAGCAATACAAGGAAGTGCAGTTTAAACACTGTGCAACCTGTGTGTAATAACAAAGCACAATAACGTGCAAGGCAGCTTTGGGGTGCACTAGATGTTGAGCCCCAGTCCTTATGACTAACTCACCAATGTCTGGGGCCGCCTGAGGCCTACTTAAAAGGCTCCATGTACACGGGACACTTCTGAACGATGGAAACTGACTGCTGGAAAACGAAGGTTAAAAAATGTCTGTTTAGCCGCGTTGAGCAGTCTGTTCTACCTATGAAGTTGCTCAAGGTGGAGATTTAGTGTCATTAAGTGGCTGTGGTTTCCATACCAAGGGTTTGTCCCCTTTACTGTGAGGGTCCTGTGGAAAGGTCTGAAGTCCGGTTAAGGGTGTATCGAGTACCTGAGAAGTACCATATCCCCATCGATGTCCAGATGACCTACAGGAATACCTTTACATGCACAAACTGGTTGTCCGTCTGGTGAGTGCAAGCACACCTCTTTTGCCTATACCACAAGGAGTCACGAGCACCATATTTTATTGAGTATGTGGAGGAGCCACGTATCATCTGCACGCATTGGATGAAATAAGCACATATTTCTGGAAGAATTTATATGGACTATGTATGTTTATATTGTGCGTTTATGTCACTAACTTTTTCGTCCATTTAGGACGATGCACTGATCATTTTCTATTGCGCTCCATGTTAGCGCTGTTGCACTTTATCACCAATATTGACATTTGTTAGTATTTAGCGCTGCAATTTTTTATATGGAATTTTTAAGGATTTAGAGTTTTTTTCCTTTTGCTAGCTGCTCTGTTTAGGATTCATATATATTAGCGCTCGCTTGTATATTTATATTAGCCGCGTTTGCATACCGCGTTTATGAGCGTTTGCTTTTAAAAGCGTTTTTTAAAGATAACCCCAGGAGACTTTCCAAAATGCCCAGAATGCACTGAAAAACAGTAATAAATAAACTATTTCAGACACTTGAGAGAACTAGAGAGAGCAGAAGCAGAGAGAGCAGTATTTGTTGAGATTACCTGTCTTTTTTTTTTGTGGTGTTTGGTCGTCTTCCAGCTTATTTCTGTACAGAAATTATTGCAGCAGTGTCTAATTTTCTTTCATGCGAAACCTCAAAGTATGGTGTACCAGGTCCATTTGAGTACTGAGAAAACGCTTTGCATGCATTTTTCATGATGAAAAAAGGCTCTGGACAGCATCTGGAAATGGAAGAATTAAAAAAAATTTCCAAACGCAAACGCTTATAAGCGCAGTTAGCCGCGTTTACAAGCATTTGGCAATTGAAACACTGATAAAATCTACTCCTGAAGGCAAGTTTGGTACGTTTAAAAAAAAAAAACGACTGTAAACTCAACTGCCTGTAAACGACTATGTGTACATGGACACATAGGAAAACATTAGGGAGAGTTCAGGGGCTGCTGAAAAAAACAAAGAAAAGCTCCTAAACATCAGTTTATCAGCTGCAGTGTACATGGAGTCTTAATTTTAGTCTTTCTGCAAAGAAAAAAACAGTAGGACATTGCAGAATATTATATCTGAATGGGGGGAATTAATTCCTTCCTAACTCCATATATGATTAGTTATTGATGGAAAGACTAGTATTGACTGTGGCAAAGATTGGCAAAGATAAAGGAAGCTAAAATATTGGCAGACTGGTTGGCACTGTTGAAAAATGTGATTAGAATTGAACTATGGAGTAATAGACATTGATGAATAGGCTGATTAAAATTGATATAGACATTTATGGACAGCGAATGACTGATAGGTTCAATGAAATTGATAAACTGGCTGCCAATGACAGCCAGGGGTATGGACCAAATGACTGGCACAGACATTCAGAGACATTTACAAACTGAGAATCACTGACAGTCTGAGTCCTCATGCACACTGGACATTTTTACAGTGGCTGTGTTTGGCTTTTGACATTTTTTTCTACAGCTAATAATCCCCCCAGCATGTTATCCTATGTGTCCATGCACACATAGACTGTAATCAACATTTTTTGGCAGGGGCGTTTTTTGGCTGGAAAAAAACCCAGAACTAGTAGGTTTCTAGAGGAGTTTTTTAGCTGTAAAAACGCTGCAACACGGTAAAACGCCACAAACCGGCGTTTTTGGACTTTTATTGACCAAAAACAATTGGGCCGTAAAAAACCTCTAAAAAATGCAAACGCGGTAAAACGCAGGAAACGGCCGCTACTCACAGCAAAACGCTGCTAAATCTGAATGCAAAAACGTTAAAAAAAGGTGAAAAACTCACGTTTTTAACGTGACTTTACACAGCTAATGTTACCAGCGTTATCAATATGTCCGTGTGCATGAGGGCTGACTGATCAGTATTAGAACAGATAGATTGTAGTAGACGGGTATTGGTTCTGATTTACAATGGCATGATCCTTGCCACCGATACACTCAAACACAGCCCTGATGAACTGATTGTCATGGGAATCCTAATATTGACAGAGTATTTGGCATTGACAAATAAAATGAGTGGTGGTTGGCGCTCTGACACAGATAAACCGACGGACTTTAACCACTTGCCCTCTTGAGGATTTACCCCCCTTCCTGACCAGGCCATTTATTACATTACGGCACTGCGTTACTTTAACTGACAATTGCCCGATCATGCAATGCTGTACCCAAATTAAATTTATGTCCTTTTTTCCCCACGAAAAAAGGTGGTATTTGATCACCTGTGCGTTTTTTATTTTTTGCGCTATTAAAAAAACACTGACAATTTTGAGAAAAAAACAATATTTTTGAATCTCTGCTATTAAACATGTCCAGTAAAAAAATCAAATTTCGTCATAAATTTAGGCCAAAATGTATTCTGTTACATGTCTTTGCGAAAAAAAAAAATCCCAATACATGTGAATTAATTGGTTTATGTGAAAGATATAGTGTTTACAAATGTTGGTATATATACTGGGATTTTTTTTTTTTACTAGTAATGGCGGTGATCAGTGACTTATAGCGGGACTGACACTGGGGGGAACTGACTTTTTGTCACTGACATCCCCAGTGACACCAATACAGTGATCAATGCTAATAAAAAGCACTAACACTGTACTAATGGCACTGGGCAGAAAAGGGTTAACATGTGGGGCGATCAAAGGGTTAACTGTGTGCTGTTTTACTGTGTGCTGTGTTAGTGTTATGGCTCTACTCCCCTTATTGTCTGTCAGAGGAAGGGGCAGTGGCGGGCGTGGCTGCGGCTATGGGAACATGTTACATGTTCCACCCTAAAAACAGGTGCAACATGTAACATATTCCCCCAAGGTGAACCTCACTTTAACACAGTGTTTCTCAACTCCAGTCCTCATGGACCTCCAACAGGTCATGTTTTCAGGATTTCCATTATTTTGCACAGGTGATTTGATCAGTTTCACTGCCTTAGTAATTACCACAGCTGTTTCATCTGAGGGAAATCCTGAAAACATGACCTGTTGGGGGTCCATGAGGACTGGAGTTAAGAAACACTGCTTTAATAGAATAAGCTGAGGTTAGAAGCCGATTGGTTTGAGAAGTGAACCTGCCTTTGCACTCTCAAGCTTTTTTGAATAAACGTCTGTATGTCCAGCTTAAAGCGGTAGTAAACTGTGTAGTAAAAAAAAAACCCTCTGCCTGCAAGGTGAAGGCATAATGTGCTAGTATGCATTGTGTCCCATGTGGAAGAAAAATATATTTGAAATATACTTTAAAAATATTCTTCCCAAATATATTGATATATATTTGAAATACTACAATTTTGGCCATATTCAATATATTTCAAAATATATTTCAGTAAATATATATATATATATATATATATATATATATATATACTGTATGTTGAAATGCATTTTTATTACAAAATATTTGCAAAATATTTTTAAAAATACATTTCAAATATACTGGATGCCTTTAAAAATAAAAATCTACCTTTTTGGAATGCATTTACAAATATATGTAAAAATATATGTTAAAATTCCTTTTTTATATGTTAAAAAAAATCTGAAGAATATATTTAAAAAAATATATTTTTAAAAATATATATTTTTTAAAATATAATCTTCAGAAGGTGGGTTCCAGGAGGGTGCCTGATGAGGACAGCATCATAAAGAAGTGAAGGGGAGCATTATCAGTGAGGAAAAGGCTGATAATTCATTATTTTTCAGAGTGTGTAGTAAGCCTTTGTAAAGTATAAAGTTCACTTACATGTACAGTATTTAAAGTGTTTCTAAACCCACAACAGTAAAATCAGTCTGTATATGCAGAAAAGCATGCTTGTTATACTTACTGTGGAACCTAAGGGGGTAATCCTCTGCATTGTGTAAAAAGGCTGTTTGATCCTGACTTCTCTGATCCTCCCCTTCTTCTACTGTCCCCAGTCCATCTGCTGATATTTACAAAGCTCTAGGAGTCACTCTGCACATGCTCAGTTTAGTGTATATTGTTTTTTTGGAAGGGTGGATATGATTGGCACAGGATCAGTAAAGTATACCAGTTCATTTACATGTACAGTATTTAAAGTGTTTCTAAACCCACAACAGTAAAATCAGTCTGTAAATGCAGTACAGCATGCTTGTTATACTCTCTGTGGAACCTAAGGGGTTAATCCTCTGCATTGTGTAAAAAGGCTGTTTGATTCTGTCTTCTCAGATCCTCCCCTTCTTCTACTGTCCCCAATCCATCTGCTGATATTTACAAAGCTCTAGGAGTCACTCTGCACATGCTCAGTTTAGTGTATATTGCTAGAGAATTGTTTTTTTTGGAAGGGTGGATTTGATTGGCGCAGGATCAATCAGTGCTGTCCAGACAGAGAGTCAGGGGTTATGCAGCCTCATAAGACAGTCAGAGGAGAATGAAAACTCCTTCTACAAGCTTTAACCAGTGCGCAGCTGGACTCTGATAGAAGCCACAAGACTGCTCTAACTGCTGATGAGAAAAGGTATTTAGCAGTTTATATTTACTAAAATAATTGCATTTCTATGTTATGTTGAGTACTGTGGGAGACCAGATATAGTGAATGCAGGGTCCTGGGTTTAGTAACACTTTAAGCTTATTATTTCATATAGCATGTATTACTAGGGATAGGGAGCCTAGTTTTAATATTTCATTTTCGGAATTATCACAAGTCACTTTATAAGGTGGGCACTCTTATGATCTGCGTTTTCCACATTCACCTTCTGGGTGGATATAATAATTATTTCAATCAAGGTCACAGTCCATTACATCATAAATGGCATCTCATTACCATGCATTAAATCCAGAGGACGGATCATGCATGTCAGCTGTGACACAGAAAGAAAGGAAATACGCTAAGTAATGCTGCAATGAAGCAAGTAATTACATACACTGTAGAAAAAAAACACATTATTGCAAGAGCTGATCATCAACAGGCAACTTTACAGACTGACTACTATATACAGCAAACGTTTGGAAAACATAAACGTACAGGATGATCCACACAACTGCAATGCAAAGAAGTGTGACCAAATGATCTGGCCAGGGATCAGTGAAATGAATTGGATGAATCCAGATTTGCCAAGTGTTGCCATATTCTAACAGAGAAACATCTTTTTTTCCTAAAAGACATGCTCACTCTTGCCGTATCCTACAATGGCTCTATACTAGGGTTGTAACCACCGAGAATTCTAACTAGCTCGAAGCTTTATTAATACTGTAGATCACAGACAGGAATGAATTTGTAAGGATTCACTCATTTCTAGTATGCTGCTTCAGACTGCTATAGAGAGTTTAACTGCAGGCTCCCACTGGTGATCCATCCTTTTCAAAACTCTGTCTGCCATGTTGATCCTGTGGCTTCAGTACTTTCTAAATCATCTGCTTGGTACAAACATTAAACTCAGGAGTTCTGAATTAACTTAACAAACTATGTTTGTTCCAGGTCAGCGAATCAGAGAATACGGATGCCAAAAGCAGTCAACCAGCTAGCATATTCAAATGAAGGTCAACAATGGAAGCCTGAGTACCTAAATGAATTGGTTTACGTGACAGTTTTAGAGTTTACAAACGGTATATATACTGGAATTTTTTTTACATTTTTAATTTTTTTTTACTAGTAATAGCAGCGATAAGTAAGTTATAGCGGGACTGCGCTGGGCATTCTGACACGGGGGGGGGGGGACTGACTTGGAGTCACTGAAATTCCCAGTGGTACCACTACAGTGATCAGTGCTAATAAAAAGCTAATGGCTAATAAATACTAATGACACTGGGCAGGAAGAGGTTAACATGCGGGGTGATCAGAGGGTTAACTGTTTGGTGTTTTACTATGGGGGCTGTCTGTGTGTTTCACTTTAACCACACTGCTTTGTTTGGCTCTGCTATGCAGAGCCATACATGCAGTATGCCGGAGCTGACAGGGGAGAGGTCTGTATTGTTTACATACAGGTCTCTCCCCCGTCGGAAATCCCCGGAGATCGCCGGATGCCAGTGGGGAATCACTGGCCGGGACCCGGTGATTGACAGTCGAGGCTGCGAATGGCAGCGCGGGCAGGGCCTGGAACTGCAAAATCTTGTATATGTACGTGATTTTGCGCACCCATGCCGCCCTGTAGCAGTATTTCTGTTATAGGGCGGCGCGGAAGCAGTTAAAGTGATTCTAGAGGCTCATTTTTTTTAGAACAAAAAACAAACATGTCTAAACTTACCTGCTGTGTGCACTGGTTTTGCTGCCCGGATCCTCCTCTTCTCGGGTCCCCCGCTGGCACTTCTGGCCTCCCCTTCCTGGCCTCTCCCTCCTGTTGGGTGCCCCCACAGCAAGCAGCTTGCTTTTGGGGCACCCGTTGCTCCTTGTGTCCGTTCACACATGCAGCTGCGGCTTGGTCCCGCCCCATCTCTCTTCTCATTGGCTCACTGGCTGTGAACCAGGGCGGCTCCATTCACCCCTGGGTGTTTTAAGATCGCAGCAGAATTACTGTGATCATAAAACGTAGGTTCAGGTGCCATTATTTTCAAAGGCACCTAAAACGTGGTGCGGTTTTGCCATGATTGTCGTGTGGTAATTCCCTGGTGCTGACAACCCACGCTACGCTAAAAAAAAACTGGCTACTAACTTTTTTTAGCTGGCTCCTGTTTTCAAAACAAATTTGTCGAGCTCTGGGCTAATATGAAAATTATTTTAAGAAATTGAAGACAGATGTCAGATGGGCAATTCTTCTGTTAGAGGATAGCTAAATAGATTGTCTGACCCCATGGAATCACTCCCTCTGTAGCCAGATGCAGGGAGATGTCACTCTGTTACGGGCCCAAACACTGCTGAATGTTGACCACTAGAGTTGGGAGTGACAGTTCACTGCCTCATCTACATAGGGTGCCATTTCATAGGGACAGACAAGCAGCCTTTTCTGCATCTGGAAGATTTAACAAATTGTCAGTGGCAGGATGGCTAGTAGTTGAGTTGCCTATCTGAGATGAGCCTAATGGTGACATTATGTTTATAGATTTATGTAGTAGTACTCAGTAGTAGTAGTGCTGCACAGCTTTCCAGATCAGTCTATTTGATGTATGAAGATGAGAAATAAGAATGTCTACACTGTGCAGAAATTCACTTGTGGATTGCACTTTTTCAGCTATTAAATGCAGACCTACCCACATCCTCCCCTCTGTCACATTTGTATGTATGTGCATGTCACAGATCTACACCATCTACCACAGTTCCAGGCTACAGGTCTCATATCAAAGGCAGGAGAACAAATTCATGCAACACTATAATTTCATTTAAATACTGATTGCTGGATTTTGTTATGAGACAGTGAATGAGAATGCACTTAGGGGCTATTAAAAAGAATGGGCATTACAGCAACAAAAGTGGAAATGTTGTCCGTAGTGACCAATCAGGTGTTTTCTAGGGACATAAAAGAAAGAATCAGATTGGGCAGTGCGGATAACACCACTTTGCTAATGTTTTTGATGAACACAAACAGGTCCCTTAGGGTTTATACCCAAAGACATTACACTCTGTTAACATGCTTGACCCCTGGTTCACTTATCCGCGTTCCTGCGGTCTGTGCCCCGGGACACACAGGGAAGAAGTCCCTGCACTTCTTTGGAAAACGCAGCCCACATGGGAACCTCGGTTCCCAGTGCAGTTGCAATTTTTAATTGCACCCGCCCATGGGTCTGCATTCCTCTTTGCGGGTGGTGCATGGATTTTTGTGTGGATCCGCAGCAGCACCACCTGCACATATGTGAACCTAGCCTGAGGCCTACTTACAGTAGATCTGCGCACTTTGACAGCTGTCAGCAGACACTGTCAACATACACCTCCATGGTGAAAGGAGGTTCCAGTATGTCCTTCATACACCTCCATGAAGAAAGGAGGTTCCAGTATGTCCTTCATACACCTCCATGATGAAAGGAGGTTCCAGCATGTCCTTCATACACCTCCATGATGAAAGGAGGTTCCAGTGTGCCCTTCATACACCTCCATGATGAAAGGAGGTTACAGTATGTCCTTCATTTACCTCCATGATGAAAGGAGGTTCCATTATGTCCTTCATACACCTCCATGATGAAAGGAGTTTCCAGTATGTCCTTCATACACCTCCATGGTGAAAGGAGGTTCCAGTATGTCCTTCATACACCTCCATGGTGAAAGGAGGTTCCAGTATGTCCTTCATACACCTCCATGGTGAAAGGAGGTTCCAGTATGTCCTTCAAACACCTCCATGGTGAAAGGAGATTCCAGTATGTCCTTCAAACACCTCCATGGTGAAAGGAGGTTCCAGTATGTCCTTCATGCATCTCCATGGTGAAAGGAGGTTCCAGTATGTGCACATATGTAAAACTTTATGGTTAATGGAGGTAATCTTGTCTGCAATGACAGCCATAACAAAGCAGGAACATTAGGTGGGCATCCACCTTGGAAAAGAACCCGTATCTATTGAATTCCCAGTTTTAAAAAGGTAGGTTTCTCTAGTTTCACCCCTTCAAGCCTAAGGGTAAAACAAATCTTAATGCCTAAGCTCAATTTTGCAACGTTGACATGTGTTAGTAAAACCGTCGATATCATCACAACTGCTTTGTGAATTATACCTTGTTATATATAGGTGAATTATACCTTGTTTTTTTCAGGACAAATTGGGCTTTCATTTGGTGGTAAATGGTAATGGATATCTCCTGATTTTATTTTATTATCAAAGGAAAACTGGCCCAAAATAGTAAAAAAAACTATTTTTTAAATTTAGCTGTGTGTTTCTTGTTACTACCATAACCTACCATCAAAGAACAGCCCAAAATAAATTCTCCAGCTCTTGACGATCGCAGCAATACCTTATATGTGTATGTTATTTGTTGTTTGTACCCGTAGTATAGCTCAGAAACAATAGTGTGCATTTTGTTTTTTGTTAACTGACACTAATACCAATCTTTTTTAAAAATCCTGACCTTTGACCCTGACCTTTTGACCTAGACATTTGATCCTGACTTTAACCCAAACACTTACCCTGGCACTGCACTAGATCAAACCTTGATCTAGGTTTTTTCTTTTATTTTTTAATATTTATTTATTTATTTTTACAAACATTTACCCCCCCCATGCCAGGAGAGATACAATGTATCCCTCTCCTCCATTCATAGAGGGAGAGAAAAAACAAGAGGGCCAGACTGTACAGTGACTGATCACTGTGATAGCCAATCAGAGGCTATCACAGCGATCATGTGACCCGAAATCGTGAGTCTCGGGTTCCAATCATTAGAACGGGACCCAGGGCTCTCAGTGACACCCGGTCTTTGTGCTGGGAGTGCGCAGTGCAGCGCATTCTCAGCACAAAGACAGGTGCGCAAATATGTGGCCCTTATGGAAAAAAAAGCCCAGTTCTGTGAGGCCGCATATTTGTGTTGCCTCGGCATCAAGGGTTTAAAGATCAGTCCACCCAAGACAAATAAGTGGACACTCAATCACCCACATCCTATATTTTAGGATTACCACAACCAAGATTTTCTCATCGGCATTCTTCTGTCATGTACATGCAAGAGGACTCTTGCTGTATATTTGGAGTACACTCCTTTGTGTCAATTTATTGACAAAGAAAACATTAGGACCTCTGGTATTTGATGCAGCAGCTAAGCAAAACTACGAACTTGAGAGAGAAGAGAACATACTGCTAGAGTCCCTGAGGAGCAGGTGGACCTTTCTATTTAACCATTATCTAGGTTTGGAAGGATTGACTATATAAAGTGTAACCAAACAGATAAATAAAAGGTAGCAGAAGTTCTAAACTACTTACCTTCCCTAGGAACAATGCTACTTTTGATTCCCTCCAGTGATGGTCCAAGTTAGACCTCTGGTCAGATGACATCAGCTGAAATTGAGGCTCAGCTGGACTGAACTTTGATCTTCCTACCCTAAGAGATTCTAAACCTAGCCGTGCACTAGTAGAAATCTGTTTGAAAATGTAGTTTTTTTTGGAAAGCTCATTTTCTAACCTTTAGTGGGGTCAAATTGGATTTTGTTTTTGATAATAGTGATAAAAAACTCAAAGGAGCAGGATGGAGAATTTTTCTCGAATTAACTTCTAAGTGTATGTGACTTTCATTTGGGAAATTGCATTCAATCCAAAAAACTGTTAAAAGCTAACTAAATTTTGAAGTAATTTCAAACAACATTTGTTAAGTCCCTGAAGGCATTATTGTATGTACTGACAAAATGTTTCATCCAAACATTCCTAGGAAAATTTACAAGTGTATGGCCGGCTTTAGACAAAATGCCTAGGCTTTTAAACCCATTATCAGTACTGGAGAGAGTTTAGAGCCCCATTTTCATCAGAAAATGACAGAATTTCATTTTTTTTGTCTATTTTTATCTATCCTAGGAAGACTGTTAATGCAGTTTCGAATAAAAGGTTTGCTTTAAAGATTTCCATCAAGATCTTCAGGAAGTACAAAATAATGGGAGTCCTAAATTCTTCAAAAAAGTAAATGGGCTGAAATGGTATTTAGATAGTAAGCCTTTACTTACAGATGGTCCCATCTGAAACAATTAGGAAACTGCTAGTATGTCTAATGCACTGCTAAGGCTTAATTTCTTCAATTAACCAGCAAATAAATCCATACAACATTCTTTACTAAAAATATTTAATCTCAGAGGAAGCCAGCAACTTGTCTCCAAATTGTAATGGGAAATGTGAACTACCAGTACTATTTTGTTATAATGAGCTGACAATTAGGTCACATTAAGCTCAATATAATAACTATTATTATTTGCCTTAACAGCTATTATTTTCAGCAATGGGAACCAATGAGACCTAAAAATGTAACATGGCTGGAAATACCGATTGCTATAACACATAACACATGCATTTTAACTTGAACCTATAGTTTGCTTTCATTTAGTGGTCCCCCGAAATGAAAATTCTGGCGCCGAAACCGAAAACCAAAATTCAAAATGCACTTGGCCGAAAACCAAAACCGAAATGTGCAGTTTTTAAAAATGAATATATATTTTTTGGAAAAAATATACTTTGATGAAAAAAAAATTATACCCCTAATTTTTTTGTAAAATATGAAAGTAGATGTTACGGCTAGTAAATAGATACTCAACATGTCATGCTTTAAAACTGCGCACGCTTGTGCAATGGTGTGAAACTGCGGTACTTAAAAATCTCCATGGGTGATGCTTTAAAAATTTCTACAGGTTAGCAGTGTAAAGTTACAGAGGAGGTCTAGTGTGAGAATTATTGCTGTTGCTCTGACGTTCGTGGCGATAACTCGTGTGTGGTTTGAACACCGTTTACATATGTGGGCATGACCTACATATGCATTCACCACTATGTGCGAGCATGAGGGGACGGGGGCACTTTAAACTTTTTTTTATTATTTATTAAATGTTTTGGGGGGTTATTTTGCATTGTCCCTTTAAAAAAACTTTAATCACTTTTATTCTTATCACAAGAAATGCATGCATCCCTTTTGATAGAAATAATTAGTGACAGATCCTCTTTATGGTGAGATATGGGGTCAATAAGACCCCACATCTCTCCTCTGCAATGTATACCATTGGGTCAAAAAAAGCATTGATCTAGTGCTTAAAAAAAAAAAATGGCCGTAATGGTAAGTGACATCGCTCCAGTCTTCAGTTCTGGGATCGATGGTTTCTCAGGTAAGGCTGAGAACTACCGAGCGGTGGCGGCGAGGGGCGGGTTTTTTTCGACACTTGTATTGGTGCTTTTTTTCTTTTCGACCGACGGCCAAAAGGGGTGTTTTCGGCCAAAACATTTTGGCCACCAGAGTTTTGGTGCATCCCTACTTTTATTAACAGTGATTGGTTGCTGCTCACTGCTGCTGATAGTCATTATGATTCATAGACCATTCCAGGCTTATGGTACAATATAAAAAAAACTGCAGATAAAACGCCTTATGAAGAATATTTCTAAGGGCTCCTTCACACCTGAATCTCACAGGAATATAGAAACTGTGCGATTCAGTGCGGTGCAATTTTTTAGGCCCATTTATTTGAAAGGGCTAATATTGCACTAGATCACACCAAAAGTGTTGTTTACATTACGTTTCAAAAATGCACCAGATTGCATGGTACTATGCGATCCGGTGTAGGCAAACACACCTGCGTTTGTGATCTGCGTTTGGGGTGTTATTTGACTATATTGGTTGATACCTGTAGTATATCACACGCCCAGCGTGTTTCGAGCACGGTGCGGGAAACGCCTACAGAACACCAGTTTCCTGCAGCGCGTTCTGATATGACCAAGACCTTAAAGTGAGAATATAATTCTTACAATGATCTTTGTATAAAGTTTCTTAAAGCCAAACTCTGGACAAGCATCTAAATAAGCCAATGAAATACTTATATGGGAGCTGTCTTACCTGCCAAATGATTGTCCTTTCACTTGTGAGATTTAAATAGCTTTATGGCGGGTAGGCATTTATCGGTAGTATACATCGGGAGCTTTCCGGTACTTGCCGTTCACTGTACTGAGAGCATGCAGGGAGCACACTCTTAGCACAAGAAAATGTCTACATAGAGTGCATATATGCGTCCTCGAACCCCTCGTGTATTGAATCGTATTGTTACTGTACAGTCTTGTGTACTGTCTCCCATTATAATGTACAGCGCTGAGCAAACTGTTGGCGCTATATAAATACTGTATAATAATAATAATATAATAATATATGTAGCCTCTCTATATTAAAGCCCACACGCCAAGAGGCTGCATGTATGTATACCTCCTGTGGGAAGTGATGAAAGAGGCTGTAAAGGATGAAGATTTATTTTACCATTAATGCTTTGACTGCTCTCCCAATTCCCCCCCTTCCCCAAATACTTACCTGAGCCCGATATTGATCCGGCACTGTGCATAGGAGCAGTGATGATGCTGTCTTTTCTCAAAGGACATGGATGCATCAGTGGGAGCCATTGACTCCTGCTGCTGTCAATCGAATCCTGTGAGGAGAGAGCTGGGAGGGTGGGGCTGAGTTGCTCTCTGTGTGTCAATAGATGCACACAGCCTGGCTTGGGATCAAGCCTGCATGTCTGCTTTTTGTGATGGGGCAGACAGAGAAGAGAAGCACACGAGCCTTTGGGTACCCCAGAAGAGGAGACTCGGGGCTGCTCTGTGCAAAGCTATTGCATGGAACAGGTAAGTATATGTCTGTTATTTAACTAGTTGCCGACCGCAGATAACCGAATGACGGCTTCACTGCGGCCGGCCAGTTCTGGGTGGACGTCATATGACGCCCCCCCCAGAACGCGCTCTCCTGCGCGCCCCAGGGGGCGCGCACCCGGCGATCTCCGTGATCGCTGTGTCCTACGGACACAGCTGATCACGAGATGTGGTAAAAGGCCGATCATACCGGCCTTTTACCACGTGATCAGCGGTGTCCAATGACACGCTGATCACAGGGAAATGCAAGTGCCGGTTCTCGGCTGCACTTTCGTCACGCTGTCAGATCGTGAGGAAAGTACTGCCGAGAACCGGCAGTTGTCAGAGAAAGGATCGGCACCGATCATCAGGGCCACTGATGATCAGTGCCCTGATGATCGGTGCCCAGCAGTGCCACCCACAAGTTCCGCCCACCTGTGCCCAGCAGTGCGCCCACTAGCTCCGCCCACCTGTGCCCAGCAGTGCACCCACCTGTGCCCAACAGTGCACCCACCTGTGCCCAGAAGTGCCTCCTACCTGTGCCCAGCAGTGCCACCCACCTGTGCCCACCCACCTGTGCCCACCAGTGCCACCCACCTGTGCCCACCAGTGCCACCCACCTGTGCCCACCCACCAGTGCTGCCCACCAGTGCCACCCACCAGTGCAGCCCAGCAGTGCTGCCAGTCAGTGCCCAGGGGTTGTGCCAGTCAGTGCCGCCAGTCAGTGCCCAGCAGTGATGCCAGTCAGTGCCATCTATCAGTACCCATCATCAGTGTCACCTATCAGTGCCGCCTATCAGTGCTGCATATTAGTGCCGCCTATCCGTGACACCTCATTAGTGCTGCCTATCAGTGCCGCCTATCAGTGCCGCCTATCCGTGCCACCTCATTAGTACTGCCTATCAGTGCCCTTTAGTGCTGCCTATCAGTGCCCATCAGTGCCGCTTATCAGTGCCCAACAGTGCTGCCTCATCAACGCACATCAGTGAAGGAGAAAAAATACCTGTTTGAAAAATTTTATAATAGAAACAAAGAAACTTTTTTTTTTTTTTTCAAATGTTTGCATTTTTTAATTTATAGCGCAAAAAGTAAAGCGCCCAGTGGCGATTAAATACCACCAAAAGAAATCTCTATTTGTGAGGAAAAAATGATCAAAATTTCATATGGGTACAATGTTGCATGACCGCGCAATTGTTAATCAAAGTGCGGCAGCGCTGAAAGCTGAAAATTGGCCTGGTAAGGAAGGGGGTATAAGTGCCTGGTAGGCAAGTGGTTAAAAAAAAATATAACTTTACAGTCACTTTAAAAATATATATATTTAAAGATGAATTCCAGGCATGGTATATTTTTGTATTTACATTGCTCCAGCTTGAACCAATATATATACCGTACCTGGCCAATGCCTCCGGTAGCTGGAAATCGTTGAAGAAAGCACAGCTATTCCAGGGATTTCCGCTTGCTTTTGGGTCCTTTGCTGAGCAGCCGGCCTGATTCATAGTGAAAACAGGAGGTCCAAGCTGGAAAACTGTAATTATGTAAAAATATTCCATGCCTGGAATTCTTCCTTAATGATGTATTTGTAAATACAGAGCTGCATGTGTCTTTTATAAATCGTAATTCTTCAGTTTTCTGCAATAAGAGCCATATTTCTTTGATTGCATATTTTCTTTGCATTGTTCAGTTTGAATAGGAAGAGTGTTTTAATTTAGATTTTCTTGCAACTTCAGAAAAAAATGTTGGTTTTCAGTAAATGAAGACATCATTGTCCTAAAAGATCATCCAGTCGAATGAAAGAATGGTTACAAAAAGGAACTCTGGTTGTCTGTGACCATAGAAACATAATGGGGTTGATTTAGTAAAACTGTAGAGTGTGAAATCTGGTGCAGCTGTACATGGCAGCCAATCAGCTTCGAACTTCAGCTTGTTCAATTAAGGTTTGACATTGAGCTTGGGTTCACATATGTGCGGTGCGGTATATCGCATGCGAGTCACACAGGAGCCGCACCGCAGTCCTGTGCAAATTACATGCGATTTGTGTGCGGTGCGATCAGAGCCATACATTTTGTATGGCTCTATTCGCACCCGCACCAAAACCATGCAGGACCCTTTTTTGAGTTTGCACTAGAATCGGATCGCATGGGTATTCACATCAAAGCAATCTGATTCTGCACATAGCACCGCGTTTTGTGGACTGCTTTTGGTGTGTTGTTACCTTTACATACACACCCGCAGTGGTTCACATGAACGGGGTGTGACTCTGATGCGGTTCGGAATTCACACTAAAAATGCTGCGAATTCCGCACCACATCAGTGTGAACCAGGGCTAAAACCTGGAAGCTAATTGGTTTATATGAAGAACTGCACCAGATTTTGTACTATGCAGTTTGAGGCTCCATGCACACTAGTGTTTTTTATAGGCTCAAAAAACGCTGGATAAAAAACCACTTGTAATAGCGTTTTTTAGTAGCATTTAGAAGCGTTTAGGAGTGTTAGCATTTTACTAGTGGTTTTACAGTACATGTAGGGAAAGAAAGCTAGAAAAAAGCTGTTAGGAGTGTTTTAGTTGTGTTTAGGAGCGTTTAGCGTTTTGTTTCTGCCAAAAATACACTCCCAAAAACTAGTGGTGCACCCAAATGAAAATTCTGGTACCAAAACCAAAAATTCAAAATGCAATTGGCCGAAAACCGAACCGAAATGCGCAGTTTTTAAAACTGAATATATATTTTTTGGAAAAAATACACTTTGATTAAAAAAAAAAAACAATATATACCCCAATTGTTTTGTAAAATATGTAAGAGGATGTTACAGCGAGTAAATAGATACTCAACATGTCTCGCTTTAACACCATTTACATATATGGGTGTGGCCTACACATGCGTTCCCCACTATGTGCAAACACGGGGGGATGGGGGGGGGGCACTTTAAACTTTAAAAAAAAAAAAAATAATTTTTTTTATTTTTTTACATTGTTCCTTTTAAAAAAATTGTAATCACTTTTATTCTTATCACAAGAAATGCATGCATCCCTTGTGATAGAAATAATTAGTGACAGGTCGTCTTTATTGAGAGATATGAGGTCAATAAGACCTCACATCTGTCCTCTGCAATGTGAAGCATTGATCTAGTGCAGTGGTGGGCAACCTTTTTTTTCAACTGAGCCAAATCTCGCCAAAACCACGATTAAAATTTATTTTGAGAGCCACATTTTTAAAACTGAAAATACATCCCCCATATAGTAATTCATCCCCCATAGTAATTCATCCCCCCTATAGTAATTCATCCCCCCTATAGTAATTCATTCCCATATTGTGTCAATTCACTTACCTGTACTCCGCGCGTTCCTCTCGCCGTGTTCCCGCGCAGTTCTGGTCTTCAGGGCGGACTGTGAGAGGAGAGGAGTTCGTCACGCTGCCCCGCCTACATCCTGACAGCCAATGTTTGCCACGCTCCGCGGGCTGGATTATAAGGTCCGCCGGGCCGTAGTTTGCCCATTGCTAGGCTAGCTGCAGAGTCCTGACTTTTGGGGCGGCCGCCCGAAAGGAGGGAGGGGAGCGGGCGCCCGGCACACAGAAGAGCTGCATTAACCTCCCTGGCGGTATGATTCCTTCCGATTTTTTGTGCTGAAAGCGGTACCATTTTTTCGCATGGAAATAGTTTTTTATTGTAGGCTGTAATTTTTAGGAAAATTTCCCCACAAATCATTATCACTCAATTCTGCAAGTGGTTCTGATTTACTATCGCTGTTCTCTAGCCGGTCTAAAACCGCTTTTGACCTAAAGGGACGCTTTTTGGACGCCAGAAGTTTCCAGGCAGAAAGAACAGACAAAATGCAGGCAGGGCACAGGACAAAGCACTAGGGACAATATGTATGTGAAATGGGATGAAACAGCAATGTTTTACTATTGAAAATTGAAAAAAAAAAAAAAGACATTTTTTTAAATTTTTTAAATTTCCCGCCGCCGGCGGCGCCCGTACGTCCCGACATCACGGGGACCGGAACACAGAAGCCGGATGCCGGCATCGGCCGGAGGAGATGGCCGGGGACACTGCAGGGGACACATCGCGGGAACGAAGGACAAGGTAAGTGCTGCAGGGACCCCCAGAGCAGCGCCGCATGGTAAGCCTGAGTGTAGCTCGTGGTATAGAAATTCTACCACGAGCTACACTCGGGAAAACCACCAGGGAGGTTAAAAGAGCCGCGGCTTGCCGACCACTGAGCTACGGCAACCCTATTGCCTGTCACCTGGTGGGCAGTGTGCTCCGGAGCCGCAGCAAAGGTGAAAAAGAGCCGCATGCGGCTCTGGAGCCGCGGGTTGCCGACACCCGATCTAGTGCTTTAAAAAAAAATGGCCGAAACTGGAAGGGACATTGCTCCAGTCCTCCAAGGGCATAGAGATGTCAGGCGGCCATCTTTCCTTCACTTATCTCTATGACAGCCGAAAGGGGTGTTTTTGGCCGAAATGTTTTGGCCACCGGAATTTCGGTGCACCCCTACCAAAAACTCTACAAAAACAAAGTTTGAAAAATGCTACTAGCCTAAAATAGTGTGCATGGACACCTGGGATAACACTATTTAGCCTCTAGGAGCAGAAAAAAAAATTGCTGATAGCAGTTTCTAGGAGCTTAACCTCTACACGCCGGCCGCACACAAATGTGTGTCCTCCTGGTGTCTGGGCCTAGACGCTGAGCGGCCCCACATTTGCGTGCAATTAACAAAAAACATATGTGCTGAGAGCGCGCACCCTGCGCGCTCCCAGCACACATGTCCAGGAATCACGGAAAAGTCCTGTCTGCTCTTTCGATTGGGACCTTTCCCGATCATGTGACGGCAGTCATATGATCCCTAAACCCCGCCCCGTCCGTCCCGCCTCCTCTCTTCTGAAACTCTTAAAGGGCCTGGAGGCGTTGGGGGGAAGGGGTTAAAAAAATGCTAGTGTGCATAGAGCCTTAGTAAATCACCCCCAAAGTGATATGGTTTCCCTTGCTCTGTTATACTGTGTATACTGCTAATGATGCTGTAAGGCAAAAAAGCAACACTAGACAAAGTAAATGGTTCCCTTGTGTTTTAGGATGTAATAGGGTGTAATACATTTTATATAATAACTATATCAGTTTGCAATAATGTTTGTGTCTGGTATGCATATAAAAAAACGAATGCAGGTTTTAGTCTTTCGCCTTGAGACTCACTGGCTGTTTGTGCTTCACTCTGATGATTTGTCTTACATGCCACTTTGGTCTTTGTTCCATGGGATTTGACATACTTCCATTCCTTGGAGAAATGAATATTTATTTATTTTTATTTATTTCAGTTATTATATAGCGCCGTCAATTTACGCAGCGCTTTACATATATATTGTACATTCATATCAGTCCCTAACCCTCAAGGGGTATACAATCTAAGGTCCCTAACTCACATTCATACATACATATATTAGGGCCAAGTTAGACAGGAGACAATTAACCTACCAGCATGTCTTTGGAGTATGGGAGGAAACCAGAGTACCTGGAGAAAACCCACGCAGGCACAGGGAGAACATGCAAACTCCAGGCAGGAGGTGCTGTGGCTCGGATTTGATCCAACAACCTCTAGTACTGCCAAGCGGATGTGCTAACCATTTAGCCACTGTGCTGCCCGTAATATCTCAAATTTACCACTTTATTTCCTTGAGTTGTTACATCCATTACCAAGTGAAATTCTATTTGTTCCATACATTGGCCTGCTCAAGACACGTCCCATTGGGGGGATGTTCTGGTGCCCCTCTGTCAGTCCTGGTGACTTACATCTGACCACACTTGCCCTCTTGGATGATGCACACCGCCGGAACATGGTGTCCAGCCCCTCATCTTGGAAGTCATCCTCTCTTTTGCTCTGACATATGTTTTAAAGTCCTTTGTCTCTCATGCCTCTTGAGGAAGATCTAGAATGTGGAATGATCGAAACGTGTTGGGGTTTTTTTCTTTCTTTTCTGTGTGGTTTCATATTCTTGTATTAAGAGTTCTCTTGTAAGAATACTGTCAGAGCAATATTCTTTTTAGAAATCATGTATTTAATATTACATTGGAAATGTGTATGTAATAAAGTTGATAAAAATCTTTTTTAACAAAATGTCTCTTAATATATGTATGATCCTATTGCTGCATTATAGTCCCACTGGGAGTTCTTTGGGTAAATGCAGGTTTTATAAACTATTCAAATCTAAGGGCCTGTTCTATTCATGTTTTTGTGGTAATTCACAGTAACGTACGTTGGGTGTGCTGTGGTGCAGTTCAATCTAAATGACACACCAAATACCCTCGCACAGACATGCATTGCAGTGCAATGCAGTGCAGTGTGCTGCCAAAACATTGTGCACGTCCGTCAGAACAAGCACTGGGTTGTCAGTCATAATAAATGGCACTGAACTGCACCATAGCACTTAATGGGCATTGTGGTAACCTGTGCATTAACGCAAAAAAATGGTGTGAACAGATCCCAAGAGACAGTAAATGGGTGCTTCCATTTAACCTCCCTGGCAGTATTCCCAAGTGTAGCTCGGAGTAAAGTTTCAGCACCACAAGTGGTAACCCAGAGCTACACTCGGGAATACCATGCAGAGTTGCTCCGGGATCCCTCGAACACTTACCTTGTCCTGCGCTCCCGCAATGTCCCCCCTGCAGCGTCCCCAGCCATTTCCTCCGGCCGATGCCGGCATCTGTCTTCCGGGTTCCGTTCCCTGCGACATCGGGATGTTCGGGGACGTAACCGGCGGGAAATTTAAAAATTTTAAAAAGTGACATTCACTCACTTCACTAAAATCACACAGTATAACATTACTGTATCAAACCATTTCACATACATTTTGTCCCGAGTGCTTTGTCCTGTGCCCTGCTTACATTTTTACTGTTCTTTCTGCCTGAAAACTGAGAAACATCCATGGCGTCCAAAAAGCGTCCCTTTAGGTCAAAAGCGGTTTTAGATCAGCTAGAGAACAGCGATAGTAAATCAGAACCACTTGCAGGATTGAGTGATAATGATTTGTGGGGAAATTCGTCATCAAACACTGAAAACTATTTTGCGAATAAGATCAGTGATGTACGAACTTGGCGCTTTATTTCAACTTTCAGTGTTTTTGGTTTGATTATATTATTGAATTAAATTTATTATTATTTTTTATGATTATTTATTAAATTATAATTTATGATTTCATGTTTCAAAGTTTAACATACCTGGGATGTTTACTAGACTCTTGTTCGGACAGATTTCAGTGAGTTATTCCTAAGAATTACAGGCCTACAATAAAAAAACGACATATTTCCATGCAAAAAAAGGTAATAATAATCAGACCGCTAGGGAGGCTAAGACTGGCCCAAAAAGGCAACAACTTTTAGTTATTGGTTTGAATAAAAGTTTCATATTTTAATGAAAAGTTTCATCAGTTAATCTCCATCATGTGGTGTAATGTGTCATATGTATGGAGTTGTCAATCATTGCTGCCATTGTGGACCTTCTGACATTGTTAATTGCCTGTCTATCTCTGGCTTTAAGCCCTGGTTCACACTGATGCGGTGCGGCACATCGCATGTGATTAGCACAGGAACCGCACTGCATTCCTGTGCAAATCACATGCGATTTCTGTGCGCTGCAATTTGAGCCATATATTTTGTATGGCTCAAATTGCACTGCACCCACACTAAAAAAACACAGGACCGTTTTTTATGTCTGCACTGTAGACCTTCTGAGATTGCTAATTGCCTGCCTATCTCTGGCTTTAAGCCCTGGTTCACACTGATGCGGTGCGGCACATCGCATGTGATTTGCACAGGAACCGCACCGCATTCCTGTGCAAATCACATGCGATTTCTGTGCGCTGCAATTTCAGCCATACATTTTGTATGGCTCAATCGCACTGCACCCACACTAAAAAAGCGCAGGACCTTTTTTTGTCTGCACGGTGGACCTTCTGAGATTGCTAATTGCCTGTCTATCTCTGACTTTAAGCCCGGGTTCACACTGATGTGTGGCACATAATGGGGTTGATTTACTAAAACTGTAGAGTGTGAAATCTGGTGCAGCTGTGTATGACAGCCAATCAGCTTCTAACTTTAGCTTGTACAATTAAGCTTTGACAATGAGCCTGGGTTCACATATGTGTGGTGCGGTACATTGCATGTGATTCACACAGGAACTGCATTGAAATTCCTGTGCAAATCACATGCGCTTTCTGTGCGCTGCAATTTGAGCCATTCATTTTGTATGGCTCAAATCTTACCGCACCCATACCAAAAAAGCGCAGGACCCTTTTTTTTTTGTTTGCGCCAGAATCGGATAGCATGGTGCAATCCGATTCTGCACATCGCACCGCGTTTTGCAAACTGATTTCAGGGTGTCGTTAACTTATAATACACACCCGCAGCAATTCGTATGAACGAGGTGCGATTATGATGCGGTGCGGAAATTGCACAGAAACCGATATGAATTCCGCACCGCAACAGTGTGAACCTAGGCTAAAAATTTAGACACCGAGCTGGAAAAAACATGATTCGGAATGTCAGAGTAACAACAGAACTGCTGAGCAGAATTCTTCTTTTGATTTAGTGACCTAGACAGTGATGAAGCTTCTAGTTCAGCATGGCAGCCCGAAGTTGTATTTTCAGGAGAGGTGAGCATTGGCGGCCCTCATACATTTTCGTTTCAGGTTTCCTGATCAGACTTTCCTTCTCACCAGTATCTTGGATCAATTACTCAGTATGTCAAGTAACTTTTATATACTATATACACAAGCCCCTGAGACCTAAGCAGCTTGAGTAATGTAATTGCACACATTTAAAATGAACAATTATGTGATAAAAGGCCCTGACATATTTCATGGCAAGTTTTAAAATTCCTGTCTGGATGGTCACATCTAACACTGGGGGGGTAGAAGATAATGTTCATTTTTTTTCCACGCTCGTGGTAATTTACTTCAGTAAACGTCAAACACAAATGAAATGAAGTTCTGCAAAAATAATTATGATCCTTTGTTCAATGCATGGACCTGAAAAGTTGCACAATGGTCTTATGCCTACAGAAACCAGGCAGATAATTCTAGGTCGACCTGTAGCCTTTGATTGCTAAAAATGACTATTCTGAGGTTACCAGGGGGAGAATTATGAAATTATGGAGTAAGCTTTTAAAATGAAAGACTGCCCATTACCAAGTTATATGTGGTACCAAAACTTAAAAGAATACTTTAAATAAATAATAAATGCATGGCAGTAAGTACTTTATAAAGCTGGCATAATATTATATAAATAATTATATAAAACATATCATGTGATTCTTTTACTAAATGGGTAGAAGCTATGATAACCTCAGCAAGTTGTGCTAGCAAAAATCCTTTTTTGTTTTACATGTGAAACCTTTTTTTGGATTTTTATGAAAAGTACCCTTGCAGTGTGACTCCCTCCCCAGCACTGCAAGGGTTGACTATTCATTAAAGCAGATCTTCATTCTCTCAATCAACATTGACTATTTTGAATCCTTATGCTTCTAGCATTAGTAAATACAGTTGTGCTCAAAAGTTTGCATACCCTGGCAGAAATTGTGAAATTGAAAATATGACTGATCATGCCAAAAAATGCTCTTTTATTGAAGGATGAAGCCATTTATTATCAAATAGTTATTTGGCTCCTTTTTAAATCATAATGATAACAGAAATCACCCAAATGGCCTTGATCAAAAGTTTACATACCCTGGAATGTTTGGCCTTTGTACAGACACACAAGGTGACACACACGGGTTAAAATGCCACTTAGAGGTTAATGTCCCACATCTGTGGCTTTTTAAATTGCAGTTAGTGTCAGTGTATAAATAGTCAATGAGTTTGTTAGCTCTTATGTGGAAGAACTGACTAGGCTAGATACTGAGCCATGGGGATCAGAAAAGAACTGGCAAAAGTCCTGCTTAACAAGGTAATGGAACTTTATAAAGATGGAAAAGGACATAAAAAGATGTCCAAAGCCTTAAATATACCAATCAGTACTGTTAAATCACCTATTAAGAAGTGGAAAGTTCAGGGATCTCTTGATACCAACCCAAGGACAGGTAGACCAAAAAAAGATTGCAGCCACAACTGCCAGAAGAATTGCCAGGCATTCATTGATATCAGTACCACATTGTAGGTGTCATTGGAAGGAATACTGCCTGATTGTTGGTGGCAGTGGGAAGAATAGTGTCTCATTGTCGCTGTCAGTGGGAGGAATAGTGTCTCATTCTTGGTGTTGGTTGGAGGAATAGCATCTCATTCTTGGTGTTGGTTGGAGGAATAGTGTCTCATTCTGGGTGTTGGTTGGAGGAATAGCATCTCATTCTTGGTGTTGGTTGGAGGAATAGTGTCTCATTCTTGCTGTTGGTTGGAGGAATAGTGTCTCATTCTTTGTGTTGGTTGGAGGAATAGTGTCTCATTCTTGATGTTGGTTGGAGGAATAGTGTCTCATTCTTGCTGTTGGTTGGAGGAATAGTGTCTCATTCTTGCTGTTGGTTGGAGGAATAGTGTCTCATTCTTGGTGTTGGTTGGAGGAATAGTGTCTCATTCTTGGTGTCAATAGAAGGAATAGTGCCCCATCATTGGTATCAGTGGGAGGAATAGTGTCTCATTGTCTCTGTCAGTGGGAGGAATAGTGTCTCATTGTCTCTGTCAGTGGGAGGAATAGTGTCTCATTCTTGGTGTTAATGGAAGGAATAGTGTCCCATCATTGGTATCAGTGGGAGGAATAGTGTCTCATTGTCACTGTCAGTGGGAGGAATAGTGTCTCATTCTTGGTGTCAGCTGGAGGAATAGTGTCTCATTCTTAGTGTCAATAGAAGGAATAGTGCCCCATCATTGGTATCAGTGGGAGGAATAGTGTCTCATTGGCGCTGTCAGTGGGAGGAATAGTGTCTCATTCTTGGTGTCAATAGAAGGAATAGTGCCCCATCATTGGTATCAGTGGGAGGATTAGTGTCTCATTGTCTCTGTCCGTGGGAGGAATAGTGTCTCATTCTTGGTGTCGGTTAGAGGAATAGTGTCTCATTCTTGGTGTTAATGAAAGGAATAGTGCCCCATCATTGGTATCGGTGGGAGGAATAGTGCCCATCATTGGTATCAGTGGGAGGAATAGTGTCTCATTCTTGGTGTCGGTTCCAGACAGATCCAGATAAAGGCCAGCAAAGGACCGCATCTGGCCCATAGGAGACCTCTGCTTTAGATGACTGTGAGATATGATGATCAGAGTTCCTTTTGATACCCAGTATTTGGCACTTAGTTCATCTTGACACATTTGTTATCAGTAAAATTATGCTTTAAGTAACATGAAATGAATTTATGGTATTTGTAAAGCCACCAGCATTGGGGATCTCCTCTAATGCTGCCTGTATGTCAACAGCAAGTGGACCACTCAGTAACCTAAAAGTATACATAAATAGATCCCTAACGTTCGACATATCCACAATATACATTAGTAATATATTTTCCAAAAAAGTGACTGTATTATTGAAAGAATTCCATTAGCTCCAGTCTACTGCCTGCCCAGCCAGAGATTATGTCATCAGACTGTTGCAAGGAGGGGGGAAATCAGACTCGTAGTGATCAGACTTCAAAATTGTAACTTTCTAGCAAGTTAGGCTGTAGAAATAAGCGGCTGAGCCACAGTTTTTCTTTCCCCAGACTGATAACCTTGCTCATGTAATCACTTATGACACCTGCCATGTAATGGTTTGGTATGCTAGGAAGATAACTGTTTTTTGAAATTCTTAAATCAATGGGTTCCGCTTTAAAACACAAGAAAATTTAGATTGTTAGCTCTCACAAGCAGGGCCCTCCTTGCCCTCTTTCATTAATTTGTATTGTATCTGTACCGTCTCCCTTTATTTTCTGAAGCACTGTGCAAACTGTTGGCGCTATACACTCACCGGCCACTTTATTAGGTACACCTTGCTACCCAGTGTAGTCTTCTGCTGCTGTAGCCCATCTGCTTCAAGGTTTGACGTGTTGTGCATTCAGAGATTGTATTCTGCATATCTTGGTTGCAATGAGTGGTTATTTGAGTGGTTATTTGAGTTACTGTTGCCTTTCTATCATCTCAAATCAGTTTGCCAATTCTCCTTTGTCCTCTGACATCAAATAAGCATTTTTGTCCACACAACTGCTGCTCACTGGATGTTTTCTCTTTTTCGGACCAGTTTCTGTGAACCCTAGAGATGGTTGTGCGCGAAAACCCCAGAAGATCAGCAGTTTTTGAAATACTCAGACCAGCCCATCTGGTACCAACAACCTTTCTTCCCCATTCTGATGCTCGGTTTGAACTTCAGCAAGTTGTCTTCACCATGTCTACATGCCTAAATGCATTGAGTTGCTGCCATGTGATTGGCTGATTAGCAGTTTGTGTTACTAAGCAATTGAACAGGTGTACCTAATAAAGTGTCTGGTGAATGTATAAATCCTGTATAATAATAATTAAAGTGGTTGTAAAGGCTGATGGTTTTTCACCTTCTTACATTCTATGTATAAAGGTAAAAAAAACCTTCTTTGTGCTGCACCTGCCACAGCTACAGCCATTGGCTCCCACTGCTGTCAACCACAGCCAGTGAGCCAATGAGGAGACAGCGGGGGCGGGACAGAGCGACAGGTCTATGGATGCATAGAGTGGAGCTTGGAAGCGAGCTTGCTATTGGGGGCACTGATCAAGGGGGAGGAGCCAGGAGCATCTGACCTGAGAAGAAGAGGATCAGGGCAAAACCACTGATCACAGCAGTGGTCCACAGAGGAGGGAACTTTTGAATCTAAAAATGATCATTTAGAAAATCTTTCTCATAATCTCGAAGCTCTTATTTTGCACTGGCTGGTAGCAGAATTGATAGATGTCCCCCACAGCAATGAAGCTTTATCATGTCTTACAAAAAATGTTCCTGTTTTCAGTCCTAAAGCCAAGCCAAACTCCATTTAGAAAGTAAAAGTTGGATGCGCGGCACAATATACAGTACAGTGTTTACTAGAATGTCCCATACAAACATGACTTTGCTTTGCCCTGACCTCATTTTTTTTTATATTTAATTGCAAGCCACATTTTTTTTATTGATCTGGAAAATATTTTCAGATTTTTAGAGTATCCTTCCTTTTGCACAAGCTTCCCTTGGCATATAAGAAGTAAAGATCACATGATTTTACTTGAAAGTGGTCCTTGACTAGTGCACCAGAGATCGGTTCCTCCAGATCCCCTTACCTATAACTCTTATTTAAATAAAAACATGACACCGATTTGGAGTAAATGGCCAACATGGCCTTTTATTATTAACCACACAATTTTAAACACCAAACCAATTCCTTATACAGAAACATACCAATTTGTTGTTGGTCTTCGAAGGCCCCATCCACAAAATTATCCAAAATGCACCTGCGGACCCCATATACCAACCGGCCTCCAGCCGCAACCACCCAGCTCGGAGACAACCTTACCGTCCGCAGTGCAGCACCACCACATTCCAGTTAAACCTTGGTTAACTGGAATGTTCCCCGGGCACACCATACCACCGATGGGTCCCACACCATTCTCTGTACCTTCCAGATAATACCCGCCTCCAAAGACCAACAAACCGCCCCTGAACCGCAGAACCCCCGTTCCTCATAGAAGAAACCAAAACTCACCAAATAGGGAGGGTGGGAGGGAAGCTCACTCACCAACGTCCAGCTTCCGAATGACCGCCCCCCACCCAGACCACCCCACCCAAAGGTGCCAGGAGACCACCCACGTTCTCCCTCTACCAACCAGCTCCCACCTATGCATTTTTCAAACCCCCTGCACTGACTTAACCCTTTCTAGCCTTCCTTACCCACTCTAGGCCTAGTCATGCCTGCCCTGCGCTACTTTTTTCCTGTCATTTACGCTACGGGCATTACTTGACTAGTGCACCAGAGATCGGTTCCTCCAGATCCCCTTACCTATAACTCTTATTTAAATAAAAACATGACACCGATTTGGAGTAAATGGCCAACATGGCCTTTTATTATTAACCACACAATTTTAAACACCAAACCAATTCCTTATACAGAAACATACCAATTTGTTGTTGGTCTTCGAAGGCCCCATCCACAAAATTATCCAAAATGCACCTGCGGACCCCATATACCAACCGGCCTCCAGCCGCAACCACCCAGCTCGGAGACAACCTTACCGTCCGCAGTGCAGCACCACCACATTCCAGTTAAACCTTGGTTAACTGGAATGTTCCCCGGGCACACCATACCACCGATGGGTCCCACACCATTCTCTGTACCTTCCAGATAATACCCGCCTCCAAAGACCAACAAACCGCCACAACACGCTGGGTAAGCCCTTACCCATGCGTGCCCCACCACAAACGGACTGCTCTCTGCACACCATCCTGTAAACCCAGAGACCACAAATCCGTCCCAACTGCGTTAAGATGTACCCCATCATTCCGCAAATACCGCCAGGTATCCACCTCCAACTCCAAATGCCGGACCACCAACCCCCCATTCCGAATAAAAAAGCGCCCCACCTCCTTGTTGACCTTTATCCGCGCTTTATTAAGCCGCTCCACCGACCGTGCCAAACGCCAAGAGGCGCGGGCCACCATATCCGACCATACCAACACCATGTCCGGATAATCCCTCCGCAATAGCAGAAAGTCCATCTTAACGTCCCTCACCAACTCCCGCATGGACCGAACTCCCAGATCATTACCCCCCGCATGCAACACCAGAACATCCGGTGGCCTATCCAGACTAGAAAAGCGCCGAACTTCAGGCACCACACGACCCCACAACATCCCCGGCACACCAATCCATCGCACACAAGCCTCCTGTCTAGGCAATCCCAACTGTCGCCCATTAGGCCTCACATCCGCCCGCCTGGCCCCCCAAAAAACGTAGGAGTGCCCCAGGATCCACACCAGGCGCACCGCTCCATCTGAAATAAAATAGCAAGAACTACCACCAGAACAAAACCAAACAAAAAAACAAAACGGCACAGAGACAGAACAAACTCCCCCCAACCCAGGGACACCAACCCGGGATCCAACCTTAATCAACCCAACAGATGCGGTCGAATGTACAAGCGAAACCTCTGGGAATCCCATCTACCAATACGTTTCACCGCCGCATCTGACAAACCCCACCGAGCAGCCTCAGTAGCCGCCCCAATCCGAAATGAGTGAGAAGCATACAAAGATGCATCCAAACCCACAACCGTCAAACAGCGTCGAAAAACCGACACAAATTGAAAACGAGTCAACGGGGACCCATCCTCATGCATGAAAAAAGAGCCACTCCCCACCGGACGACGGGACAAAAAATCACGAACCGCCCGCACCGGGCACACTAAGGATGTAGGAAGGGCAAAAAACTTTACCCGCGCACCACGACCCAATTGGTCCGTCTTGGACCGACGGACGAACACCTCCACCCAATCACCAGAGACCCTGACATCATCCCCCAACAAACCCCCAAGAACGGATTTGGACGGACTGACAAGCTCCCCAACACGCAATGCCCCAAAGAAAGCCACTGCAAAGGCCGCCCGAAATAAACACACCTCAAAGTCTGAAAAGCAAACACAGCGCAGATGTTCAAACAACGATCCTAACAACTCGAAGGACACCGGACGACGAGAATCCCTACTGCGACAAGCCCTACGGTAACCCCGAAGAGCCTGTCGCACCCAAAATTCCTTCGTGAAGTCCCGACACCCTTGAAGCTTAAAGAGGAAGGCCAAGCCAGCCAACCGCCTATCCACCGCAGCAGCCGACACCCCCCGTTCCAAGTTCCTTGCCAAATAATACAAAACCGCCACCCCTACCTCCGGGCCCCACGGATCTATCTCGATCTGTTGTAACAAATCCCGCCACTCTCGCCAGACCTTCGAGTATGCCGACCATGTCGCCTCACTCACCGACCTCCGGATCCAACCTGCAACGACCCCAAGGCAATCTCCCACAGCCAGTCGGGACAAGGAACCCCGTGTTGCTCCGCCGCCGGCGCCAACTCTCGGAATTTGTCCCACTGAAAACGAGACAAAGCGTCAGCCAAGATGTTATCAACCCCAGGGAGATGCACAGCATGGAGAAAAACGTTCAGCTGCAGGCAACGCAACACTAAATGGCGAAGCAAGCCAACCACTGGTTGCGAGGAAGCCGAGACCCGGTTGATGACCTGGACCACCCCCAAGTTGTCACAATGAAAACGAACCTTCTGATTCCTAAAATGTTCACCCCAAACCTCAACCGCTAATACCACCGGAAAAAATTCCAACAGCACCAGGTTACTAAGGAAACCCGCCGCAGCCCAAGAAGAAGGCCACGGAGCCGCACTCCACCGCCCCTTAAAAAAGGCCCCATATCCCCCGGAAGCCGCCGCATCCGTGAACAATTCTAGGTCAAAATTACTGACTGGTCCCGACATCCACAGCGCCCGTCCGTTAAAGTCATCCAAAAAGGTATGCCAAATCCTCAAGTCCTCCCGATGTTCCCTAGTTAAACGAATGAAATGCAAAGGGGAAATAATACCCGCCGTCGCCGCCGCCAGCCGTCGGCAAAATACTCGCCCCATCGGCAGGATACGACAAGCGAAGTTCAGCTTACCCAGCAACGACTGCAAGGCTCGTAGCTGAATTTTTCGCTTGCCCACCACCCCACGAATTTCCCCTTGTAGGGCTAACAATTTGTCCCCTGGCAGCCGGCACTCCATGGCATCCGAATCCAAAACGATGCCCAGAAAAGTCATCACTGAAGCTGGGCCCTCAGTCTTGTCCAAAGCCAATGGAATCCCGAAACGGTCAGCAACGTGTTGCAACGTAGCCAACAAAACCGCGCAAACCCTGGAAGCGGGCGGACCCACGCAAAGAAAATCATCCAAATAATGGATGACCGAATTTATCCCGGAGACATCCCGCACCACCCACTCCAAGAACGAACTGAACCGCTCAAACAAAGCGCAAGAGATCGAACACCCCATGGGAAGGCACTTGTCAACGTAAAACGAGCCCTGCCAATGGCACCCCAGAAAACGAAAACTATCCGGATGTACCGGCAACAAGCGAAATGCGGACTCAATATCTGACTTCGCCATAAGCGAACCGCGCCCATAACGACGAACCCAGAAAACTGCCGCATCAAACGATGTGTAAGACACCGAACAGGACTGCGGATCGATGGCGTCATTAACCGACCCCCCTTTGGGGAAAGACAGGTGATGAATCAACCTGAACGAATTCGGCTCCTTCTTGGGCACCACCCCCAAGGGTGAAACCACCAGATCTGAAAACGGAGCGCAAGAAAAACGGCCCGCCCATACGTCCCAGCCCCACTTCCTTACTCAACTTTGCCGAAACCACCTCAGCATGCTGCACCGCCGACCGTAAGTTGCGAGCTAAAGGGGGGATCGAAGTCAAACTACACGGAATACGAAAACCCTCCGAAAACCCCGCCAACAGCAATCCGGCGGCTGCTCGATCCGGATATCTATTTAGGAAAGGCCGCATCCTTTCCACTTTCACCGGAGTTGTCCCTCTTACTCGCATGCTCTCCGGGCAGGCCTCTACCCCGCTTGAAACAGCGCGACAAAGGATGGGAGCCGCCGCAACCTGAACACTCATGTTTGAAACGGCAGGACCCCCCGAAACGACACGCGCCCTCTTGGAACTGCCAACATACACCCCTACGCTTTGAGGCCGATTGTCCAGGGGAGAATGAACCACCGACCCCACCCTGAAAAAACGAACCGGGAGCCCGCACGGGAGTCATGAGGCGCATCCAAAGGCCTATGTCCTTATGGTCCCAACGCAATGAAGGGCGAACAGCCCGCCTCTGCCGAAACTGCTCGTCGTATCGAAGCCATGCGGTCCCACCGTAAACCCTGTTAGCCTCGCTAATGGCATCCAGGTAGCAAAAGAGAGCTGAGCAATGCTCAGGAGTCTTCTCCCCAATGACACTGGCCATGATCGCAAATGCCTGCATCCAATTTGCAAATGTCCGCGGGATAAAACGAAAACGCCGCTTATCAGCGTCCTCACGCCTACCCTCGTCAACCCGCGACCCATCTAACGGAAAACGCTCCAAAGGCAAGAGCGTGAAAATGTCCACATACTCCCCCCTCCAAATCCGCTCCCGAACCTCCAACGGCAAGTGCGCACCCAAAGGGCCCTCAAAACAGACATATATCTCACCCTTGGCCGAGTCCGCCACGCCTACTGTCCCGGAGACCCCAGCGCCCCCATCTACCACCCCGGAAACCAGAGCACCTGTTTCCGCTGTAACCACCCCTGGCGCAGAACCAGGAGGGGGAGAAACCCCCGAGCTCCGCCTGTCCCCCCCCTCCTGCTCTAGGACCCCGACACCCGGCGGCGGAAGCCACGCCGAAGCAGGCCCAGGGGCCCTACCCTCACCCTGCTCAAAACGCCGCAACAAATCCCTCAGGCCGAACATCAAATCGCCGAGACCCCCCCCTAAACCTGACGCGGGAACGCCCACATCCCTCTCCGCCGAGGCCGCGCCCCCCCCCCAACAGGTCCCGAAGCGCAGAAGAGAATAAAATAGGGAACTCACCAGGCTGCCCAGGAGATGTCCCATCAGCCGCGCTTCCCGACTCCATCGCTGCAGAGCGGCCAGCTGTCACCCCCGCATCGGGTTCAGACAGCTCGCCCTCCGATCGGTCGACCTCCTCTTGACGGCTGCATGGCCTCCCCGTCCCAGGAGCCACGGGTCCCTCCGGGCCGTGCCGCAGCCGACTCCGCCTCCCGGCACCAGCCACGCCCCTCGATGTCCCTGGTCTCCGTCCTGTCATGATCTCCTCAGCACTCTGCCCAGAGCCGCCCTTCTGCTGGATCCTCTTCAGAGCCGCCGCTCCATGCCGTACAGGAGGCCCACCGACTGCAGCAGGGGACAGCCCGGCAGCCGCAGCGCTCCGTCTCCCACGTTGGGCTCCCTCCCTGGCATGCACCTTGCCAGTGGAGGAGCCGTTACCATCCCGTCTCCGCTGCCGTGCGGGCGGGGGGGAGGGGCTTCCTCCGTGCGAAACCCCGCCCACCGAGCTCCGCCGAAGCTGAGGATTCCTCCCGGCTCCCCCGCGAGCAGAGGCCAGAGAGAGCCCTGCCTGCGGGGCCGGAGGGTCCCGTGTGGGGCTCCTGATGCGGCGCTGAGCTCTGGGGGGTGGGGAGTCCGGGCTGAAGCGCTCCGGAGGCCGAGACCTCCGAGCACGTGGGCGCTCCCGCCCCTCTTCCTCCGGCGGGAAGCCCGGGCCCTGCGATAAGCCCGGGTCAAGGGACAAGACCGGGTCCTGCAAAAAGGCAGAGACCCGGCTCTGCAGCCAGTCTATGCCACGTGAGGCTGCCGCCTCACGCAGCTGGGCCACCAGACCATCCATAAAAGCCCACTGTCCCAGGGAAAAGGCCCTAATGATGCTGGTGTGGGTAGGGTGTGAGGGGAGCTCGCTGAAGCTCACTCACCAACGTCCAGCTTCCGAATGACCGCCCCCCACCCAGACCACCCCACCCAAAGGTGCCAGGAGACCACCCACGTTCTCCCTCTACCAACCAGCTCCCACCTATGCATTTTTCAAACCCCCTGCACTGACTTAACCCTTTCTAGCCTTCCTTACCCACTCTAGGCCTAGTCATGCCTGCCCTGCGCTACTTTTTTCCTGTCATTTACGCTACGGGCATTACTTTAATTGCATTTTACTAGAAGCAATGCCAAGCAGTCTGTCTGAAAACATACTCAAGTACTCCATATTCTCTTTGCCAGCAAAATCCAGAAAGGTTTATCAGAGAGTTTTCTACTTTGTGATTTCATTCCTGAAACGTATCAGCTTAGAGAAACAAAGTCTTTTTTTTTCCTTAGAGGTTGTGGGTCTTTCTGTTATCATTTTAAACTATATCTAAAGCCAAAGCTTTATTTTTTAAGTCTTGGATAGAGTGAGAAAGCATTTTTTTTTTAAGCTGATGAGATGTTTCATGTTTGTCCTAGTGACAACAGTAAATCATGCAAAAATAAAAGTATTACAGTTGTCACTGAACAGGAATAGATAGGAGGCCTTCTATTGGGTATCTGACAAACAGTTGTCTGAAATGATTTCATCACATTGCAGGGATTTTTGTCATTTATCCCTCATGCACGCTGGACGTTTTTACAGCTGCTGTTTTTGGCTTTTGACTTTTTTTATAACTAATAAACCCCCAGCATGTTATCCTATGTGTCCATGCACACATAGACTGTAATCAACATTTTCTGGCGGGGATGTTTTTTGGCTGGATAAAAAACCCAGGACTAGTGGGTTTCTAGAGGAGTTTATTAGCTGTAAAAATGCTCTAACATGGAAAAACGTGGTAAATTGCGGCAAACCTGTGTTTTTGGACTTTTTTTGAACAAAAAGAATATTTTTTAGGGGTAAAAAAAAAACACTAAAACTTGGCAAAATGCAGCTAAACACTAATGCAAAAACACTAAAAAACGCAGAAAAACTCACGTTTTTAATGTGACTTTCCACAGCTAACATTACAAGCGTTATTAAAATGCCCGTGTGCATGGAGCCTTACTGCAGTGTCCCAGTGGCAGAAAGTGGTGAGAAATCTCTGCATGTGGCACTCAGAGTGCAAAAAAAAAAGAGAATCAAAGCAAACTGACGCCAAACATGTTGGCTTTAGATATATTTTAATGTTCCACTACTAGACTGTTAGAAGTGTACTCTATTTACTAGACCAGAAGTGTACTCTATTTACTAGACCAGTCCATATGGAAGAAAAATATATTTGAAATATATTTTAAAAATATTCTTCCCAAATATATTGCCATATATTTGAAATACTACAATTTTAGCCATATTCAATATATTTCAAAATACATTTCAATAAATAAATATATATATATATATATATACTGCATGTTGAAATGCGTTTTAATTACAAAATATCTGAAAATTATTTTTAAAAATACATTTCAGATATACTGTATGTCTTTAAAAGTACAAATCTACATTTTTGGAATGCATCTACAAATATATGAAAAAATATATGTTAAAATTATTTTTTTATGTTAAAAAAAATCTGAAGAATATATTTTAAAAATATATATTTTTATATATATATATATATATATATATATATATATACAGTCAGGTCCATAAATATTGGGACATGGACACAATTCTAACATTTTTGGCTCTATACACCACCACAATGGATTTTAAATGAAATGAAGATGTGCTTTAACTGCAGACTGTCAGCTTTAATTTGAGAGTATTTACATACAAATCAGGTGAACGGTGTAGGAATTACAACAGTTTGCATATGTGCCTCCCACTTGTTAAAGGACCAAAAGTAATGGGACAGAATAATAATCATAAATCAAACTTTCACTTTTTAATACTTGGTTGCAAATCCTTTGCAGTCAATTACAGCCTGAAGTCTGGAACGCATAGACATCACCAGACGCTGGGTTTCATCCCTGGTGATGCTCTGCCAGGCCTCTACTGCAACTGTCTTCAGTTCCTGCTTGTTCTTGGGGCATTTTCCCTTCAGTTTTGTCTTCGGCAAGTGAAATGCATGCTCAATCGGATTCAGGTCAGGTGATTGACTTGGCCATTGCAGAACATTCCACTTCTTTCCCTTAAAAAACTCTTTGGTTGCTTTCGCAGTCTGCTGTGGGTCATTGTCCATCTGCACTGTGAAGCGTCCAATGAGTTGTGAAGCATTTGGCTGAATATGAGAAGATAATATTGCCCAAAACACTTCAGAATTCATCCGGCTGCTTTTGTCATTAGTCACATCATCAATAAATACAAGAGAAGCAGTTCCATTGGCAGCCATACATGCCCACGCCATGACACTACCACCACCATGCTTCACTGATGAGGTGGTATGCTTAGGATCATGAGCAGTTCCTTTCCTTCTCCATACTCTTCTCTTCCCATCACTCTGGTACAAGTTGATCTCGGTCTCATCTGTCCATAGGATGTTGTTCCAGAACTGTGAAGGCTTTTTTACATGTTGTTTGGCAAACTCTAATCTGGCCTTCCTGTTTTTGAGGCTCACCAATGGTTTCCATCTTGTGGTGAACCCTCTGTATTCACTCTGGTGAAGTCTTCTCTTGATTGGTGACTTTGACACACATACACCTACCTCCTGGAGAGTGTTCTTGATCTGGCCAACTGTTGTGAAGGGTGTTTTCTTCACCAGGGAAAGAATTCATCGGTCATCCACCACAGTTGTTTTCCGTGGTCTTCCGGGTCTTTTGGTGTTGCTGAGCTCATCGGTGCGTTCCTTCTTTTTAAGAATGTTCCAAACAGTTGTTTTGGCCATGCCTAATGTTTTTGCTATCTCTCTGATGGGTTTGTTTTGTTTTTTTCAGCCTAATGATGGCTTGGATCTCATCTTGAGAGTTGACAGCAACAGATTCCAAATGCAAATAGCACACTTGAAATGAACTCTGGACCTTTTATCTGCTCATTGTAATTGGGATAATGAGGGAATAACACACACCTGGCCATGGAACAGCTGAGAAGCCAATTGTCCCATTACTTTTGGTCCCTTAACAAGTGGGAGGCACATATGCAAACTGTTGTCATTCCTACACCGTTCACCTGATTTGGATGTAAATACCCTCAAATTAAAGCTGACATTCTGCAGTTAAAGCACATCTTGTTTGTTTCATTTCAAATCCAATGTGGTGGTGTATAGAGCCAAAAATGTTAGAATTGTGTCGATGTCCCAATATTTATGGACCTGACTGTATATATATATATATATATATATATATAAAATATATTCTTCAGATTTTTTTTAACATATAAAAAAGTTATTTTTAAATATATTGAATATGGCCAAAATTGTAGTATTTTAAGTATATGGCAATATATTTGGAAAGAATATTTTTAATATATATTTCAAATATATTTTTCTTCCATGTGGGAGTGGCCTCCAAACTGTGGCACTTGGCTTGCCTTTATCTGGTCCTTGGGGTACTATTCCACCGACGGACCAATGACGGATCACCATTTCCTCTATTGTCACCATCAATTAACCACTTTTCTTCTCATTGATAAACAATAGGGCAATATTCCTCCCGTTAAAACCAATGATGGGGCACTGATGCCAGGGCATTTTCTACTCCCACAATCTGGCCCCCTTAAAGCCTGAGAGACAGTAAATTGGCCCTTTGCTTGGAACGCTTGGAAACCCCTGTACTAGGCGCATTTATTCTTGGGAGCCTATCCTCAGGGATATCTTTACATGTTTGTTGAACTGGTGAGCAAATCATAGGAGGCTTAACTCAGATGTTTCTTTTTTAGAAGGGGCATAATGGCTGGTTTGATAACATGAAGTATCACTGGGATCATCAATGTCACTGGGATTCATTCAGCCAATGGGCTGAACGAATATAAACAACAGATTCCTCCATTCACACACACAAAATAAATGGAGGAATCCCACCTCATCGGGACATTGTATTCTGACAGCGGTACCCACCGCTGTCAGAACACACTGAGCGACAGCTGGTTGACCTCAGCCGCTGATCGGCGGAATATTTTCCAACATGTCCATTCAATAGAAGTCGACAATCAATTTCTATCTAGTGGAGAACCCACTCACTGGTCAAACTTCAGTTGGTTCCTGTTGGACTGGCCGAATTTCGAGCAACATATCACCAGTTTAAGAAAGGATTAGCCTTTTGGAAAGATATCTTCTCATGTATTGTTGAGTCTACTAGATGCGAAGTGAAGGGAAAATCTCTGAAATAAGACACATATGGGAAAGAAACAGTAGTTTGAACCCAAGAACTCCTCACTCTATCCAAAATTAAAATGTTTGAAGATTTGGTTTAAGAAAAACAGTATGTTAGTAATTACTCTGCTCCTGCCTATGCTGATGCTGGGGCTTGCACAAGTTGTAATCCTGCCCCAAAGTTGTATCTCTTTTTGAGGAATATTAGTTAATGAAATTTACATAGGATAGGAGAGTCACACAACCATACCTTCTAAGAATAGCATACGTTACTACCATGTTCTGTGAATGAGGAATGAGAATGGAGGCTTAGTTCTCTTACACAGGATGTGGAATGCAGAGGTCTCATCTACTATCCTTGTAAACTACAGCTGAGAGGATATTAGTGCTTCTCAAAATAGATCCAAGTAAATGCTAATAATTAAATCAAGCCAAGTACAGGGTAATGCTTTAGCCTTTACATCAAGGATAGCTAAATGTTTGAATTCACAAAGCATTAGATCATTTTAACCTTTTGAGTACAAACCTGTAATATCCCTTTATTACCAAGCCATTTTTTTCAGTTTGCAGCGTTGTGATAGTTTGGCTGACAATTACTCTGTCATGCAACACTGTACTCAAATACATTTGATATCATTGAGGCATAAAGAGCTTTTTTTGGTGGCATTTAATAACTACTGGGTGTTGTATATTTTACATTATAAAGAAAAAAGACCAACATTCACTCTTTATGGAAAGTATACACCCCAAGGTGACCTTACTTTTTCCACACTTTTTTTGGAAATGAAGAAAATGTTGGTATTGATAGGGGGGGGGGGTTCTTAAGATCTCCTTAACAGAGAATTAGATACAGTGCATCATTAATGTATAGGTCATATACAGAGGGAGAAGGAGATGAAGGGGTTAATGCAGAGGACAGATACAGTAGGAGGAGGAGATGAAGGGGTTAATGCAAATGACAGATACTGTGGGAGGATGGAAATTAGGGGGTTATTGTGCAGCATAACCAAGATGAAAGGTTAATATACAGGTCGGAGAGATGATGGAGAAAAGATGTACAACTCACACTCAGAGAAAAGGAGGCAGTGTGTGAAAGGGTTAAAATAAATCCCACAATGATAATGATTTACACTTTGGATCTGCTGTTGCCTATGATCCTCTTAGGGTCCTTTCACATGGGCGTTCCATTTTTTTCTTCAGTTCAGTCACGTTTTTTCAAAGAAAAAATGGATGAGTATTGCGTCCGTTTTTTCATCCAATTACATTGGTTTACATCTGTTTTGTATCCATTTTTCATCCGTTTACATGGGTTTACATCTGTTTTTCACCTGTTTTAATCCGTTTACATCCATTTTTTAATCTGTTTTTTTCATCCGTTTACATCCGTTTTTCATCCATTTACACTGGAACATTCAGATGTTTTGAAATCCTTCTAGTAACCAATGCCATCAGAATTGTTTGCAACAATAAGATTGCAAAGGTCTTGAGAGAGCTCTCTGCTTTTACCCATCATGAGATGTTTCTTGTGTGACACTTTGGTAATGAGACACCTTTTTCTAGGCCATCAGTTGAGACTGAACCAGCTGATATTCATTTGCACTGACAAGGGCAGGATTGCTTTCTAATTACTAATAGATTTCAGGATTTCAGCTGATATCTTGTCTTTCCATGCCTTTCTGCACCTCCCTTTCTGCATGTGTTCAATACTTTATCCCTGTGTCATTTCATTTCATTACATATAACTTAATTTCTGAACGTATATGTTTTGGTTTCTTTGTATGTATGGATTGCATGGGTTGTTACCGACATGAGATGAAAATTTCATGTCAATAGCACCTTTAGCAATATATGTACTGAGAAAAATGGTGATGTGTTCAATACTTATTTTACCCACTGTACACAAAAATGTTATCTGCCAGCTCATAATGTTTAGGTGTATTAGCTTTCTGACTCTGACATATCTGGGATCTGATGTTTCTGCAAGACTCTACCTACTTGGTCTTGCTATGTCTATATTATGGACTGTTTTACTTGTTATGCTTTATAATTAGCTGCCCAGGACTTTCCCAGATCCTCGACCATCCTATGGAACTCCCTACCCTAATCTCTCTATCAACTGCTCTGTCTGCCTGCAGGCGATTCCTGAAAACTCATCTCTTTAGGGAAGCCAATACCTTTTATATCACTTGACCCTCCATTTTAACCTTCTTGTCATGAATTGGTTTGTAAGTGTACAGTCTCCCTTTATTTTGTAAAGTACTGCATAAACTGTTGGCACTACATAAAGCCTGTTTTATAACAATAATAAAAATGCCAATAACCCATTTAAAGTAGGGCTAGCATCAAATATATAGTTTCATGATAACCTCTTGCTGTCCTGTAAAGAATATATGCCGCGGCAAAGAGGGTGGGCTTTAACGCCCACACGCAGCACACGTGTCTGTGGGCATGATAGTTTTCTGTGCTGAGACAAAGACAGCCTTTGGTCTGTGCTAATTATTGGGAACTAATGGGAATGGCTCCCAATCATGTGACAAATGTGACAGCTAATCACTGTGGTCACATGATTAGGGAGACCTTCCTGCCCCCCAGGCCAGTTAAAGGGACACTGAGGAGGGGTGTATGCATTTTTGCGAGGTGTAATGAGTTCACTGCCCCACCTCTCCACTTTTTCCAGTTAGGGAACATTTTGCATTCATTGAGACAGTGCAGTGTTCCTTGAATGGCACCTGCGTAGGGAAAGTGAACTCCATTGTTCACAGTGCAGCAGATGGCCCCTTGGCACGGGACCTAGAAATGAGTAAAGATCACTGTAGTAGTGGTGTCTACTGCAGTGATTTACAGCTTTTACGGGGATCCCACAGGTATCCCATATGGAAGAAAAATATATTTGAAATGCTACAATTTTGGCCATATTAAATATATTTCAATATATATATATATATGTATATAAACTGTATGTTGAAATGCGTTTTTATTACAACATATATGAAAGATATTTTTAAAAATTATTTTCAAATATACTGTATGTCTTTAAAAATACAAATCTACATTTTTGGAATGCATTTGCAAATATATGTAAAAATATATGTAAAAATTACTTTTTTATATGTTAAAAAAAATCTGAAGAATATATTTTAAAAAAATTTAAATGCATTCCAAAAATGTAGATTTGTATTTTTAAAGACATACAGTACCGTATTTTCCGGCGTATAAGACGACTTTTTGACCCTTGAAAATCTTCTCAAAAGTCGGGGGTCGTCTTATACGCCGGTATACGGCATGCTGACACTTTTTAGGGGGCGGTGCGGTGACGCCGCCGCCCCCCCCCCTTCCAACGGCGCGGCTGCTCCCTCCTTCAGTTCGGCCACTGGATGTTCGTGCGGCTGCTCGGCTCCGCCTCCTCACCGGTGATTGGCCGCCAGAACTGTAGCTCGGGAAAGGCACACAGGCGGCCAATCACCGGGGAGGAGGCGGAGCCGAGCGGCCCCGCGAAAATCAAGTGAAGGTAAGTGTGCCGTGCACAGGTGCTGCTGCAACTATATATGCTTGCTGCAGCAGCACCATACTGAACAGGGGTCAGCAAGTGTCAGTGGGAGGAATAGTGCCCCATCATTGGTGTCACTTATACCAATGATGGGGCATTGTTCCTCCCACTGACACCGACGATGGGGCACTTTCCCCCCCCCCCACTGACACCAACGATGGGACACTATTCCCCCCCCACTGACACCAACGATGGGGCACTATTCCACCCCCCACTGACACCAATGATGGGACACTATTCCCCCCACTGATACCAATGATGGGACACTATTCCTCCCACTGACACCAATGATGGGGCACTATTCCTTCCCCTGATACCAATGATGGGGCACTATTCCTCACACTGACACCAATGATGGGGCACTATTCCTCCCACTGACGCCAATGATGGGGTGCTATTCCTCCCACTGACACCAATGATGGGGTGCTATTCCTCCCACTGACACCAATGATGGGACACTATTCCTCCCACTGACACCAATGATGGGGTGCTATTCCTCCCACTGACACCAATGACTGGGCACTATTCCTCCCACTGATACTAATGATGGGGCACGATTCTTCCCACTGGTGTGCATTGGAAGAGGGGTAGTCTTATACGGCGAGTATAGCCCAAACACTACATTTTAACAGGAAAAGTAGGGGGGTCGTCTTATACGCCCAGTCGTCTTATACGCCGGAAAATACGGTATATTTGAAATGTATTTTTAAAAATATTTTTCATATATTTTGTAATAAAAATGCATTTCAACATACAGTATATATATATATATATATATATATATATATATATATATAAATTATATTTATTTATTGAAATATATTTTGAAATATATTGAATATGGCCGAAATTGTAGCATTTCAAATATATGTCAATATATTTGGGAAGAATATTTTTAAAATATATTACAAATTACATTTCAACATACAGTATATATATATATATATATATATATATATATATATATATATAAATTGTATTTATTTATTGAAATATATTTTGAAATATATTGAATATGGCCAAAATTGTAGCATTTCCAATATATGTCAATATATTTGGGAAGAATATTTTTAAAATATATTTTTCTTCCATGTGGGATGGCACATACTTACATTGGTCCAAGCTTGACCAATGTATGTAAAAATTGCCATACCTGAAATTCAGCTTTAATACTTACATGTATTTATTACCAGAGATCAAGCTACTTCTCTTTACAATTATCTAGTCTGGTTTTTTTTCCCCAAAAAAGCACCATTTTCTTCATACATTATCCACAGTCAACTTCTACTTCTTGGACTGAGATGCTGACTCAGAGATCATACGGTCAAATAAATCTTGGTGCCTGTGAAGTTTTTCATTGAATTCACAAATGTCTAACACAAATCAGGCCCCTACTGTAGCCTCCCGCATTGTGACTAGCTACAAAATGAACATATTCGATCTCTAGGGGAGAGGAAGACTGAGGATATGCTTGCTCCTGATTGCAGCAGACTGATAACATCATTTTAGCTTAGGCAATATCATTTGACTGGAGCTCAAGAACAGCTTTTCAATGATAACATGTGCAGGTTTATTGAAAAAAAATATATTATTGGTATATATTATGACTTGTAAAGATTGTATTACCTTACTGAAAGATCCTTTTTTAAAAATAAGTACCATCGGAATTTTCTTGAAGTATCTATAGCAACTAAACCGAATCCAGCTTGAAATGGTCTGGCTTCAATATACTGAATTCTTAAGGGTTGTTAGAGGTAACTACACTTTGTATTTTTTACCCAATTGAATGAGTAGGACCATCTGTGTGTGAACACATGTAGGTTGGTTTTGGGCTTCTAGCTTCAACTCTGAAATGAGACAGACCCCTGCTAAGAATGATGTCAGTTTTTAATCATCTGAAATTCCTATGTTAGTTACATGTAAAATATCTGGCAATGATAGTCATTTCTGGTATCAAATGACACAGCTCATGGATGTAGTTTTTTCTGCATATTGTACAAATTAAGCAGACTCTGCAGATTATAGTGGGCCCATGGCTTTAGTTTTTCTGTTTTAAGAACAACTTCAGGCAAGAAAAGCAGGGTGGACCGCTAATGCAGTCTAAGAGGGCCATTTAACCACTTGCCTATCGGGCACTTTTACCCCCTTTCTGCCCAGGCCAATTTTCAGCTTTCAGTGTTGTCGCACTTTGAATGCCAATTGAGCGGTCATGCAACACTGTACCCAAACAAAATTTTTATAATTTTTGAGACAGAGCTTTCTTTTGGTGGTATTTAATCACCACTGGGTTTTTAATTTTTTGCTAAACAAACTAAAAAAAGACTGAAATGTTTTTGTTTAAAAAGTTTTTTCTTAGTTTCTAATGAGGCTGCAGTGATGGGCACTGATAGGCTGCACTGATGGTCACCGATAGGCAGAACGGATGAGGAGGCACTGATAGGCGGCACTGATGGGCATCACTGGTGAGCATTGACAGGCATCATTGATGGGCGCTGAAAGGCAGCACTCATATATGGCACTAATAGACGGCACTGACGGGCACTGATAGGTGGCACTGACTGGCACTGATTGGTGGCACTGACTGGTACTGATAGGTGGCACTGATGGGAACTCTTAGACGGCACTGACGGGCATTGATAGGCAGAACTGACTGGCACTGATAGGCAGCACTGACTGGCACTGATAAGTGGCACCTATTGGCATCACTGATAGACGTCACTGACTGGCACTGATAGACAGCACTGATAGTTGGCACTGAAAGGCAGCTCTGATGGGCACTGATATGTGACATTGATGTGCACTGGTAAGCACTGATGTGGCATTGATGTTCACTGATGGGCACTGGTATGTGTCATTGATGGGCACTGACAGGTGGCATTGATGGGCACTGACAGGTGGCACTGATGGAGCTACACTGATCATCAGGGCACTGTTCATCAGTGTCCTGATGATCAGTGTAGATGTCCCCTCTGAGGAATGCCACTTACCTGCTCTCCTCTCCTCATATTGTCTGTGTAAGGAGAGGACTGCCGATAGTCGGCATTTCCTTGTTAACATGCTATCAGCTGTGATTGGACACAGCTGATCACATGATAGAGGCAGTGTCATCAGCTCTTTACTGTGGTCAGTGATCCGCTGTGCCCCAGGGACGCAGCGCACCACCTATCGCTGCACACCCCCGCGGGCGTGCATGCGCAGTTAGAGAGGTAGGACGTCATCTGACGTCCTCCCAGAACAAGAGAGCCGCCGCCCATCCTTCATTTCCTTATATGGCGGGCGGGGGGCGGTTAAACTGTGTTGGCTTACCTGGCTATAACCCACTTAAAGGATATGTTCACCTTTAATAAAAAGATGATCGTGTGCAGAGCTCTTGCAGACTGTCAGTGTAAGCTGTCTGCTTATACCTCATATGAGCAGTTACACACTGACAGGAAGAATCAATGAACTGCCTAGAAAGCTCAACAGCACCTTGTGAGTTAATTGAGAACTACAAACAGACAGCCGCAAAGGCTGTCTGTATTTGTAGTTCTCCCATTCACAGAACTCTGTGAATAAATGATGCAGCTGGTTGGACAGAGCCCCACGCTGGTTGCGTCTTTTTTAAATTGTGACGGCAAGCGGAGTAAGAAGATCCCCCCACTCTCTGTCAAAACGGGCGATGGGGGGCAGTTGCATCCGTAATATGTTACATGGTGCACCCTGAATACGGGTGAACTTATCGTTTAAGAAAAAAACTGAACATCTATAAAGTATAGTAAGATGCCATTAAATTGATCTTAGTCATGTGACCTGTGAAAGTTGTGTGGCCTGCTCTCCAATCACCGAGTTCTCTCTGGTGTGTTAAGATGAGAAATTCTGTAAGACCCTGTTCACACTTGAGCATTTTTCAGATCAAAGGTCGACTCTCAGGAACGCTCAACAAGTAAAACCCCATTATTTCCAATGGCCCCTGTTCACACTTGAGCGTTCTGTTGCCTGTAGCAAAACGCCTGTCGCTCAAATAGTACTACTTTTCAGGCAAATCTGAGCATTTTGTCCCCATAGACTTTCAATGGAAAATGCTTGAACAGTGGGAATTACTGCAAGCGTTTTTGCAGCTCAAACAGCAGCTATTTCTATTTTGGCCACAGCAAACACCCTAAACGAAAAACGCCTGAAAAAACGCCTATAATATTTGCAAATCTGCTAAAAAAAACACTCAAAAGAGACTGAAAAAATCACAATGCTTAGCTGAGAGTGAATGTACTCTAAGACACAGCAGGCTCTATAAATTAGTCAGCTATTTATGAATAGGATGTAAAATGTAGCCCGTGGTTTGTTTTTTCTTATGATCCCCTGCAGCCAGATTAAGTAGGGTTTTCATAGTGCCTTTTTATGTGACTGTGCTTCTTGTCACTATGGAGAACAGGCTTCCTTCCTGAAAACTACATCACTGTGTAATCAATACTTCCTGCAGAGCGGGAATATATTCCTACATGATCACCTATAGACAGCAGACTGATCAGCAATTCTAGAAACACACCGTATAGATTTTCCTTAGATTTTCATTGATTAGGTATTTGATTTGATAGCAAATGATTGTCTGGTAAAAAATAGACATGATGCATACAGTAGTTTTTGTCATTTTACTGACCATTGATGGATATTGTTTCCATTGGTCTTTTCAGCCCCCTTGCTAGCATTCTTCTACTTTGTTCTGAATTTTTTTAAATATTATTTTATGACAACCAGGCAGCTTTGCAAAGGTCAGCATTGGAATAATATATGGAAAATATGCTGCTATAAGGAAGCTCTTTGAAATTTGTTCCTGTTTCACTATGGAGGGAGAAAGTGGAAAATAAGAACACCAATATGGTAAGTGCCTTCATATTAGTAAACCAGGACTGCTGTCCCACAACTATGTCTATGCATTGTATGTCCAGGACCAAAGACTAGGTTAAAGTAGTGGAACTTGCCCGCCACCCTATAGTAGAAGTACTGCTACAGGGCGGCAGGGCTGCGCAAAATCACCTATATATACGTGATTTGCATTTCCGGGTAGGGAGCACGCACACTGTCCTACCTGCGCTACCATTGGCCGCTAGGGATGTCAGTCACGGGGTCCCAGCTGGAGATTCCCTGCAACCACCCAACGATCATCAGGGAAAGCTGACAGGGAAGAGACCCGTGTGTAAACAACACAGGTTTCTCTCGGGCCAGCAAGGACATGCTGCTTTGTATTTCTCTGCAAAGCAGAGAAATACAAAGCAGCATGTCTTCCTAGTAAAACACACACACAGCACATAATGTAAAACAGCACACAATAAACCCTTTGATCGCCCCAGATGTTAGCCCCTTCCTGCTCAGTGTCATTAGTACAGTATAGTGCTTTTTATTAGCACTGATCATTGTATTAGTGTCATTGGGATGTCAGTGGCAGTTAGTCAATTCCACCCGCCAGTGTCAGAATGCAGTCCTGCAGTCCCACTATAAGTCGCTGATCACTGCCATTACTAGTATAAAACAGATTACAATTCCAGTATATATACTGCCATTTGTAGACATAGGTGATAAAGGAGAACCACCTCAAGCAGGAAATGCACAGGAAGTGTAAGGGCTAAGGAAATAGAAAGAATAAACAAGGTCAAACAAGGACCAACAGGGTACAGAATCCTATGCTGTGAGCAGTGCCAGACAGACGTATGTTACATAGTTACATAGTTAGTCTGGCTGAAAAAAGACAAAAGTCCATCCAGTTCAACCATTAAAAAAAAAAAGTTATAATCCTACACCCACAGTTGATCCCACAGTTGAAGGCAAAAAAACCCAGCAAAGCATGATCCAATTTGCTCCTGCAGGGAAAAAAATTCCTTCCTGGTCCCCCGAGAGGCAATCAGATATTCCCTGGATCAACTTTACCTATAAATGTTAGTATCCAGTTATATTCTGTGTATCTAAGAAAGAATCCAGGCCATTTCTGAAGCAAACCACTGAACTGACAAGAACCAACTCTTGAGGGAGTCTATTCCACATTTTCACAGCTCTTACTGTGAGGAAACCTTTCCGTGTTTGAGATTAAATTGTCCTCTGTGATGACCTCAGGGTGAATAGCTCTACATACAATAGACTCTGTACCTTTCACGTAAACCAATTGATTTACATGTATTGGGATTTTTTTTAAGCAAAGACATGTAGCAGAATACATTTTGTACTAAATTTATGAAGAAATTCGATTTTTAAAATTTTTTTACTGGATAGCAAAAAGTCAGAAATATATATATATATATTTTTTTTTTCAAAATTGTCTTTTTTTGTTTATAGCGCAAAAAATAAAAAATTCAGAAGTGATCAAATACTACCAAAAGAAAGCTCTATTTGTGGGGAAAAAATAACATAAATTTAATTAATGTATAGCATTGTATGACCGCGCAATTGTCAGTTAAAGTACTGCAGTGCTGTGTCGCAAAAAAAATGGCCTGGTTAGGAAGGGGGTAAATCCTCTGAAGGGCAAGTGGCTAGGCAGATATAATAGACACAAATGAATGTAGTTCTGTAATCATTAATACCACATTAAGGCCTCTAGCACACGTCTGTAAAGTCAAGCGTATGAGTGTATAATGTAAAATACTTCTGTTAGTTTGGCTCAATAAATCCACAGCTGCAGCATATTTTAACCCATTTGAATGCATTACAGGAAACGCTGTTTGCGCATAATCACCAGCACTGGCATGTACTTGCGCATGTGCACGGGTGTATTTTGCAAAATGTAATACATTAGGCCTAATTGTATTTTAAATGCAAACAGTATAAGAACCTGAGCTGAACCTGATATCGGCCTATTGCAGTCCTTGTTCAGTAAGGCTCGAGTGTAAGGCTCCATGTACACTGCAGCTGATAATCTCACGTTCAGGAGCCTTTCTGCATTTTTTTCAGCAGCCCCTGAACTCTCCCTAATGTTTTCCTATGTGTCTATGTACACTATGTCACTACAGTCGTTTACAGGCAGTTGAGTTTACAGTCCTTTTTTTGAACGCACCAAACTTGCCTTCAGGAGTAGATTTTATCAGTGTTCCAAACGCTTGTAAACGCAGCTAACGGCGTTTAGAAGCGTTTGCGTTTAGAAGCGTTTTTTAACTGTTCCATATCCAAATGCTGTCCAGAGCCTTTTTTCATCATCAGAAATGCATGCAAAGCGTTTTCCATGTATTCGAATGGACCTAGCACACCAGCGCAGTCAGTTCCAGGTTTTGCGTGAAGGAAAAAATGGTACAACGTGCTGCATTATGTTCATGATGGGATCCATAGTGAATACAACCAGAAAAGACAGCTAATCTCAACACATACTGCTCTCTCTGCTTCTGCGCTCTCTATTTCTCACAAAATGTCTGAAATAGTTAATTTTGTACTGTTTTTCAGTGCATTCTGAGCATTTTGGAGGGTCTCCTGATGTTATCTTTAAAAAACGCTTCTAAACGCATATAAACGCAGTATGCAAACACGGCTAAACAGACATTTTTTAACCTACATTTTCCAGCAGTCAGTTTCCATCATTCAGAAGTGTTTTCCAAACGTCCCGTGTACATGGAGCCTAAGAGGAAGAATGACAGAAAAAGCCAAGCAATGCTGATAGAAGGAGAAAGCAGTGACAGGGAGATACGCTCATCACTGTGCTGAGTCTGCTTTCACTATCCAGGACAGTCTGGGCTCTGAGGAAGTGGGTTGAATGATGCTGGGGATCCAGACTGAAAGTCTATATTGCAACAATATTTTTATTTATTTTTTTATTCTCTAATGGATTATTCATTTTTATCTTGTTATTTTTAGCTAGAAGTCTGCTTTAAAGAAGAAGCATTGCCAAAAGCTGTTTTGGCCATACTTCACTTGCGGGTCACAGGAGTGCACTTAGTTCTGCACTCCTGTGACTCAGATTCAGCTGACAGACGGTGATGTAAGCCTGGCCTCACAGCTGCATCCTGGGAAGTTCATGTCACATGTTCCAGGATGCATACATAGGGTTTTAGGGCCAGTTCACATATATAGGTGACCAGCATTTCTCCTCAATAGAAGAATACCAGTCACTGCTAGGACACGCAGAAAACTATTGTTTTCTATGTGTCCTGTTCACACTGTAATACAGCACTGCATTGTTGCAGTGAGTTGCATTAAATGTTGCATTTTATCGCAGTGTAAAGGATGGGATCACATAACGCTGCTGCACAGTGACATGAATGAAGTGTCACTTTGTAAACTTCAAATTAGGTTGAGTCAAAAAGGGGGGGGGGGCTGTGTGATGCGTTGAAATGGCTGAACCGCCCCCCTGCAGCTATTGTCGGAGAGCTGCCGCACACTAAACTTCTGTGGTTTAGTATACTGTAGCTGTCAGGGCAATGTGAAACGGCTGTAAAAAAAGGAAAGGGACATGGATTTATCTGCCATAAGTGAAAATGACCATTGTGGGAAGATCAGAGAGGAAATGAAAATAATGTATGCAAAGAATAAAATGTCTACAATTATCTATAAGCGGGCCCGCACTGGCCATAGGGCACACCGGGCTTTTGCCTAGTGGGCCTCGCCAACTGGATAGGACAGGCGGCCGGGTGGCACATAGAGGGCTGTGAATTTCTCAGCTCCGCTATGTGCCAATGGCTGCCTCTCTTATCAATCTGCTACATGCGGTCGGCTCCTGTATGAGTAAATATGTCTGGTCTCATATTAATTTAACTTGTCAAGACCATGTTCCATATAGAAACGTAAAAGCTATGTTATAACAGGACATTCTGTTTAGGAAAGGTACGTATTTTGGTCCTTCTATTACTCTTTAACTATCCATTTTTGGAAAATTGTTAAAGGGATTGTAAATACTCAATTTTTCTCTAAAAATAATAAAGCATGTCATATTACCTGCTCTGTGCAAAGGATCCTCCTCTTCTGGGGTCCTCCACCGGTGCTCCTGGCTCCTGCTCTTCTCGTTGTGTCCCCATATCAAGCCACTTTCTATGACAGCATACCTGCCCCCATACGAGCTGTGTTGTGTGTGTCTATTGACAAACACAGTGCAGTTTGGACCCACCCCCCACTTTCTGCTCACACAATTTGACTGACAGCCAATGGCTCCCATTGCTGCCCGAGTCCCTCTGAGAAGAGAAAAAGAGGGGAGAGAAGACTGCAGCCAGGCACAGCGCTAGATCACTGACAGGTTCAGGTAAGTGTTTAGGTGAGGGAGGGAGATCATTAGTGGGGTGTTCTTTACCCTAATGCAGGGAATGTATTAAGGTAAAAATCACCAAGGCTTTAGAACCACTCTAACATAGCCTTTCATGAACAACTGGGTTCAAGTCCACTTCAATATGACCTCTGTTGCAGGGATTTTCCCAATATTTTTGTAGTATCCTATAGTAATACGATAAATGTATTGCTTTTACTATTCAGTCATTTTTTTAACTTGAACGTCTGCCCAAACTGTTGCTCCCCTGATGAGTGAATTTCCTCCCTTCACAGCTAAATTCTTTGAAGATATACATCCTTTTTCTTTGTAACAATAAACCATCCCGCGCTTTACTAGGCTGAGTATTTTTTTCACATCTAGGATTCAACTACTTTGACCAGCTGAGAATCCAGTTCTTTATTCTCACGTGTGGTTTTCTTTCCCCTTTCTTTGTGCAGAACTCTAAAGGTAACTGATTTCTGTTCAATATCTTGCACTTGTAAGGTCTCGTTCAAACTTGACTGTTTTACCAACTCTTGCTAAATGCCCCTATAGCATTTGGCAAGCGTTGGTCCGGCGTTTGCGGAGCGTTTTTTACTGCTTGGCAAGCGCTGCATGCGCGGTTCAGCGGCGGGTTGCTAGGCATTTGCCGAGCGTTAAAAACGCCCTACAAACGCCTATAATGAAGTTTGAATGGTGTTACCGTTCCGCAAACGCCCCACAACCGCATCGCAACCGCACCGCAAACGCCGGCCGGGCGTTTGCGGAGCGGCACTATAGACTAGAATAGGAGGCTTCAACGCCTCCTGAATCGACCAGAGGCATCCATTTTGCCGCGACGCTTACGCTTCCGTTAGAACAGCACCATGTGCTGCAATGTGCAGAATTGTCTGAGGCATTTGGGAAGCGGTAAAAACGCTTCCTAAACGCCTTTCTGCTGCCTGTACACAACGCTAGTGTGAACGTAGCCTTATAGTCTAAAAAGATGAACGTGATCCATACGTTCACCATGAAGCCTTTCAGTTCATCTAAGGCTGTTCTGCTAACTCAGGCTTAAAGTAAGCCCTTCACAAGGAAAATACAAGGACCACCATTGCTGACCTCCTTTCGAAGGTTCTTCATCCCAGGCTACTCTGGAACTAGCATGCAGATCAGGAAAGTCAAGTTTAGGTCAAAAATTACCAACTTACTAACTGAGAAAGTACAGGAGCCATTAGGCTCACATGACAGCGAAGGAACTAGTATTTTCATAAGTAGCTGTCAGTGATAGCAACCTCCACATTCTCAGTACAGGTCTCCTTTAACCCCCCCTGGCGGTATTCCTGAGTGTAGTTTGGGGTAAAGTTTCAGTACCACAAGCGGTAACCCCGAGCTACACTCGGGAATACCATGCAGCGCTGCTCCTCGGTCCCTCGATCACTTACCTTGTCCTGCGCTCCCGCGATGTCCCTCCTGCAGTGTCCCCTGTAATGTCCTCTGGCGGATGCCGGCATCTGTCATCTGGGTTCCATCCCCTGCGAGCGTCGGGACATACGGGGACGGAATGGCGGGAAATTTGAAATGACAAAAAGTGACATTCACTAAAATCATATAGTAAAACATTACTGTATCAAACCATTTCACATACATTTTGTCCCTAGTGCTTTGTCCTGTGCCCTGCCTGCATTTTTACCGTTCTTTTTGCCTGGAAACTGAGAAATGTCCATGGCGTCCAAAAAGCATCCCTTTAGGTCAAAAGCGGTTTTAGACCAGCTAGAGAACAGCGATAGTAAATCAGAACCACTTGCAGAATTGAGAGATAATGATTTGTGGGGAAATTTGTCATCAGACACTAAAAGCGATTTTGCGACTTTGCTCAGCAATATGCGAATTTGTACCGCTTTGAGCACAGAAATATGGACATAGTCATACCACTAGGGAGGTTAAGGAAACAAATAGGCAGCTTGACAAAGTCATAACTCTGGAAAGGGAGTACTCCCACCTCCACCGCTCCCCCTCATATACTTGCATTCCTTTGCTGCTCTTTACTACTCTGCAGATGGCAAAAATACCCAGGTATGGGGGGCATGTGACCTGCTCCTTGTAACTGTCCCTGTGCGGTCACCAAACTGGAATTGTCCCCGGCACAGCCAATCTTAGCAGCAGCTACAGAGGAGCAAGTAGCTGCAAGGTGAGCAGTTAAGATGAGTATGAATGGCTTGCGGGATGCCCATTCTAAGGACACTGTGGGGTTGATTTACTAAAACTGGAGAGTGCAAAATCTGGTGCAGCTGTGCATAGAAACCAATCAGCTTCCAGGTTTTTTCTGTCAAAGCTTGATTGAACAATCTGAAGGTAGAAGCTGACTGGCTACCATGCGCAGCTGAACTAGATTTTGCAGAAAAACCCTGGAAGCGGGTCTCTATGCAAAGTTGCACTCTCCAGTTTTAGTAAATCAACCCGTCACCTTGCTCATGCAGTGTCTCTTTTACGTATCGAATCAATCGGGTCTTGATGGCACATAGGCCGTGAATTTTTGGGGGCAGTCATAATTGTTTCCTGGCACTGATGGTTTCTTGCTCCTCTTTTTCCCTGTGATAAATGCCTACCTTAAAATGGCAAAATTCAATGATGTCGGCATAAAGCTCTGTTGTTAATCTAGGTCATTCCATAAGTCCCAAAACCTGGGGCAGTCTGTATTGAAATACGGACCTCAAAAGTCAAAACTAAGTAACTTACTGAAATGATTGCCTTTTTTTTTTATAATTTACTTTTTATTGATTTTCAAAGGGCTTACAACAAACAAAATTGCATAGAAATGCGAGCACAAATCAAATGAAAAATCAAAAAAGATAGACTCATCGATGAAAGGCAAATGGATACATTCAATGTCAGTGCATAACAGTGAATTAGTGATTATTTTCAGACAACTGAGTGGACAAATCGGAAAGGGAAAGATTCCATGGTGCCCAAACTGCTTCAAAGATGGGGACAGAGCTAGCAGCAATGCATGCCTTTATTGTTCAAAGTGCCACCTCCAAACTGAAAGTCGGTATTTGAATAGAGCAAAGATCGTCCGAGGCCTTCAGGGGTATTCTTGGAACATTAAACTATATGTAAACTCAACCACCAAATCTCATATAAATGTTAACAGGCTAAAATTATTTCAAAAGTTATTTAAATATTTTTTAACTTCAGCCCATCATTAAAATAATACCTGACTATGTAGGACATTATGGAAGCACCTCTTGTGATAAGGTGATATCGTTTTGTCATCATCTTCCAATTGTTTTTCCGTGGTGCCACCTTGTTGTCACACCTTCCCCTAGTGATCATGCTGATGCAGTTTGCAGGGGCTGTGTTTGGCAGGTGCTTTGTGTTTCAATTGATCCACACAGCCCCAACCAAGAGCATACCGGCATGGATGTCACCTTTAGAAGCAGCCAACTAAAGAAGAGGCAGCAGCTCTGGGACCAGCCAGGGAGAAATTTAACATTTTCAAGGAAGCAGACTATGCACAAAATGCACATCTGGACTTCCTTAAAAGAAAGTAAAGAAAAACTGATAAATCGAAGGAGCTGGACAGAATAATGTCAGCTGAACAGTGACGGCAGCCAGTCATTCACAGTCACTGTTCAGGTATTCTGACAGCCACAAAGGCTGGGTGCCAGATTACAATATCCAACAGTGGGGGGATTTGTCCGTCCATTCCATTAATGTGAAAAAGAGGCTTTATGGATTTCTCTCATTCATTCCTTTGAGATATCTTTGTGTGTATGGCCAACTTTAGAAATTGCACCTCTGCCATATTTCTCTCAGTACAGGCTCCCTATAAATTCACTTTAGTTTAGATGTTCTTGATCGTATTGCATGGATCGACCATAGAGAAATTGCCAGGAGTCATTCACAAAGATAAATCATTTTTATGGGTATATACACTTCCATAGAAAAAAAGTAATAAGATCTGCATTTAAGTGAGTTGTAAGGGATGAAATAAAAAGTGATTTATAACAACTGGGAAGTAAAGGAAAGCATTATATTGCCAGGCCTGGACCAGGACTAAACACATTAAAGATAATAAACTATACAACTAAGAGAGATTGATATAGAGATTGCCGTTTAAAAAAACAGTACCAGTCCATATTTACCATTGACATACTGTAACTCCTCTAGGGAATTCCAGATTTATTAGATTTTCAGTGACAGCCCAGGATTGCCCACAGTAGCCTGTTGGTTTATCGAAATTCCCAGTGGTGGATGAAAAAAATAAATGCAAGCATGTGATTGGTTACTGCAGAGAACACACTTTCTTCCATCTAGGTTTAAGCAGTTTAAAGTTGAATTCCAGGTATGGATTTTATTGCATAGTTACATTGGTCCAGAATATACACTATATTGCCAAAAGTATTGGGACGCCTGCCTTTATACGCACATGAACTTTAATGGCATCCCAGTCTTAGGGTTCAATATTGAGTTGGCCCACCCTTTACAGCTATAACACCTTCAACTCTTCGGGGAAGGCTGTCCACAAGGTTTAGAAGTGTGTCTATGGGAATGTTTGACCATTCTTCCAGAAGCGCATTTGTGAGGTCAGGCACTGATGTCAGACAAGAAGGCCTGGCTCACAGTCTCCGCTCTAATTCATCCCAAAGGTGTTCTGTCGGGTTGAGGTCAGGACAGTGTGCAGGCCAGTCAAGTTCCTCCCCCTCCATACTCGCTCATCCATGTCTTTATGGACCTTGCTTTGTGCACTGGTACGCAGTCATGTTGGAACAGGAAGGGGTCATCCCCAAACTGTTCCCACAAAGTTGGGAGCATAAAATTGTCCAAAATGTCTTGGTATGCTGATGCTTTACGATTTCCCTTCACTGGAACTAAGGGGCCAAGCCCAACCCCTGAAAAACAACCCCATACCATAATCCCCCTTCCAAACTTTACACTTGGCACAATGCAGACAAGCAAGTACCGTTCTGGCAACCACAAACCCAGACACGTCCATCAGATTGCTAGACAGAGAAGCGTGATTTGTCACTCCAGAGAACACGTCTTCACTGCTCTAGAGTCCAGTGGCGGCATGCTTTACACCACTGCATCCGCTGCTTTGCATTGCACTTGGTGATGTAAGGCTTTGATGCAGCTGCTCAGCCATGGACACCCATTCCATGAAGCTCTCTATGCACTGTTGTTGTACTAATCTGAAGGCCACATGAAGTTTGGAGGTCTTTAGCTATTGACTCTGCAGACAGTTGGCTACTTCTGTGCACTGTTCTCTTCAGCATGCGCTGACCCCGCTCTGTCATTTTATGTAGCCTACCACTTTGTGGCTGAGTTGCTGTTGCTCCCAGTTGTTTCCACTTTGTTATACTCTAACAGTTGACTATGGAATATTTAGTAGCAATGAAATTTCATGGATGGACTTATTGCACAGGTGGCAACCTATCACGGTACTACGCTTGAATTCACTGAGCTCCTGAGAGCGACCCATTCTTTCACAAATGTTTGTAGAAGCAGTCTGCATGCCTAGGTGCTTGATTTTATACACCTGTGGCTTTGGAGGTGATTGGAACACCTGAATCCAATGATTTTGAGGGGTGTCCCAATACTTTTGGCAATATAGTGTGTGTGTGTGTATATATATATATATATATGCCATACCTGTGGGACCGCTGTGGAAGCTGAGAATCACTGTAGTAGTTGTTTTTACTACAGGATCACTACTGTCTTCCGGGTTCAGTGATGAGTGGTTTCCCTTCTGCATAGAGACCACAGGGGACCGCTTACTCAGGACAGATGACATTCACAGTACGCCTTGCATTTTTCACAATGAATGCAAGGCATTCTGTGATAGGATGAACTGGAGAGGCAGGGTGGTGACATCACTATATTTACCTTATCCAATCAGAGGTAACTTTGCAATCATTGAGAAAAATGCAAGGTGTTCTGTGAATGGCAGTAGTGTCAAATGAGCGACCTCCATGCAGCAGGGCAGTCGTTTGGCTCAGGACCTTGAAGACAGCAGTAATCACTGTAGTAGTGGTGACTACTACAGTGATTCTCTGCCTCCACAGCATTCCCAAAAGTATGGAATATGCATTCACGCTAGAATCAAGTGCGGGAAAGGCACATTTTTTGTGCACTGCATGTGAACGTACTGCCCTTGCAAGATGTGCGCAGGTGCTATTAATTGTTAATGGCACCAAACGCAGAGAGTTTGTGTCCACCAAACCGCATGGTACCTCAGTAGCATACGGTTTGGTGCGGCGCTTTTTGCAAAAGTAGTGCCTGCACCATTTTTTCCACGTTCCGGAGTGAAGCTGCTCTTAATCAGTCTATATATGCTCATACTTGCATGTTCTGCTTGTGGGCCTTTTAGATGGAGCCAGTGTTTAGAAAAGCTTAAGAGAAATCTTTCTTACATAACCAACCCCCTTTTTGAAAGCTCAAGCACGTTTTCTTAATTGCAGTCGTTCTATAGTGAGTAATGTGTTCCAAGGTGGAAATAGAAATTGGCGATTGCTTTCTGAGTGTTGTCATATTTCTCCTGACAGCATCAATAACATAAAATGTTTTTTTAGAGAGCCATAGTTGTGGCTTACTTAGCAGTCAAGCCTTGACAAATGATATGCGCAGCTGTCTCCTGCTGTACTGGAAGCATTTTTCTTCCCATGGTTTTAGTAAACAAAACTCCAATTTTTTACATTTAATGTTGAAATGAACCTGCATTGATTTGCTGACAGGGACTCAGCACACGTTAATGAATGTGCTGGTGAATTTTCCTCATTTCAGCCCGCAGACCGTCTATAATGGTTCTGTGCTAGGTGTAGATTGCAGAAGAGTACTCGGAAATACTTTGTTGGCTATGCCAACAATGCATGTTTTCTTTCACTGACTCAGCACTTTCTTTGATAATCATTAAATATTAATACATTTCAGGAACTGCACATATACTGAATATATCGAATAGACAAAATGGTCTGTTTAATTATCTTTTTGTAAACTAAAACAGGTGCGGACTGGTGTGCATTGTGTAGGGGTGGTGCTTTGCGTTATTATAACTCAAGGTACTGTTTGCCTTTTTTCATTTTTTAACTTACATTACCTCCACCCCATTGGAGCCAGTCCTTTTTCCAGTGTTGTTGGGTCTGGTCCTATGACATTAACCTCCCTGGCGGTATTCCCGAGTGTAGCTCGGGGTAAAGTTTCAGTACCAAAAGTGGTAACCCCGAGCTACACTCGGGCTTACCATGTGGCGTTGCACAGGGATTCCCTACAGCGCTTACCTTGTCCTTCGCTCCCGCGATGTGTCCCCTGCAGCATCCCCGGCCATCTCCTCCGGCCGATGCCGGCATCTGGCTTACGTGTTCCGGTCCCTGTGACATCGGGACGTACGGGCGCCAGAACCGGCGGCAAATTTGAAAACTTAAAAAAAATTACATTTTTTTTAAAACGATTATTTCATAGCAAAACATTCCTGTATCAAAGCATTTCACATACATTTTGTCCCTACTGCTTTGTCCTGTGCCCTGCCTGCATTTTGACTGTTCTTTCTGCCTGGAAACTTAGAAAAGTCCATGGCGTCCAAAAAGCGTCCCTTTAGGTCAAAATCGGTTTTAGACCAGCTAGAGAACAGCGATAGTAAATCAGAACTACTTGCAGAATTGAGTGATAATGATTCATGGGGGAAATTCGTCATCAGACACTGAAAACGATTTTGCGACTTTGCTCAGTTATGTGCGAACTTGGCGCTATATTTCAAATTTCAGTGTTTTTGGTTTGATTATATTATTGAATTAAATTTATTATTATTATATTATTATTTTTTATGATTATTTATTAAATTATAATTTATGATTTTGTGTTTCAAGTTTTATCATATCCGGAATGTTTACTAGACTCTTGTTGGGATAGATTTCAGGGAGTTATTCCTAAATTACAGCCTACAATAAAAAAAATACATATTTCCATGCAAAAAAATGATACCGCTTTCAGCACCAAAAATCTAAAATAATAATCACGCCAGGGAGGTTAAAGGTTCTCCTTGGCTCTAGTGGTGGACAAATCCTAAATTCTTCAGAGAGTGGCACCATGTAATGATGTGCTCCTGCTCTGTGCAACATTCCTCTTTGAGTCCAGGGTGGGAGCGAAGAGTTAATACCTGGTACCCATAGAAAATTGGTTAATTGACAGTAAGCGCCATTTATGCAGGAAAAGTGGTAGTGCCGCATTGCTGGAGCCTACCGGTGATAGCATAGGTGACTATAGCAGCTGGAGCTGCTTTTTTATTTTTAGCCATTGTCGGAAATTCATTTTTGTTTTTTGCTTAAACACTGGAATTGGGCTTTAAAGCAAGTCAGAAGTCTTGGTTTTAGGAGTAATTTGGTCTCATGGCTGTGATGAGGAGCAGTGACTTTCCCAAGATGAGTTTTCCCAAGACGTTTCCATTCATTGCCCAGCTCAGTAAGATTGGATCAGTTTTCACAATGGGTTATATTTAAATGATATTAAAAAACTGAGCAGATGATCATTAAAAATATACTAGTACTTACCTTCTTGACCTTTCCCTTAATATTGAGCTTCAATCTACCCTTTCATCTTCCCGAGCCTTTCAATAAGCCAGGGTGAAAAAAAAAATGGTTGGAGAGACAGGTATCAATGCAAATACATTCTTTAGTAGAGTGGGGAAGGGTTAGAATCTCTTCTTGCTTATATTTCTGTATCTGTTCCCATACGGAGATTCCCCTTTGCATTCCGTCCTGCTATTAGGTGATCACCAGGCCAGAAAAAAAGAGAAATAGGTACACAGACAATAATATAAAAAAATAATAGAGGTTCAAACCTCTCTACACCCTATTCAGAACCTAAACCTTCTGTGTGCAGCTGCCCTCCCCCCACCCTTCCCGGATGGCCTCCCCTTTTACTTCCTAGGCCCAGTCTCGATCCAGGACTATGGATGAGAGCAGCAGCTCTTTTGGCTCTCTCCCTCCTCTTAGGCTTAGAGACAGCAGTGGGAGCCATTGGCTCCTGCTGCTATCAATCACAGCCAGTTAGCAGAGAATGGGTGGCAGTGCCAAACCACCCTCTGTGTGTCAATGGACACACAAAGTGTGGCTTGGAATCGAGCCTGCACGAGTGCCCCTATAGCAAGTGGCTTGCTATGGGGGCAGTCAGCGAGGGGGGGGGACCGATAGCACCAGCGGGGACCCGAGAAGAAGAGGATAGGAGTTGCCCTGTGCAAAACCATTGCACAGAGCAGGTAAATATAACATATAATATGCAATAAAGTGAGCGCTACTAATAGAATAATCAAGTAAGCAGCTAATAGCACTGAAAATGATCACAACCACCTTCGGTATAAATAAAATAAACAAAGTGCAGCGCTTTATAACAGGTTAAGAAGTTCGACCTCAAAAGTTCGACCGAGAATCGATCTATAGACACACATAAATGTTCATAGGATCAAATAGGCAATATGTGAACACAGCTGGAAATCGGATCCGGGAAATGGCAAGAATGCGCACTCACCGACCGCACATAGGAAATGCGCGTTTATGTGTATCCAATCAAATGAATGTAGATATCCCACAGAGAGAGATGTCCTCAATCGATTTGCTGGGCTAATGGATCAATCACGGCACACGCTCCTTCCAGGTACAGGTATTCCTCCTCTGGATGATATGTAGCTGTGTCCTTAAAAGGATTCACATATTGCCTATTTGATCCTATGAACATTTATGTGTGTCTATAGATCGATTCTCGGTCGAACTTTTGAGGTCGAACTTCTTAACCTGTTATAAAGTGCTGCACTTTGTTTATTTTAGGTAAATATAACATGTTTGGTATTTAAAAAATAAATAAAATCTGATCCTTTACAATCACTTTGAAAATTAAATGTTTTCAGTTTTTCAAAGTATGGACCTTCTTGATCTTGGTTTCTGTTGAGTGGTTGGGGCTTAGTAATACTTTGACCGTGGTTTAAGTTGTACCGGTTGCCTACACGCAGTGATTCATCAGACAATATTCTAACAGCTTGTGGCATCTGTACAGTATAAGCCTACTCACACCACAGTGGGTACAAATTGTCTGTTTTATATACATATTTTAAGCACAGTTTTGCATGCTTTTTTCATACTTGGGTCATTTCTTGAGTTGTGTTGTAGACTTCTTGTATTTTTACTTGCTTTTTAAAGCGTATTTAAACCCAAAAACAAAAATGGTATATATTGCAGCTTACCAGTTCTTAGATGAGTTGGATGCATTCGATTTCTATCAGGCTTTTTATTACCCTTTATTTTTGCCTGGTAATCCTATGAATATCACACTTTCTGTCCTAAGATGGCTACATTAAATCCTGCACTGCATCTAGTGAGGAAGACATGGTTGTTACCCAGGGTGGGCTTCAAAACATGTCTTCTTCTTTTCATCTCCAATACATATGGATCAATAGTTTACAGAAGAAAGATAACATTGGTTTCACTTCAAGTTTAGCTCAATGGAAGCGACAAGGACACTACTTTTCTGGCAAGATCAACAGGACATTTTTGTACTTGCTAAAAATATTGTTATCTGGAAAAAAGAAAGCTAATGCAGTCACCACATATAAGAACTAAAAAGCTGCAATACAATATGCGTTTTATATGTACCACTGGTCATCTCCTTGGGAGATGTGCTCACCAATAGGCTTTCACAAAAGTGTACTACGCTGGATGTTTGCAAAACCACTAAATTGCCCAGAACAATGCCATTGATAACAATTATGTAGAACTCTCTATACTCTTTAGTCTGCATTCTCATTTCACGTTTAGTAAACAAGCACATTCATGAAACACACAAAAAAAAAATATGTCACGCTTGCATTTCCATTTATTGGTAATGGCACCAATGCTAATGCAATGAGAAAATTGACCACTCAACATTTTGCCAAAGAGCATGCTTAGTCTATTATTGGAAAGACAAACTGCCATTATAGAAAATAGCAGCAGCTGCGAGGAGGCAGCTCAGTGCTCACTGAGTTCAGGCCATGACATAAGGAAGAAGAGGGAAGTTCAGATCTGTTTCTTTCTTTTTCCATGGAAGAGCCTGCAATAGGAACCATTTATTGCAGCTTAGCAAGATATTCCATTTGTACTGCCATCATTATGGAATATGTAATGATGGCTGCAACCTGTAGTAACTAAACAGTTCAGGGTTAGCAATTCAGTGAAAAGTAGTACATTGTTCTTTTCACTTAAGTAAAGCAGAAACAAAAATTTCCTTTCCTTTACAAAGAAGCAGCCATCTTACGCTGTCCATAGATTATGCCATTTTCTTTCCTTCCACCACTTTTCACCCATGGGACAGGAAATGAAGGGAAATCTCTCCAATGGGACACAGATAACAAAAAAAATGAGATAGGTTATAACGCCTCTAACGTTTTAGCTTTAGTTCTACTTTAACTCGGTGAGTTTAGTTCTGCTTTAAATAGAGGCTAAGTTGATCAAAAAAACAGCATGAACAGACAAGCCTTCGGCTTGTGAGCCCAGCCATGGTTACATAATTTGCTAAATTAACGTGTGACCTGACTGTATAAGTCATTTAGCAAATGCTCACTTGTTAGCTCATTACATTAGTTTCACGTTAGTAGTTTTGTGTTCCTGGGTAGTATTCTGCTTGCTTGCATGACTACTCATTTCTGAGTGGTGGTGTGTGTACCAATAGGTTTTATCATGCACCGATAATATCATTTCATGTTTCCCAGCTTGACCATCGCATGTGACCTTTAAGAAGAGCATTTTCCCGAGTGTCATGAATCAGTGTACTATACCTGACCTCCGGACCAGCCTGGAGAGCCCTGTGCCAAAGCACTGGAGCATGACAATAATTGTTCCTGACTTTGATGCTGGCCGCAGTGTGCAGTGACCTCTTCACTTGCTCTGCTCTACATTTGTAAACTCATATTTGAAAGTCAATGCACTTCACATATTTACTTAGCGTTTCTAGAGTTCTATTGTTTTACTTTCATAGGGCAGTCCAGCAGCAATGGATATATAGGAAGGTTAAACAGCAAAGGACCAATCATACCCTGTGTTTTTTCCTTTTGTAGCCTCAATTCCTATTTAAAAATACATGGAATGCGGTTTTATTCCATGAATCCTAGTAATGAATGAAAACTAGTCTTTCTGTTTACCTATCTAGGGTATTGCCTGTCAGTGCATCTACAAGTATTGCTGTCTATCTATCTATCTATCTATCTATCTATCTATCTATCTGTCTGTCTGTCTGTCTGTCTGTCTGTCTGTCTGTCTGTCTGTCTGTCTGTCTCTCTCTCTATCCATCCATCTATCATTGGCCATACAAGGAGCAAGTTACGGCCAGTTCCTGATCAGCAGGCCAGAATTTGAGTCATGGGTGTTCTTTTCAGCACCCTGTGCCCCACATCCTTCACTCTGAAAGTCAGAGTAGAAGAGTGGAAAATTCACCTCCAATCAACAGCAGCCACTATTCAGGTATTTTGACAGCTGCTGGTACCGGCTGTCAGAATACTACAACCAGCAGTGCAAATTTTTCTATTTCTTTGATTCACCCTACAGCAGAAATATTAGTGTATGGCCAGAGTATCTATCTATCTATCTATCTATCTATCTATCTATCTATCTATCTATCTATCTATCTATCTATCTATCTACCTATCCAATTCACACAGCTATACTGATCATAATTTGCTATTTTCGTCGTTTTTTCCAACAATAACAGTTGAAAATAACACTCCCATGGCCGAAAGCAAATGGCTGTGTCATAGGCCCCTTTCAGACGAAGGGTCCAATCAGGCCCACCTGTCACTTTTTCAGGTGGACCCAATCAGACCCTCCATTCACCTCTCTGGACCTGCAGGTGTAAACGGAACTGTGTTCATTTATACTCACCTACCTCCAGTCCAATCTGTTCCACTAAAAAAAAACAGAAGGGGATCCATCCCCGTTTGTCTAGGTCAGGGGTGTCAAACTGGCAGCCCTCCAGCTATTGCGAAACTACAAGTCCCATCATGCCTCTACCATTGGGATTCATGTATTCAATAGAGAAGATTGGACTTTCAGGGTGCATGAACATGAATACCAAACATATTAAAAGTTATATAATTTTTTTTTCGTATTTTTGTAAAAAACACAACTAGTAAGGAAAAAATACAGAAACATAAAAACAATTTTAGTTCTAAGAGTAAAACTGAGATTCAAACTAGGTTATGTAATTGTAGTTACTCCTTACATGTTTCGCCCTCACGGGCTTCTTCGGGGGAGATTTGTTTGGGAATCATGCTTGTAGCTGTCAGTCTTTCAATGCCTCATGGGACTTGTTGTTTGGCAACAGCTGGAGGGCCGCCAGTTTGACACCTGTGGTCTAGGTGGATTGGAGGGTAGTCGGATGTAAATGGACAGTGGAGGCCGTTTTCACCGGTTCAAAAAGGCGAGTGGGCTTTGTCCGTGTCTGCTCTTCATAAACTGAGCGAACACGGACCTATCATTCACCCGCTCTGCTCCGATCAGCAGGGGATCAGCAAACATATCTCCTGCTGATCATAACGGAGTCCACCTTGTGAAATGGACTTTACAGTTCAGTGAACTGAACCTGTTCTGTTTATGTACACATCTCTTCTTCTCTCTTGCAACCATATTTCATAAATGTGATTGCTATCATTTGCTGATATAAGTAGGAAAATACACTTGGGTTCTGATTTACTAGAGCGTTAAGTGAAGTGATGTAACATGAATTGGCATGTAATGAGATGAACCTAGGACTGATTTGAAGGGAGGTGACAAGAAGTGAAGTCAACTTGGAACAGTTTGGCTAATAGATAAATCTAATTATTCGGTCTTAAATTCTTATTTTGTAGGCTTTTCTGTGTAAAATGTATATTTGCTTTCATATTTACCTTTTCTTGCATTGCATGAACTTCTGGGAGTTAGGCTACTTTCACGCTGATCTGCCGCAAAAACGCATAGGCGTTTTTCTGCACTTTTGCCGTGCTTTCTAAGCGTTTTTAAAGGACACGTGACTTAAATGTACTAAAAATGCTTCTCAGAGGCATTTTTGAGGCACTTTTCAGGCGTTTTCCATTGATTTCAATGGGAAGAGCTGTTTTTGGGGCGGATTTATTTACTCACCAAACAAGCCCCAAAGATGCTTCAAGCAGGAGTTTTTACACCACACTGCAAGCACAACGCCTCAGTGTGAAAATATACATAGACATACATTCACATACATAGGGAAGCAGTTTTCTTGAGCTTTTCAAGTGCTTTTTTAAACGCAAAGACGATTCACAAACTCCTCAGTGTGAAAGTAGCCTTTAGAGATGAGGGGTCTGTCAATTGCAGCCAGGTCATGTGCTGATAACTGAGTGTTAGATCTACTCTCCGATATACCTGATCTTTACTGAACACATATGCATACATGAGGCAAGATATGTGCATGTTTTCATGTACATCCATATAAGCTTTGGAGTTGCAAAGCAAGCAAGGCAGAAATCATTTTTATAGCCCACCGCTGTGCTTTATTAAAGAAGAACTTTACCCCAAAGGGAAAGTTCCACTTGTTTATTTCCCTCCCCCCTCCACTTCCACATTTGTAAATTTTTTTGGGGGGAGGGGGGCGGGTACTCAGTTTTGACAGTTACCCGCTCCCACTTCCGGTCAGATTGCCACGGAAGTTCGGCACCCTCCTTCTTCCCCTGTAGCCTTCTGAGACACATCACAGGTCCCAGACTGTGGGACCATTCACAAAGTGCAGCACAACTGGTGTATGTGCAGTAGGGAACCGGCTGTTAAGTTGGAAGGCTTCCCCATATCTAAGATGCCAGCTCCTGCACCCGAAGCCAATTGAAGAATCGGCTCGGGTAAGGACATCACTAGATCCCTGGACAGGTAGTTGTGCTTATATTAAAAGTCAGCAGCTACAGTATGTGTAGCTGCTGACTTTTAATTTTTTGGGGGGTGACTGGAGCTTCTCTTTAATGCAACTAAAGATTTTATCTTTAAAAAGTAGCAGTATGTCCGCAGAAAAATCACACTGCTGCTTTATAAATTGAATTAGGTGAAGCTGTTTACTTCAATCATCCAATTAGGTGCAAGGCAACATCTAATTTTTATTTCTCTGCTCTTGATTGGGAATTGAAAGTGCACATAGCTACATTGATGTATTCTAAGAGGATGGAGGAATCTCTCCTGCTGGCTATTGCAAAAGCTAGCCATACATAGCTAAACAGCACTGATGGAGGAATCTCCTGTGACGACTATTGTGTTCAGGCAGCTATAGAACCCATATTATTATTATTATTATTATACAGGATTTATATAGTGCCAACAGTTTGCTCAGCATTTTACAATATAACAGGAGACAATACAGCAACAATACAGTTCAATACAAGAGGGCTAGGAGGGCCCTGCTCCTTGGAGCTTACAATCTAGGAGGGAGGGGCTGGTGGTGCAAAAGGTAATAACTGTGGGGGATGGACTGGTAGAAGGAATAGAAGATTCCATTATTAGCTGAGGTCAGGAGAGGCTTCCCTGAAGATATAGGTTTTCAGAGATCGTCTAAAAGTGAGCAGAGTAGGCGATAGTCTGATAAATTGGGGTAGACAGTTCCAGAGGATGGGGGAAGCTCTGGAAAAGTCCTGGAGACGAGCATTGGAGGAGGAGACAAGGGAGCGAGAGAGCTCTGAATATAGTGGTAGTGACTGGATCTGATAGGATGCAGTCATTGTTCAGCTGATAATTTTCCACCCAGCTCAGTAATTTTTTTAATTGACTTTTGTGGAGTCGGGGAGTGCTGACAGGGCCAACTACAGCTTAACGTATATGTAAACCCTCACCCATTCAGCTTAACATATAAATGAAAGGCAAAGCATTTGTGCATACATATGAAAAACATTTTAAATAAATTTTCTTTCCACTTTTTTTATAAGTGATCACATAGGCCTGGTTCACACTATTGCGAGTGTGGGAATCGTGGGAATCAGGGCTGGATCTAGGGGGTTGCTGGGGTCGGCTTTGCCCCCTTCCAAGATTTTAGTGGTGCCCCCCCCCAGGACCAGTGACATTGGTATCAGGAAGTAGAGGGGCTGGGGGATAGTAGGCTGCCTTGTCCATGCCATGTGCCATGCCCCTATGCACCACACCACATCATTTGTTTCCATGGTGCAGAATGGCGGACCAGGATGCACAGCATCATTTGTTGCTATTTGTGACAGGGGGAGACTCTGTGTTGATGGGGGAATGGGGGGGAAACTCTGCTATCTTTGGGGTGGGCTCTGCTCTGATGAAAGGATACTCAGTTGTAAATGGAGGTATTCTGTTATGATGGGGGTGACTCTGTTGTGATGGGGGTACTCCAGCAGCAAGGGGGATTCTGATGGGATGGGGCAATTCTAATTTGAAGGAGGTGATGTATTGGGGGAACAGTGATGTAAAGGGGGCTGACTTTGAAGTGCTGGGCATAATCTGATGTGAAGGGGAACGGTTGATATAAATGGGAAACTCCTCCATGTGGCACCAATGAGTGACCAGTGTCAGTGTCCTTCAACCCAATAAATAAAGTTCAGGACTGGGGTATCTTGGGATGTTGCATATTTTTAAAGGGTGTCATGACAAAAAATGTGCTTTTCATAGAAACCACATGTGAGATATAGGGACCTAGAAGAGGAGAGGAAAGGATAAAATGATAGTGTGTTGACATTATGCCCACCTGTCTTTTTTATTGCACCCCCAGATCAGACAGGCTAGATCCGATCCTGGTGCGAATTAATTCTTAATGTCACCCCCATACACCTAAAAACAGAGAGCACTTGAGGGTGCGAGAACCCCTGGGAAATCGCACGGTGCAAAAGCACCATGTGTTTTGATGGCTGCTGCATTTTGAAAATGGCGCAGGAACTATTTTCCTGCATGAAATGCAGACACAGCTGCTCATTCAAATGAATAGGCTGCCGTGCCCACGCAAACGTAATAGCAGAGCAGAGGGACTGACAGGAACACAAGGTATTTCACACAAAGGATGCAATAAAAAGAGAACAGGATACTTTTTTTATACAAGTGCATGGTACAGCAGGCACATATCAGGAATCAGACATTTTGGGTTGACATATTCGTTAAATTTTGGCCAAAACAGCAGGAATCAGCCAAAATTCAAGCCATCAATGGCCAACAGAAGTGGACTTTCTGCTTTAGAATGTCAACCAAATTACTCAGCTGTATCATTGTACTCTATATACCACTATACCACTGACCTGGAACATGTACAGTACTTCACCAGTGAAATCAGGGTCTGGACTTACCTGGTCATTACAGGTCAGAAACTTTCTAGACAGATGAGGATAAAGATGACAATTCTAGAGCCTTCACCTTTTAATTGCAATTCAGCACTTTCCGCTCCCCTATTTTTATCCTGAACGGGTATGCAGGAATGAGGACAGCAAATCAGTATTTCAGTTAGATGATGTAATGAACAAAATGACTCTAACATATGAAATTAATGTATAAAGGGTCCTTATTTTGCTTACAGATAAGTAAAATATCCTTTTCCTTAGGTAGGATGTCTAAAAATAGTGTGAAGGTGACCCATCTGATAGAATTCAGCCATGTGAAGAGCAAAGAAACCCAGTCATGTCACTTAGCCAATTTATTGACCATTCATCACTAACTAGGACAACCTTCTTCATGGCCTACCATTAGATTTTTCCTTGTCTTGCAGTTTTGTGATGTTCCATTTCCAATGTACAGCCTTGAAGACACACACATCAACATTTTCCAAGAGTTATGTGGATTTTCCTTTCTTTTTTTTCCGATTTTTGCATGTCCTTTCTAGGAATATGTCCTTGAAATATTCCAGTTGAACTTGATTTATTTGTTAATCATGATGTGCGTCCTCAGTTATTATTCCAGCATTCCCCTTGTGACATCATACAACATTACACTGCTAGTGAAATGTTTAATAAGGTCACATGATCTTCCACGCAGTAATAAATGTAGCTTCTATGTATTGGCAATCTGAATAAATAATTGCATGCATCCATGTCATATGAGAGCAGTACTGTCAATGAGCAGGGTCATAAAAGAATGATAAATACGCAGTGTAACAATACCCGCAGACAGTAGTGCCCTTGACATTTACTGAGCTGGAGAGACCATCATTCAGTGAATTACCTTTTCATAACTAAGAAAAGTATGCTTTCACAAGTCAAGGTGATTTCAATTCTGAAAATGAATTTAAAGTGGAAGTATGGGCAAAATCAAAAAATATGATGCAATGAGGTTTATTTACTAAACTCCAATCTGTCTATAGCATTACACAGCAGTGTTTGCTTTTTTGGGTCTCCCCTGTAACATAGTTTTATAATCTGTTGATCCTTGCAGTAGGTCTCCTATTTAAAGAGATAGAATAGACTCTGTGGGGTTGATTTACTAAATTGTGAGAGTGCAAAATCTGATGCAGCTCTGCATAGAAGCCAATCACCTTTTTTGTTAGCTTTATTGAACAAGCTCAAGTTAGAAGCTGATTGGCTACCATGCACAGCTGCATCTGATTTTGCACTCTAAAGTTTCAGTAAATCAACCCCTATGGCCGGCCATACATGGGTTGAAATTCGACCGATTTTTCGTCCAAAAATTGTGCCTAAGAATAATCGACCGATTTTCGCTCTGTTAGTGGGTCAATGGCAGCGGCCGATTTTCGTGGTTCCTCCCCTTTTCGGTGATCGAACATGTTGGAAAATTCATCAAAAACGACCGATTTTCGACTCATTGATGGTCAAATCGTATGATCGTTTTTTCCAAAAAGAATATGCACATGAAACGTGAACTTAAAGGGACAGAAGTTTCACCTGTTATATGGGGTGAACTTTATGACTTGGTCGGCCGATTTTTGAAATCATTTATGGCACCATCGGATTACCAAGCAAAGAACGTTTTCGATTTTCGGATGAAAAATCGTTTGGATTTGGACCCATGTATGGCCTGCATATGTGTCTCATTGCTTCTCCCTGCCTGCCAGCATTTGTGTACACTGAGGTGTCCTTTTATGACACAGAGAATAGCTGCGATTCAACTGATCTCAGCTATTCTCTGGTCATTCACAGTTTATGACACTCAGGAGATCATGTCAGCCCTTCGCTGGAGATCTGTGTTCTCCCTCCAGATTCTCCAGCCCAGAGCTGGAGAATCGGAGGGACCGCAAACTAAGCAGAGATAATTTACCTCTGTTTAGTAAACTGATCTTTTACTGTAATCTTGTGAGATTATAGTAAAATCAGCCGTTTTCCAGAGTTTGTAGACCGTTCTCCAGCGTTTGGAGACCGTTCTCCCTTCGTTCGGAGAACTGCTGCATAAACTGCATTCACAGGAGAACTGTGTTCTCCGAGAATGCTGGAGAACTGAACAGCGATCTATTACCGCTGGTTCATAAAAGGACACCTGAGCCGCTTATGAGCAGCCCACTGTGCAGTCTTGGCACTTTTCTGTGCTGCGACTTAGTAAGTCCCATTTGTATGCATAGGAGTTATGTCCTCCAGGCCAGCCAATCAAGGGAAGAAGGTGGAAGCACTGATGATGGAGAGAAGTGGCTGGAAGGCATTGCTCATAATGAGAAAACAGCTCTTGGGTGCCAAAAAGTTTAGGCTCCATGCACACTGTCTTAAAAAAAATGCTAGTGCTCCTGGCAGAAAAAAAAACACTAATTTTGAATGTTTTTTGTACTAGTGCTTAACTGTATTTTTTCTGCCTCTAAATGCTGAGCTTAAAAAATGCATCTAGACTATGTGCATGGACACATAGGATTACATTAGTTGCTTCTACAGGCAAAATGTTAAACTCAAAGAAAAAATATTAAACTCCTCTAGGAGCAGCGTTTTCTTAAGCCAGTGTGCATGGAGTCTTATTTTATTTTGGAGGTTTATTTCTGCTTTAGCAGACCAAGCTGTCCAACAAAAGTGGCAGTTAAAGGATTGGGGCAGACCATTTAAACCAGAACTAAATGTATAAAAATAAAAACTGCAACAGGCAGGCTTTTATTGTAGAAGAGACATGCAATATTTTTTCTGCAATAAAGTCAATAAAGTACACCTACATGCCCAATCAGAACGATTGAAGGCCAGCACCCAGAGGAACCGGAGCGACTTTGTGGGCATCAGTTGTTTGGAACTAAGGTAAGTATTGGCCGGTGCAGTCAATAAAGTACACCTATGTGCCCATTCACAGTCTTCTGTAGAATGTACACCAAGTTGTGCATGTGCAGCTCAGTTTACATTTTGGCACACTGCTAGTGCCCAGTAGGTAACCACTTACCTACTGGGCACTTATACCCCCTTCCTGCCCAGGCCAATTTTCAGCTTTCAGCGCTGTCGCACGTTGAATGAAAATTGCATGGTCATGCAACACTGTACCCTTATGACATTTTTAATCATGTTTTTCACAGACATAGAGCTTTCTTTTGGTGGTATTTATTCACCACTGGGGTTTTTAATTTTTGCACTATAAACAAAGAGACCAAAAAAAAAAAAAAGTTTTTCTTTGTTTCTATTATAAAATTTAGCAAACAAGTAATTTTTCTCCTTCACTGATGTGCGTTGATGAGGCTGCACTGATATGCAGCACTGATTGGCACTGATGAAGTGGCACGGATAGGCTGCACTGATAGGCTGCATTGATGAGGTGGCACTGGTGGGCATTGATGAGGAGGCACTGATGAGGCTGCACAAATATGCAGCAATGATGGTCACTGATAGGCGGCATTGATGGGCACTGATAGGCAGCAATGATGGGCAACACTGACGGGCAGCTCTAACTGATGGCACTGACTGACAGCACTGACTGATGGCACTGACTGGCAGCACTGATGGGCGCAACTGCTGGGCAGCACTGATAGGGGGCAACGATGGGTGGCACTGCTGGGCACTGGTGGGAGGCACTGATAAGCACTGGTGGGAGTCACTGCTGGGCACTGGTGGGTGGCACTGACAAGCACTGGTGGAAGGCACTGATAAGCACTGGTGGGAGGCACTGCTGGGCACTGGTGGGTGGCACTGATAAGCACTGGTGGGAGGCACTGATAAGCACTGGTGGGAGGCACTGCTGGGCACTGGTGGGTGACACTGCTGGGCGGCACTGCAGGACACTGATCATCAGTGCCCTGATGATCAGTGCCGATCTGCTCCGTGACAGCTGTGATTGATCTTTTAACTTATCACATGATCAACTATGTCCGTAAAGACCGCCGGGTGCACACCGTTGGGGGCGCACAGGAGGGAACATTCTGGGAGGATGTCATATGATGTCCTCCCAGAACTGGTTACCAAGTGGTTAACAATGACAAGGGTGCTTACAATGATCAGCCTTTCTTAATTTATGTAAAACTTTATCCCAAAAGTAAAAAAAAAACTGTTGTTGCAACTGTTTAAAGTAGAATTCAACTTAACTAGTAAAAAACTGTGAGCAGGGAGCTCTTTATGCAGAAGTGACATTCTATGGGGGAGATTTACTAAAACTGGAGAGTGCAAAATCTGGTGCAGATCTGTATGGAAACCAATCAGCTTCCAGGTTGTATTGTCAAAGTTTAATTGAACAAGGGGAAGGTAGAAGCTGATTGGGTACCATGCACAGCTGCACCAGATTCTGAGTGCTCCACTTTTAGTAAATCTCCCCCCATCAGATTTCTCCAACGTAGACATAAAAAAGCAATAAAAAACATATTTTTAATAAACTGGGGAAGAGTTAGAACATGTAAGGATCTTCCTGTCTGTGTTCCTGTTGGGAAATTTCCCTTCCTGTGCTAGTGACAGCGATAACTAGAACTGAAATGGGGGCACAGTAATAAAAATCGAACCCCTCCCTACCCTATTCAAAGTAAATGCAATATGTTGAAGCTGCTCTTTCATTATTATTTGTAATTAGGCTTTACATTTTTTCATTTATGTAGAAGTACTTTTGGGTCATGTGCAAGCCTTTCTTCTGGAAGACACTGTGTGTAACAGTTTTTCAATGAGACATACAAGTGCTCATGAGGAAATGGTAATGTGACACAACAAATCCCTGCCTTTTCCATTGTCCTTTACATAGATTACAATGTGTACAAGGAATCATGGGACGAGCACAGGAAATTTAACACGTCATTATAGGGAGGAGGGTGATTTCCAACAGGAAAAAGGCATGCAATGTGTGTTATGAGGAAAAAAATAACTAAACATATAGCAAGAACACATCTACCAAATTAAATCCATATTAGAATAGGTGAGGCACAATGACTTTTTTTTACAATAGATTAATCAAGATTAATGGCCAAAAAAAGACAAGAAGAATTGGCAAATGGTAGCTTTTATGTTTGCTGATATATTCTCATATTTTGGCAAAGAAAAAGCTTCCGTTTGCAGTCTATACTGACAGATAAAACAATAAAATGTAAAACTGAAACACAACATTGCAATCCTAGACTAGAAGACACTGAATGCGTAGCTGGGCATTCTGTTCATAGTGTATTCACACACCCCTGTGATCTCTGCCATGGCTGAACACCGACTCTTCCCACACCGCGACCCTGAGGCTCAATGCACACTGGGCGTTTCAATAACGTTGGTAAAGTAAGCTGTGTAAAGTCATGTTAAAAACATAAGTTCTTCAGTGTTTTTTATCGTTTTTGTATTAGCGTTTTGACGCATTTTTTTCGCGTTTGCGGTTTTTAGCATTTTTTAGAGGTTTTTTTTTACCCAAATTTTTTTTTATTTTTTTAGTTAACAAAAAATCCAAAAACTGTTTTTTTCCAGCCAAAAAATGTCCCTGCCAAAAAACATTGATTACAGTCTTTGTGTGCATGGATACATAGGATAACATGCTGGGGGGTTTACTAGCTGTAGAAAAAACCATCAGAAGCCAAAAACAGCAGCTGTAAAAACGTGCAGTGTGCATGAGGACTTAGCCCATGTAAAGCCAGCCATAGATGGATTGAATCTTAGCTGGTTTAGCAGGGAAAGGCCAAGATTCTTTCCATCCATGGGCAGGCTAGTTGTACACAAAATGATACATTAATCGAGTTGGGTACAACCAGCTTGTCAGATTTTTTACATGTGATTACTGTCGATGGCTATAGCTGCTAGTACTAATCATTGTGTTCTTCCAGCCGGGAAGGCTCACCGCTGGGAGAACACAATAGCTCAGAGGGAGGGATGATGGGGGCATCAACACTGACTGTACTGATATGGGAATTGAGCAATTTTCTTTCCTGTTCTTCTTCTTCTTCTATGGTGGAAGGAAAGAAAATTACATAATCAATGGCCTGTATAAATAACGAAGGCCTTAACCTCCCATCCGGCCCATGCCGATAAATGGCCGGATGGGAGCGTTGCTGATGCGGGGGATATTTCTAAACGTCCCCCACATCCATTGCCTGTTCGAGCTGCCTGGGAGCGCTCAGCGACGCGATCTGTGCCTGCTGTGTCCACCAGACACAGTGGAACACAGGTGTATCTATGGGTCTGTTGTGTGAGGTCCCGATTTCTGATTGGCCAGTCAGGGATCACATGAATAGTAGTAAGCAAGATGTCACTTCCTGACATCATTGCTTACTACTTGTGAATTCTGTGAATGATCACAGAAGTCACATGGTACAAGGCTGTTCACAACAGCCTTGTACCACATGACAAGCTGTGACCAATTACAGCTCTCACAGTATTTCTCAATGGCTGCAGGAATGCAGCCATAGAGAAGGAGAAATGATTGCTTTTACAGCCTTTAATGTAAAAGCAATCAGTAAAAAAGAAAAAAAATATCTTCATCACCTCCCACAAGTAGTACAGTGTCACGCTGTACTGCTAGGGTGACAGTATGTAAAAAAAAAACCATAAATAGTAATATAAAAAAAATGGAAAAATTATAATTTTTTTTATAAACTGATTTGAGTTTTTTTTTTTTACAAAAAAATAGCTGAATACATTTTGGCCAAAATTTATGAAGAAAGATTATTTATTTGCAAAACTTTATAAGAAAAACACTTTTTTTTCAAAATCGTTGGTCCTTTTTCATTTATGTAGCAAAAAAATAAAAACCCCAGTGGTGAATAAATACCACCAAAAGAAAGTTTTATGTTTCTCAAATAATGCTAAAACTTTCATTTGGGTAACGTGTTCCATGACAGCACAATTGTCATTCAAAGTGTGACAGCACTGAAAGCTGAAAATTGGCTTGGCCTGGAAGAGGGTGAAAGTGTCCGGACTTGAAGTGTTTAAAGAGGAGCATTAGTCTTCTGTAGAAGAAAAAATTAAAAGTCCACAATTACAAATACTGTATCTGGTGACTTTTAATAAGCAGAGACTTACCTGCCTAGGAGTCTAGCGCTGCTATCATCTGAGCAGGTTCTTTGTCGGTGTTTCTTTGTGGGGTGGGAGGGGGGTTATATTAACAGAAGTTTGATCATTGGGGGAGAGCAGACTTGGTTTTCAGAAAAGCTAGAGAACTGACCACACTTTGCTCTCATACTTAGTGTAGTCAGTTCTAATAGTAAAGCAGAGGAACTGGCAGGAGCCCCAGGGATTTCACACAAAGGAAGCGATACAAAAAGAACAGGATACGGTTTGATACAAGTACATGGTACAGCAGGAATATGAAATATTGGGTTCACATATTCTTTAATCACACTTTTGCGTTGCACCAACTTGGTTTGCACAGTACAGTTTGTCTCTGAAAATCAATCAATGATGAATCACTTTTTATAGGGTGGTAGAGCCTCTGGTGTAGAGTGGTTTTCAGGTGTTCAGGAGGCAAAAGTATGTGGTGATTTTTAAAGTTTTTTTATGAACAGCGATTTTGTATGAAACTAACGCACCACAACCATGAGCCAACTGGTCCTGTTGACTTCCGTGAACAAGTCTATAGGCAGGGGCACCTGTCAAACCCGACAAACCAAAGTTAGATATAGTGCACTCTAAGGACAGAATAGCCAAAAACGTCACACTGACAAAGCTCAAGTATCAGACCGATGAAAGCAGCTTCAGCCCAGCTCCATCCAGGCCAGATCACCGACACCTTTCCTCCATGACTAAGCCCTGCGAGCAGGGCAAAACATGGGCTTTGTCGGTGTGCAGCATTGTGGCTTTTCCTCCCTTATGCAGGCCATACATGGGTCGAATTCCAAACACATTTTCTTTAGAAAATCGGAAATTTTGTACGTTTTGTAAATCGATGATTTCGAAAATTCCATTGATTTAAAAAATTCAACCAAGCTTTCAATTTAACATGTTGCTACAGAAAAGAATTTTCATGGTCAAGAATCTTCTTTTCTTTCCAGGTCACAGCTCATGCTGGTTTCTTTTTCGATTATATTTTGCGCACGATTCTCCTATCATTGCTTAGAAATTCGATCATTTTTCAAACAATTTCCAACATGCCCGATCGCTCAAATTTGATAGTCGCATGAAAATTGGCCATTTCTGTAGCCCACTAATGGTACCAATTAGAACGAAAATTCTTAAAAAAGATTTTCGAAAGAAAATTCTTTCAGAATTCGACATATGCATGGCCGACTTTAGTGTGTGTGTAAAGCTGGGATTGGTTCTCTCCACACATGCACCCGCTAGTGTGAGTCACCAGAATCTAAAATGAAAATCAGGAGCGACACCCAAGTTTTCTATGGTTAAATTTACAGTCACAAAGCAACAGCTCCTTTCTGGTTGTCTTGTTGGGCAATCGGGGTGATAAACACACGGCCAAACCTCCTTGGTGAGCGAGGCCTTACAGCTAGATCAGAGGGACATTTAAAAAAATGCTTCATCTGACAAAGCACAATGCATTATTTTCATATTTGCAGTGTACCACATGCCCTTCTATACAAATACCTGGCAGTACTAGGGTCGTCGGTTCGAATCTTAACCTCTTCACGCCGGCTGCACACAAATGTGCGGCCTCCTAGCATCTGGGCCTAGACACCGAGCGGCCGCACATTTGCGTGCAATTAAAAAAGGACATGTGTGTCAAGAGCGCGCGCTCCTAGCACACATGTCTGGTACTCACGGAAAGGTCCCGATCTCCTCTTTCGATCGGGACCTTTCCAGATCATGTGACCACCGTGACGGCGCATCACTGCGGTCACATGATCCTAAAACCCGCCTTCCAGCTTCTGGAACCCTTAAAGGGCCGGGAGGTGCCGGCGTGAATGGGTTAACAATGGCACTACCTGCATGGAGTTTGTATGTTCTCTCTGCATGGGTTTCCATGGGTACTCTGGTTTCCTCCCACACTCCAAAGACATGCTGGTAAATTGGCTCCTGTCTAAATTGTCCCTAGTATGTGTATGCATGAATGTGAGTTAGGGACCTTAGATTGTACGCCCCTTGAGGGTTAGGGACTTAATAAAAATAAGATGTACATTATGATGAATACAAAAAACACATAAAAATATTTACAATGGAGTAGACAAGCTGCTGTAGAAATCATAAATCCCTCACATGCTTAGAGGCCCGGGTGGCCGAGAGCTTAGTGGCAATCTCGGCGTTCTTTTGTGCAGCATTTGTCAATTCCTCTGTTTGTCGATTAAAGGGACTGCAGCAAAATCTTTGTAACAAATAGCACAGTGTCCTCTGAGGAAATGTCAGGCAAATCTGCAGATTAGGCACATTCAGCCAGCCTCGGCCTGCTGCAGACTGCTAATTCGTTTTTTTTTTTTTCTTTCCTCCTGACACATGGCACCCCCTAGTATGCTGCGATGGCGTTCAAAATGAAGCCAGGTTTCCCTTAAATACGAGGGAATTCTATTGTAGGAAATAGCGAGTGTCTGATGAAAGGAACAGGAAGTGAAGACATGTCCTGCATCTTTTATTATCTGTACATAGGAGCAGGCTCCTCGGCTCTGATTTGAATGACGGATTACAATACACAAATCTCCTCTGGCATGAAGCATTACAAGGTGAGGTGTTGTGTTCTCCTATTTAAACAGTGTCGAATGAACGCAGGCTGAATGGGTTGGGGGAAGTTAATGAAATGTGGTGATTTGATGGGTTTTTATTATTTTCTCGCTACATGGAAAAATGCTGGGTGGATGCCACTGTGATGTATGAAGTGAGGATGACAAAGCAAATGTCATTTGTTCACATATAAATAAAGCTATTTATTTTCCTGCTGCAGAACTGGCGACGGTGATAGCTACTGGCGGCCGTGATAATGGGATGTGATTTTGATTGTGCTTTATGGTCTAATGAGATCTGAAATTACCTAGCATAGGTCACTGATGTGCTAATGAATTATTTTCCCTTGGTTCCTATCATCTAAGTGGTATACTACTGAATATTTTCTAAGTTAAAAGGAAAGATTATTTTCATCACTTTTACTGCTAGCTTACCCTATACCACAAAAGGATCTGGATTGCTTCATAGGAACAACAGCATCTCTCTTTCCTAACACAATTTAATGTCTTTACCATTCCTGCATCCTAATAGTGGACCTAATTTATTACATGTGCCTATGTAACTGCGGTAGCTGATCCTTCTATTGGATATCTTGTGTTCTATGTTTAATTCAGGGCAATACAATCAACAGAATTCATAGTAAGTATTCTTACTATTCCAAATATGATTTTTAAGTAAAATAACTCCATTAAGCAAGCCTTTTATTCATTTTTCTTATTAGCATATGCAAAGGCATTTATAATGCTACACCAGTATAGAATAATAATGAAAACATGATAAAGAAGCGATTAAAAGATAATTCTATCCCAAAGTCAGACCCCTTCCGGTTAGTTGACTTTTTCAAACTGAAGAGGGGTCGGTCATTATATACATTGTATTGTATATATATTAACCTGCGCTTAAGAAAATTGTAACATATAATAAATGATAAAATGTAAACATATAGCAGCTGAACACTGAAAACCCTGATACCAGGCAATAAACAATATATAAATAAATAAAAAGCACTGCACTTTATGTATATATACACTATATTGCCAGAAGTATTGGGAAACCCTTCCAAATCATTGGATTCAGATGTTCCAATCACCTCCATGGCCACAGATGTATAAAATAAAGCACCTAGGCATGCAGACTGCTTCTACAAACATTTTTGAAAGAATGGATTGCTCTCAGAAGCTCAGTGAATTGAAGCATGGTACCATGCATGATAGGTTGCCACCTGTGCAATAGGTTCATCCGTGAAATTTCCTTGTTACTAAATATTCCACAGTCAACTGTTAGTGGTATTATAACAAAGTAGAAGCAACTGGGAACAACAGCAACGGAGTGGTAGGCCACATAAAATGACAGAGCGAGGTCAGCACATGCTGAAGTGCGCAGACATAGCCAACTGTCTGCAGAGTCAATAGCTAAAGACCTCCAAACGTTATGTGGCCTTCAGATTAGCACAACAACAGTGCGTAGAGAGCTTCATGGAATGGGTTTCTATGGCCGAGCAGCTGCATCCAAGTCTCAAATCACCAAGTGCAATGCAAAGCGTCTTATGCAGTGGTGTAAAGCATGTTGCCACTGGACTCTAGAGCAGTGGAGACATGTTCTCTGGAGTGATGAATCACGCTTCTTTGTCTCAAAATCTGATGGCCGTGTCTGGGTTTGGCAGTTGCTAGGAGAACAGTACTTGTCTGACTGCATTGTGCCAAGTGTAAAGTTTGGTGGAGGGGATTATGGTGTGGGGGTTGTTTTTCAGGGGTTGGGCTTGGCCCCTTAATTCCAGTGAAGGGAACTCTTAAGGCATCAGCATACCAAGACATTTTGGACAATTTAATGCTCCCAACTTTGTGGGAACAGTTTGAGGATGGCCCTTCCTGTTCCAACATGACTGTACACCAGTGCAAAAAGCAAGGTCCATAAAGACATAGGAACTTAACTGGTCTGCACAGAGTGCTGACCTCAACCCGATAGAACACCTTCGGGATGAATTAGAGTGGAGACTGCGAGCCAGGCCTTCTCGTCCGACATCAGTGTCTGACCTCACAAATGTGCTCCTGGAAGAATGGTCAAACATTCCCATAGACACACTCCTAAACCTCGTGGACAGCCTTTCCAAAAGAGTTGAAGCTGTTATAGCTGCAAAGGGTGGGCCAACTCAATATTGAACTCTTCGGACTAAGACTGGTGTGATATTAAAGTTCATGTATGTGTAAAGGCAGGCGTTCTAATACCTTTGGCACTATAATGTATGAGAGATTTTTCTCAGACTCTATTTGGGGGCTAGTCGAGGGCATTGGCTGGGGTTACTGTTGCACTAGCTGGGGTTACTCATGTGCATTAGCTGGGGTTACTCATGTGCATTAGCTGGGGTTACTTGTGTGCATTGGTTGTGGTTACTCATGCACATTGCCTGGGATTACTCATGTGCATTGGCCGTAGTTACTTATATGCATTGGCTAGGGTTCTCATGTGCATTGGTGGCAGTATTTATGAGCATTGATTGGGGTTACTCATGTGCTTTTTCTACTCATGGGCATTGGTAAGAGTACTCATGTGCATTGGCTTAGGGTATTCATGTGCTTTGTTTACTCATGTGCAGTGACTGGGATCACTCATGTACATTATATGAGGGTACACGTGTATTGTTTTAACCATGTGCCTTGGCTGGGTGAACACCTCTGCCTTGGCTGAGTTTACTAATTTGCACTGGATTGGGTACTCATGTACGTTGGCTGGGAGTATTTGAGTTCATTGACTTGGGGAACTCTTGTGAAATGGCTGAAGTTACTCATGGTTACTGGATGGGAGTACTTGTGTTCATTTACTGGGGTTACTCATGTGCATTGGCTAGGGTATTCGTGTGCATTGGTAGGAATGCTCGTATGCAGTGGCTAAGGGTATGCATGTGCTTTGTTTTTTTTCTTGTTTTTTTTTTTTTCAAAATTGTTTTTATTGGTTTTTAGAAAAAATACTCTATAAAACAGAGCCTTTGGGCATTTCCCGGCTCAAAGGAAAACATAACATAAAAGAACAATCCCAACTGTAGTCACAACTCCAGTACCCCTCGATCAACAAGGGTAGCAGCATCCTCATGACCAAGGTAGGCAATCAGAAGGTAGAAGTTAGGCACTATCATATTGATTAGGCACATATCAAATTTCAGAGATATAAGCAAGAAGATTAGGAGTATAACATAATAAATAATAAAGTGCAGTGTGAACAATGTATAGTCCCAGGGAGATGCTAAAAGGTGGAGAGGGGGTATATGGGGGACCGCTAGGTCAACCCCTGCATAGTACCTCCCCCTCAAGGAACATAGGATTCACTCACCCTTCACCTTAGTCAAGTATGGTATCATCTCTAGCATTATTAGTAGAGGGAGATTCAATCCAAATATCCCAGACCTTATGGAACTTTTTGGGGCAACCTCGGAAGAGATATGCCAATTTATATCATGGAACCCCTAAATTGACCAGTTTTTTCCAGTTCTCTAAAGTTTGGTGTCTATCCGATTTCCACAGAGAACAACGGCTTTCCTAGAAAAGGCTACATGATTGACCAAACAGCGGAGACAAACAGCCACTATTTGAGAGACTGAAATTGTGGTTACTGAGCAAATAAACTAGGATTTCAGCCCAAAATACTGTATGTGGGAACAAGACCAAAAAACATGAAAAAAGTCTGCAGATGTGTCTCTACCTCACCAACAATTAGGTTCTACCATGGAGTAAATGCGGTGTAGTCTGTGCGGTGTAAGGTAGGCCATGTGAAGAATTTTAAATTGAATTAACCTATCCCGTATGGCCACCAATTGAGTAAATGGGTAATCTCAGGCATCCTCCCAATCCTCTCCATCCAGATCAGGCACTTCCAGCCGCCACTTGCCTTGTAAAAGCTCAAGACCAACATGCACTGATGGCTGTTAAGCCTTGTAAATTTTGGATAAAGGCTTTGTCACATCAGCATCATGTAGTAAAGATTCTATATCATTTTGAAGCGGGTAAAGTGTGGAGTGTCCAAATTGGGAGAAGTAGGCATAGCACAGTTGTAAAATCCGGAAGAATAAGGAATTAGAAAGATTATGGTTTTGTTTTAGCTCATCAAAGGTAATCAGATAGCCCATGTCACAAATGTCAGTCAAATATTTTCTACCTTGTGAGGCCCATACAGAGGAATCAAATATAGTCAACAATTCAGGGAGTTTTGCGTTAAACCAGAGAGGAGTATGTGGGGACCAGAAAGCAGAGGTCGAGGCGTCCGTGGGCATGATGATCTGCAAGGCTTTGATGACTGCTGTCATTGAGAGAGTGAGAGTCAAGAAGGGGGACTGAGCTCCACAATATGAGAGATTCTGAAGATCTTCATAGGAGCCTAAGTGAGCCGACGCATTGTAAGTGTGGAGCGTAAGTGAGCCTACAGACGCATTGGAATCATCCAAAATGACCCAGTTATGTGCATGGGTAAGAAGCACTGCCAAAAATTACATATGGAGGTCTGGACATGCCAAACCACCTTGTGTCAGGGTCTACAAATAAATTTTTTACTGAATCTGGGGGGGCAGGATCTCCAAGTAAATGAGCTTTGCAAATAGTGCAAAAAATAGTTTAGGGATCCAAACAGGGGAGTGACATAGAGCATATAATAGTACAGGAAGGACTTTTGTGTTTGTTAAAATAATGCTCCCTATTGCGGTCAGTGGCAGATTTTCCCAGGCTTTCAACCTCTGCCTAACGGCCTGCACCGCCGGTTCCGGATTACATAGTTACATAGTTAGTCTGGCTGAAAAAAGACAAAAGTCCATCCAGTTCAACAAAAAAAAAAGTTATAATCTTATACCTACAGTTGATCCAGAGGAAGGGAAAAAACCCAGCAAAGCATGATCCAATTTGCTCTTGCAGGAGAAAAAATTCTTTCCTGATCCCCGAGAGGCAATCAGATATTCCCTGGATCAACTTTACCTATAAATGTTAGTAACCAGTTATATTCTTTGTATCCAAGAAAGAATCCAGGCCTTTTTTAAAGCAATCTACTGAGCTGGCCAGAACCAACTCTTGAGGAAGTCTATTAGGACGACAGTAATTCCGAGCATTTGGGGAAATAATAATAACCAAATATTTGATGGAATCTGTCTATTGCAACGAAATCTGAGGGTTTTTGACTCCCTGAACACCAGGGTCTATGGGCATAATAAGAGACTTTTCCCAATTAACATGAAGTCCTGAGAAGGTCACAAAAGTGGAAAGTATACTAAGGGCTTCTTGTAAGGAAGGGCCAGGGTTTTGAAGGAACAACACTAAGTCATTGGCATATAAAGCTCACTTTTCTGAAGTGGTACTCACTTTTATTCCAGCTACCTTATCCAACCAACACAGGGAAGCAGCCAGAAGTTCCATGGCAAGCGTAAACAGCACAGGGGAGAGAGGACATGGAGGCAGGCAAATCCTCAGACTCAAGACAGGATAAATATAATTGTTGAAGTTTATGGGCAGTATGGGAGGCATGTTCTTTATACCATTCTCCAGGTAATATATCTGAACCAGGGGTTTTGCTGTTAGGAAATGAAAAAATAGCTTAATTTTCTAGAGCTGTAAGTGGATCCTCCAGACTTGCCACCTCCAGGGGTGCGAGTTGGGGCAATGAAAGGCTGGAGAGCACCCCATGTAAATTTTGATCCAGGTCATCACCATGGTCAGCATACGAGGAACCTTAGTAATCACTAAAAGTTGCTTAAATTTCAGATGGGGACATAACACTGGAGCCCATGGGTGTGATTAGCTCTTGAACAACCATTTGATAACAGGGGTCAGCCACTAAATTAGCCAGAAGCTTCCCATTTTTGTCTCCAGACTCAAAAAGGTTTACCAGCAAAATGTTTAATATCCATATGAGTCAAGGAGGTGAGGTGGACCTGTAGCCTGGCCTAGCCTGTGCCCAATGAGAGTGAGCATCTGGAAGGGAGCATATGCAAAAGCGGACACAAAATCCCTTTCAACCCCCTCCAACCTAGCTGTCTGAGCACACTACTTTAATAACGGAGATATATTCCCCACGGGAAGTAGCCTTGAAGGCCTCCCATACCATAGTAGATGTAGTAGACAATTTGTTGAGTTCCCAGTAAGTCGTTAATTTCAATGACACCATCTCCTGGACCTTGGAGTCATGGCTCCAGCGAGGAACCATCCTCCAGCAGCCAGGGTCTCGTCAGGCGCCCACCCCAAGACAAGCCCCAGCGGGAGTAGTCCAACAGGCCCGCAGGAAGATAAGAGATGGACCTCACCCGAGTCAAAAGGGAGGCAGTACCAAAAAAATAGTCAATGTGATATCCCAATCTGTGGGTAATGGTCAATTGTGAACAAAATGTATCCACTGGGTGCTTCCACCGCCATACTTCGGTAAGTGAAAACTAGTGGTGCACTGAAATGAAAATTCTGGTGCCGAAACTGATACCGAACATTTAGAATGCATGTGGCCAAAAACAAACACCTAAATGTCTGCATATGTGGGGGTGGGGAGGCTCAAATTTTTCTTTGTATTTTTTTTACTTTAATGTGTATTTTAATTTATTTTTGTTAATTTATTATGACCAATAGTCCCCTATGTGATAGTATATGAGTGACAGGTCCTCTTTGTAGATGGGAGGGGATGGGGGGGGCAGTGTGTGCAAGGAGGGGGCAGGAGAGGAGCAATGTATACAGTAAGGGAGCAGTGTATACACTCAGGCTCCCTCACTGGCTTCCGCTATATGTCAATGCCGGTTTTTAAATGTAATTACCAGCTTGTCACCCAGTGACATTACCCATTGACCCTGCCCCTTTGTTTCCTTTAGCAGTGGGAAGAATGACAGCTCCTTCTTCGAAGGAAAAAATAAAAGCCAGTAATTACATTTAAAAACCTGCAGTGACATTTAGCAGTAGCTCACTGTATACACTGCTTCTCTCCTGGCTTTAAACAGCCGGCCCCTCTCCCCCCATCACATCTGCAGTACACACCAGCCCCCTGTATCGGCACCTCTATCTGCTAACAATACCTATAGGGCTATTTTCGGCCAATCTGTTTCAGTGCATCGCTAGTGAAAACGTATTTGCTTGGGTGGACAAATCCTGATTAGCCACCCTAGTGAGATTTGTAGTATCTAATGCAGCATCCAGTATCGCATTAAAGTCACCACCAATAACAGCATAAGTTGCCCCAAATAGTGTCAGTATTTCATATTGAGTACAAAAGGGAGATGTCAACTAGTGGAGATAGGTATATATTAATAAAAACCCACAAAGAAGCCTGCATTATTAGTAGCAGGATAATGAATGGTCCTCCGTGGTCTGTAATGACCTGTTCCACCGTACTGGGTAGAGATTTGTTTATCAATATTGCAACCCCCCTGGCATAATATGAGTATGTAGCATGGAACGCCTGTTTCACCCAGTCCCCGTGGAGAGCCAGGATTTTGGTACCCATTAAGTGAGTTTCCCACAGGAATAATGCATGTGGTTTGTGGGCATTAGGAAATTTAAACATTAGAGAACGCTTACATTTGTCACTAAGTCCTCTACTATTCCAAGACAGGACCTTTATATCCCTACAAAACATTTGAAAACTATAACATAGGAGAAACTCCTAAAAAATTAGAAAGGAAAGAACCTGATCCAATGTACAGGCAATGGAGCAAAGCTTGAAATACTTAACATGTACATGCTTTATTTAAAGTTACTCCTGTAGAATGACTGGGAGCACTCGTGTACATTATATGAGGGTACAAATGTGAATTGTTTGAAGTTACCTCCTACGTGCCTTGGCTGATGTACTCAAATGCCTTGGCTGAGGATACTCATTTGCACTGGCTTGGGTACTCAGGTTCGTTGACTTGGGGTATTCATATGAATTGGCTGAAGTTATTCATGTATGGTGGCTGAGGAGACTCATGTCCATTGATTGGAGGTACTCATGTGTATTAGCTGAAGTTACTCATGTACGTTGACTGGGGGGACTCATGTCCATTGACTGGGGGTACCCATGTGTATTGGCTGAAGTTACTCATGTACGTTGGCTGGGGGGACTCATGTCCATTGACTGGGGGAACCCATGTGTATTGGCTGAAGTTACTCATGTACTTTGGCTGGGGGGACTCATGTCCATTGACTGGGGGTACCCATGTGTATTGGCTGAAGTTACTCATGTACATTGGCTGGGGGGACGCCTGTCCATTGACTTGGGGTACCCATGTGTATTGGCTGAAGTTACTCATGTACGGAGGCTGGGGGGACTCATGTCCATTGACTGGGGGTACCCAAGTGTATTGGCTGAAGTTACTCATGTCCATTGGCTGGTGTGCAGAATTTGCCGTTTTGAGGGCAATAGAAAATATTACCTTATAAATTTAAAATGTATGATATATGTTTACAAAGAGCATAAACTTTTTTCTTTTTTACTTTAAAAGTGTTATATGGCATATCTTATGTGAACAATTACAATCATTCATTTACAGTATGTAAGATAATTAAAAGGATAGCGTTTTTGGGTTTGTTTTTTTGTTTTGCTTTGAGACAAAGCCATAAAGTACACCTAAAGTAAATGCCTTGCTAAGGCTGAATGAACACCTAGACATTCAGCAGCATCTAGATGCAATTAGCTTAGCAGCGTTTACAGGAAAATATGAAGTTTTTGTGGCCTGGCTTAACGTGGCTCTAAGCTGGTAAATCCAGGAACATCTAAACACAGGAAAAACTGATCTGGGAAACATAAGGCCTCAATCTCAAATGTGTTTAGGCACAGACTATGAATTCCTGTGGGGGACTCAGTGTGATATATGTGAATAGTTGGGGGTGGGAAACCCAATACAAGGCAATGCAGGGCTGACATTACTTGTGACTATTCATGTGTAATTGAACATGCAGCGATTACCTGTGGATAATCGACCCTGAACACAGACAGTTTGTGTCCTGGGCTGATCATCAATAGGTGGTCACTGCATGTCTGATTACATTGAAATGGCCACAAATGGCTGTGGGTGCTGTCAGCCCTACATAGCTTTGCTAGGGGCTTCCTGCTGAGTCTCCCCTAGGAATTCATTGTATGCACCTAAACGCATGTGTGAGTGAGGCTTAAAAGTTGTTGCTGGATGCAGGTGGCCTATGTGCATAGAGCCTAAAAGCTGATTTACAGCAGCGTGGTCACTATGCAACCGGGCAGTTACTCGGCACAGGACCTGGAAAACCACAGCAGTGCCTACTTCAGTGATTCTCTGCTTCCATAGCAGTCCCAGAGGTATGGCATATGCATACTTACAGTAGTCCAAGTGGAACCAATGTAAATATGCAGTCAAATCCAAATCCAAATTTATGGTGACAGGCAGAAATCCTGTTTAGCTAGTAGACTATTCTATTTCTTACCATCATATAACATAATTTATTTTGAAGCATGGATACTGCTAAAAGTATATTAATTACTATAAATAGTTTGTGTATATTTGGCTGTCATAGGTGGCTTTCATCTACATGGTTGCAAGTTTAAGACACTACTTTATTAGCTATACTTACAGGCAAAAGTGTAAATTAAACCAAATGCAAAGGAACATTGTTCCATTCTCAAGAAATCATTACAAATGGTTTATGAAAATCATTGCAGGTATTTAACTCCATTGCCAATGTACAGCTTTTCACAATCTAAATTATGCATTTATTTTACAGTATATAATCAATTTGTTTTGATCTGTTTGCTTTTTAAAATTTTGTAAAAAGTTTATTTTTTTTCTTCATTCATGAAAGGTTCGTAAGAGGTGGGAATATCATGTCATCAGTGTGGGATGCTGACATCTGAATTCACAAACGTGAGGGCCTAACGGGGACATTTCGCCCACTGAGTCCTTCATTACACCATATAAGGTACTTTGTCCCTTTACAGTTCTTTTTTTCTATTATTTTATTTTACGTTTTCAACATACAAGGTAAGCAGGTAATAGCGAAATATATACCGTACCAAGTAGTGGTCGTGATACAATGAGTAAAACATAACATATCAATATCATACAGAAAGGAATGACAGACATGAGGTAGTGCCAGTTTAAGAGAACCTGCAAACCCTTGGATCAAAATAACTGAAGTGAGAAGGGGCTAGGAGGTATCCGACCTGAAATTTAAGGTCACAGCTTCAAGTATTATGTGGGGAGCAAGGGAGAGGGGGTGTCAGTAGGAGGTTTAGAGAAAAGGGTGGACAATTGAGGGGATAAAGGGGTAGGGGGGAGATGTGGAGGGAGGTCCACACAGGCAGGTCAATAGGACAAGAGTGGGACCTATTATTGCCCTGATTCTCCTTCAAACAGTAGGTGCCTGTCCTTCAGTTGAGAATGTAAAAGCGTCCCAAAAGGAACCAAATGGACGTGTACATTTTGTGTTTGTTTTGGGCTGATAGGATCAGTTCCTCTATGCGCCGGATTTCCTTTACATTACATGCTCATAGTCTAATGGATGGAGGAGTGGAGCTTTTCCAATGGACAGGACTACATGATTTGGCATTAACCAGATGTCGTAGAACAGATTGTTGATACGTCTTTGTGGGTATGGTAGACAGATGCAGGAGAAAGTAAAGGTCTGTAATCTATAACTGTTTCATTTCTATTTAATTTTTCCTTTAACAGGTATACTTTTTTGTATTACACACTATTGAAAACAGTTTAAAATTTATAACACAGAGCACAGGGTTCGGTAGTATGGAACGCACAGGGCAGAGGTCAGTAGTACACAATACAGTGCAGAGGTCCGTAATACATAACACACAGTGCAGAGGTCTGGAAAAATGAACATGTATCTACCCCTCAAGCAAAAATACCCACCTTCCAGTACAAACATCCTCTAAGCTAAAATCCCCCAGAACACAAATTCGCCACTTCCCTATAAAATTCCATTTCCAGACCTTGGATGCAGCAGCAACTGACACAGTGAGGTAAGTCCTATCAGGTCTGCCCTCAGCTGTGTCAATTGACATGTCAGAGCTGAGGAGTCTACGACATCATTCGGTTCTGTAAAGTCTATTGGCACTTTAGTTATGAGATCTGAAGGAAGGCGACCATTTGTGATGGAGGGGCAGCATGACAGAGTTGCGACCTACCTATAATATGTTGCTGACCACCACTTATCCAGTTCCCCTTTCCTTTTTTCCCTTTCGCTCTACTGGTTTTTCTTTTTTGTTCTTCTTTGGACTTCATGGTTCCTAAAAACAGTGCAGTCTGTATCATAGGGTTTATTCAATGACAAAAATAATATTTTATTATAGTAAGATATGCTGCTATTGATTTGTTGTTGGTGTGTTTGCCATTTCCTGAGGCTAGAATGTTTTGATCTTAAACATGATGCTTTCCATTCTTTTTCTCAGACATTGTAATAAACATATTTACACCAAGAAAAAAAGGTTGCATACTGTGAATAGACATGAGACCAGGTTGGCAAACAAAAACTTGTAGATCTTATAATTTGCAAGTGACAGATTGATTTAGAAGAGAAGTATGACTTTTGAAAAAATAAAGATTTATACTCACCATCAATCTGACGCTGCATCTGTCCCCCACTGGCTCTGCAGTGAGAACTGAGTGATCAAACACCACTGATCGCTCAGTTTTCCCCTCCACTCTGCGTAGAGAGCCATATCTGTCAGTCACCGGTTCTCTGCTCTGTCCCTCCAGTGCTCACTGGAGCACCGGGCTATGGAGGGGAGGGGGCAGCTGACTCAGTCTCACAGCAGCACAGCTGAGAGGCTGAGCCAGCTGCCGGTCCAGGCTTCTTGGTGGATCTCGACTATATGGTCAGGATCTTTTCAGAGCCTGGATTGGCTCTGTGACGTCAGCTGACAACGGGCTAAAGCGGGTCAGTGCATGAACGAACAAACTGCACTCCTGTGATCCCCTGGATGAGTATAGCCAAAGTAAATTTAAGATTCAGGATGAAGGAATTTACTATAAAAGGGTTTATTTTTTTTTTAAATAAATAATAGCTACTCCTTACCTTGTTACTCTTACCTTACCTTTCCTGGTCACATCCTGTAGGCTCCTTATGTGACCTCCTCTCCTCCCATGTGACAGTGCTCAGTTCCAGCAGCCAATGGCTAGGCCTGAGCACTGACAAATGATCGGAGGGAGTGACATCATCACTCACCTTTGCATCCAACACCAGCTGACACCTCAAATTGTAGTGCTGACTGCAGCAAAAGCAGGAGCTGCAAGGGAGCACTGGTAAGCTGAATATAACTGGGCAAGATGACAGTGGGGTTGATTTACTAAAGGAAAATAGGTTTAGCTTAGTCAATGTGGTGAACATTCACGTTGAAAAAAAACATAATCATGTGCAAGGAAAATATTATATATATATATATATATATATATATATATAATTTTATATATATATTTTTATTTTTTTAATTTTTTTTTGCTTGAACATGATTGGATCATGGAAGTCAGCACTGTTTACCTCATTCACCAAGCTAATGAAAATACCCTTGCAAATTGAATAGCTTGTTTGCTTTTAGTAAATCAATCCCAGTATCTCTATAAATTACAGAATGCTGTATTTAGATCACTTCAGGCAACACTGAAAATTAAACCTTGAGATGCTTTCGAGATAGCACAGCCTACTGGCTTAGTGCTCTAGTTTTTCAACCCAGCTTTGCAGTACTGTACCAGCCAACCTCTTTTTGTCAATAATCTCTGATGAAAGTAAATGGTAATCTGAGTTTACCAAAGTTGCAGTGTTTGCTGCATAGCATTAATAACTCATGATTGATGTCACTTGTTGCCTGGAATTGTTCTCTCCTTTTTTTTTATTTCACTAGCCACCTCTTAAAATGTTACTAAACCCACAACGGTAACATCAGACTGTATATGCAGTAAAGCATGCTTGTTATACTCACTGTAGAACCTAAAGGGTTAATTTTCCACATTGTGTAAAAAGGCTGTTTGATCCTGTTTTCTCTGATCCTGCTCTTCTTCCATTGTCCCCTAAATATCCCCGATAGAACAGAGGTTTGGCGTTACTCTGCACGTACTCAGTTTGGTTTGTATTGCTAAAGAGGTTTTTTTTTTCTTTCTTGGGAGAATGCGTGTGATCAGCATAGGGCCAATCAGCACTAACCAGACAGAGGTCAGGGGTCCTGCATCCTCCTAGAGGAGAATGAAAACTCCTACAAGCTTAAACCAGTGCTCTGCTGGACACTGATAGAAGTCATAAGACTGCTCCAACTGCTAATGAAAAAAGGTATTTAGCAGTTTATATTTACTAAAATAATTGCAATTCAATGTTCTGTGTACTGTGGGAGACCAGATATAGTGAATGCAGGGTCCTGGGTTTAGTAACACTTTAAGGCTTTGAGTTTCGTGCTCTAAGTGCTATTTAAAGAAGAACATAACTCTGGAAGCCATACCCAAAAAAGGCTGGCAGAGGGCAAAGGGCTAGTCTCGTGTTGCCTGCAACTGACCTTTTCCCCATTACTGACTTATACCTTGTTCTGCATTGTGTGTCTGCGTGGAAGCAGTCGTCTTGGTGAGGACAGGGATCTTGATTTCTCATTTCAGTGCCTCCAACTAGGAGAACAATGAACAGCACAATGGTGATATTACCAAATCTCCTGAGACTAGCATATGGAGACAGTAGTGCCATAGATCTCAAACTGCTGATATATAGCTATGACACTGTAGGAACAGGAGTACCTAGGCACACTTACATATCAGGAAGTGCTATATTTTTGGAGGAATTACAGGAAAAAGTTACATTTTTCAGGGTACTGCTTAGACACTAGTTACATATCTAAATTTTCCCTATAAAAGAACAGATCTTCTTTAAACAACAAATGTGTTCCATGCTGAAAGATTTCTGTGACCGGTGTTTCCTATTATCTTTGTTCCATTACAATTGTCTCTTGTTTTCCATTAGTATACCACAGTAGTCTAGTCTGCCAGTTGGAGTCAGGAGTTCTTGGTTTGCTTTTGGAGTGCTGTTTTTCTGTGGATCAATGCTTGCTGGTCTTGCTGGAAGTACTGAATTTAGTATGCATTTTAATTTGGTTTTCTGTATTTCATTGCTTTAAAGCCAGCTCTTTTATAATGCAGCAGTGTGAATCTAGTCCGTTACTTGTACCAGCAGACAGAAGGTTGTCCATTAACAATGTTACGTCTATGCTCATAAGCTAACATGTGTAACAAGGCCTACAATTTCAGCGGGATGCTTTTCACAAAAGTTGCACATTTTAGGTGCATTTAACTAATTGAAGCCGATCCCCAAGCAAAACCTTCCTTTTCAGTTTTGAATGGAATTGGATTTTTTAAAGGGATGGCAGGAAGGCAATGAAACCACCACAGACAGGGGCGGACTGACCATTTGGAAACTCGCGCACTGCCTGAGGGCCCGGGGTCAGTAGGGGGCCCCATAAGATGCCCGTGGTACCTTTTTCATAAACTTTTTTGAGTTTGGGCAAGGACACAGGGACCCCATGATCCCCAATTGCCCGGGGGCCCCATGAGTTGTCAGTCTGCCCCTGACCACAGAGGTTCTACCTCTTTATTTTTGGCTGATATAAATGTTTTTGTTGCGTTCTGTGCCCCCAATGGAATGATTTCCCATGATTTTCTGTACTTCAGATCCTCTATCTTTGGGACAGAAGGTGGTGGTAGCCTTCCGATGACAGCAATAAAAACCTGCAAGTAGTTCTAGCCTTTCTCCAGTTTCTCCAGGGCTAGTCACTGCCTCTTAGCAAAGAAGAAAAGTATCAGTGAGGCAGCAGCTGCTTTGACCTGAAAGGACCCTGTTCCAGTTGACAGCTAAGCATTTGGGAGTCTAAAGTCGACCATAGATAGATCAAATCTCAGCCAGTTCAGCAGGGACCGGCCGAAATTCAATCCATCTTTGGACAGGCTGGTTGTACTAAAGTCTATCCATCGATTGACTTCAGTACAACCAGCCTGTTGGATTTTTTGCATGTGATCACTGCCGGCTGCTATAGCTAAGGCTCCCTGATGTCAGAACACAATTGCGCTGTGAGAGTGATTCCCCAACAAAACTGATTGTGTTGATGACGGAATCGAGCAATTTTCTTTCCTTCCACTTGTGGTAGAAGGAACGAAAATTGTATAATCTATGGCTTGCTTAACTGTTGTCTTTTGAAGGCAGCAGCAGACCTAGGGGTCTATTCACACTGTTGCGTTATGGTACGGCACATATGTTATGCCATGCGTTAAGGTGTACTTCTGTGAGCCTGTCCTTTTAAATGGGATGCCTAATGCACCAAAACACACCAAAATGGTGCTTGCAACATTAAAAACATGATCAAGAGGTTCCGCTTATTGCGGCAATGCAAATGCATTGAGAAAATGCGTTGGGGTGCCATTCCAAATTAATTGCACCATATTGCATGCGTTACCATGCTTTGCAGTAACAAGTGTTTTAATGCATGATACTATTACCAAAGTGCAATAGTGTGAACAGGACCATAAAGGCAATTTTTATTTTTTAATAAAATTTAAATTAAAATTTGCTTTAAGTGCTTATGTCTAATACAAATTAACTTTGAAAGATACTAACATTTCTACGGAATTTTCTGTAAACTTGACAGTAAAGGAATAATTCAACTTTATTTAACATTAAACTCCCAACTTTTCTGTCATTAGCACAGTTAAACAACATACCCAAGAAGATTAGTAAGTAAGGATAAATCTAGGGCATGCTGATGTTTATGCAAATGAAATGTGTATAAGAGAGAGAGTGCCTATCAAAGTGAACTAGATATTGGCTGAGGCTCTGGTGGAGTTTGTTTTTTTTTTCCTATGCTATTCCTAAACCTTTAACTACTTCCCTACCGGGCCAATTCTGACATTTCTGTTCTACATGTAAAAATCATAATTTTTTTCCTAGAAAATTACATAGAACCCCAAAATATTATATATCTTTTAACAGAGTTCCTAGAGAATAAAAAGGTGGGTTTTATCATTTTTTTATGTCCCATGGTATTTTCCAAACGTGTATCTTTTGGGGAAAATCCAATTTACTATTAGACCCTAGATCTCTCCTCTGCCCTTAAAAGGATCCGATCACACCAAGATCAGTCCCCAGATGCTTTCCCAAGCCAAAATGGCTTTGTTGACATCTGGAGAAACCATAAGTGATAAAATACTCGTCGCTTCGGGTTTCTAATACCATAGAGATAATCGGGGACCTTATCGTCCCTGTTCAGCTCTATGGTAAGCTGATTGTAGTGCTGGCTTCAATCTTCGGCTCCCTGACTGCATAGGGGAGCATGGAAGGACACCGGAGAGCAACGGGAGGGGGCACAAGCATTTAACCCTTGCAGTGTGAGGGCAGCTCCATTGCAAGGGGAGTATTTTTACTTTTCCTGCAAATGGACTTCAAAGTAAAAGAGTTGTTATACAGGAGAGCAGGTGTATTCTCTCCAATAGAACCACGTTTTAAGAAAATGGACCTTACAGTAGTTGACGGGTATTGTGGTCTTCCATAGTTTTACATTTTTGAACTTTAGCTATCCACATACTCACAAAAGAGGGTGATTTAGGTTGTAAAAGGGTACGTGCCCTTGCAATATTAATCAGATAATAGTTTAGTTCCATTGGACAAATACAGTATGTACTATTGTCCTCTTTGTCTTCCAACACAAATCCAGATAGGGAGGAAATTATTCCACATTTTAAGATTGTGAATAGTTATGCTATTAAAAGTGGCCAATTGTGCATCCAAAAGCAACGGTGTATAGCATAGAAAATGTGCCCCAGCACAGTGAAGGAATGTATTCTTGTGGGATTCTAAGCACCAGCTTTCTTTGCATGTAGCAGTACGGCACAGGCATGTCACCATGCTCCCTGAAACATTGAAAGTTGAATTCCAAGGTTAGTATGTTTTATTTTCTTTCTTAAAATGCTGTTTTTTTTATACATCTTTTTTAAAATACTGGGTGCTGGGTTGTCACCTATTTTGCCTGGTGATGGGCTTTAAAGCTACATGTTTCTTTTTAACAGTTAAGGCAGATGACAGGTGGTGGTCAGTTTTTATAGGAAGTAATCCTGAGAAAAAAAATCCAATCAGGCATTTATAGCAGTTTATAGTAGAGCTGACGACACCTGTTTGGGGGGCTTCTTAATCTCCAGTAGCCCACCTAACCATAAGCTATCTGTTGATCTCATCTTGCCTTTCATATACATATATTTCATATCACATGATCTTTTATGCAGCCTAGTACAACTGACCCTGATTTACTAAAGGAGTAAAGAATGTTCAATTTCAGTGTGAATGAGGTGAAACAAAGTGAAAATTTATTTTTACATATATTAACCAATGTGCAAGGAAAATGTTTAAAAATACTTATTTTCACTTGTACATGACTATATAAGTCACCTAATTCAATAAGTTAAACATTTCTCTGTAAAGAAAAAATTTGTTTAGCTTAGTGAATGAGATGAAGCAGTGGCAATGTCAGTCATCCAATTAGGAACAAGGAAAAATTCTGTTTTTTTATTTTCCATGCACATAATTGAGTATTCTTTGCAAAATGAATTTTCTCTCTGCTTTACCTAATTCACTAAGAAAATTCTCTTTGCAAAGCTGGGGCTGCAGGTTTTTTACATTCATTTTGTGCAGTGTAGCCTTACTTGCACTGATCTGTGTGTCTCTCTGTGGCTTCCCTTAGGGATGAAGAAAGGAAGTTAATGCTTTCTTTCTAAATGATCAAGATTGTTCATAATTACAGTAAAGAGATTCTTTGATGAGCCGAGTTGGAAAATCACTGGCTTAGGATAGGGGGTTTCTAGAACAGCACATTAGCAGTGGTATTTGTACAGCCAGATGACTTTGTGTGCTCGGGGGTGCTAGCATAAACACCCAGCACACGTATTTGCACACTGTTTATATATTTTTATTTGCAAATTTTGACATTTGAATTGTGCTTGCCTTTAAGGACTGTACTGAAATGAGATCTAAAAAAATGTGCAAATGTACTTGTCAACTCTGGCGTATAGTAAGCACATTATAAATTGCCACAAGCATACCACACATGAGTAATTGTGAAAGTATCAACACATACAGAACCTTAGCTAGGTGATGGAAGGCTGCTAACCTGCAGCTTCGTTAAAAAGCTGAACACATTTGCAGTCAGAATATTACTGTTTTGAAATGATTGCAAAGGCATACGTTTTATTTTTTTAAATAACAAACATATCGCACTTAGCTGCTCTTTGCAATGGTTTTGCCACCCTGCTGAATGTTCCTATAGCAAGCAGCTTGCTATGAGGACACTCGTGCATGCTCGTTCCTGAGCCAGCTCTGTGTGTCCATGGACACACAGGGGTTTATTTACTAAAGCTGGAGAGTCCAAAATCAGACTCCCTTCTGCATAGAAACCAATCAGCTTCTAACCTCAGCTTGTTCAATGAAGCTTTGGCAATGAAACCTGGAAGCTGATTGGTTTCTATGCAGAAGTGAGTCTGATTTTGCACTCTCCAGCTTTAGTACATAAACCCCACAGTGTCAGCTCTGCCCCACTCCCTTCCCTCTTCTCACTTGCTGTGATTGACAGCAGCAGGAGCCAATGCCTCCCACTGCTGCCTCTCTGTCCAATAAGGAGAGAGAGCTGCTGCTCTCGTGCACATCACTGGATCGAGATTGAGCTCAGGTGAGGGGGTTAGGGGGGAGTTGCATGTAGAAGGTTTTTTACCTTAATGTAGAGAATGCATTAAGCTAAAAAAAAATCATTCTGCCTTTAGAACCACTTTAAAGGCATGGGCATGCAGGACAAAGCAACGGGTTTACTTTACTGCAATGGACCCCAGATCTCCATGCCTCTGGGTATGGGGAAGCATGTGGCTCACTCCTCTTCCTTCTATATGACATCGCTGCTTTATAGTTATTGGTTGCTCGGGCACCCAATGTGTCATGTTGGGCTTAAGAGAGGGTCTTTAGCCCTGTGTAAGCTCCATGTCGTAGTTTTGAGATTACAAAGGGCTTCCTCTCTTTGTATAAGGAAGACGTAGGCCTCTTTCACACGTGCGGTTGTTCTGCCACTTGTAAATGCATTTTTCATCATTTTGAAATTCAAACACTCTTGGCACAGAGATAACTTGTGTTTGTACATTGCATTTATCTGCTATTACGTGTGTTTACATGTGGCTGCATTTTAGCTGCGGTAGTAAATTATTGCCTTTTCTATAGCAACTGGTTACTTATTTTTTCTTTGTACTGCGATTAACTGCGTTTATGTACAGATAGCTGCAGTAGATCGCTCCTGGACGCTGTCAACTTTTTTTTTTTCTAAACGCATAAAACTGTATGTTGTGAAAACATTGCTAAACGCATTGTGTGAATGGAGCCATAAGGATGCACTGTCTGCATTTAGCTGCAGTAAGTTCCTCTAACTGCAGCTAAAAGCTGAAATCTAACCACCCGTGTGAAAGGATTATTTACCACATTGAAAAGTGCTCTATGTATGGAGGACTTATGAATGAATGAAAAGTCCACCACCTTCATTCATAGAGCACTTTTCATTGTGGGAACCAATAGTAGGGCTTCTGTGAATGGAGCATGAGGTTGTAAAGGGTGGGCATGGTAGGCACTTTTGACGATTGCATGTCAAAGCTGTGGCCACTCATATTACCCCTGCAGCACTGGAAGATCACAGCTGAGGAGGTATGTAGGAGCAAAGGAATGAAGATTTCAACTAGGGGTGCACTGAAATTCCGGTGGCCAAAATGTTTCGGCCGAAAACACCCCTTTTGGCCATTGGCAGAAATGAAAAAAAGCACCGATACAGGTGCCGAAAAAACCCCGCCCCTCGCCGCCACTCGGTAGTTCTCAGCCTTACCTGAGAAACCATAGAACGATCCCAGCGCTGGGCATAGAGATGAGTGAAGGAAAGATGTCCCCCACTCATCTCTATGCCTTTGCAGGACAGGAGCTTTGTCACTCCCGATCCGGCCATTTTTTTTTTTTTTTAAAGCACTAGATCAATGCATTTTTTTTTGATCAAACGCTTTACATTGCAGAGGAGAGATGTGGGGTCTTATTGACCTCATATCTCTCCATAAAGAGGACCTGTCGCTAATTATTTCTATCACAATGGATGCATGCATTTCTTGTGATAAAAAAAATTAAATTAAAAAAAAAAGTTTAAAGTGCCCCCCATCCCCCCGTGCTTGCACATACTGTAGTGGTGAACGCATACGTAGGCCAGGCCCACATATATAAATGGTGTTCAAACCACACACATGAGGTATCACCACGAACGTTAGCGCAAGAGCAATAATTCTCGCATTAGACCTCCTCTGTTACTTTACACTGCTAACCTGTAAACATTTTTAAAGCATCACCCATGGAGATTTTTAAGTACTGTAGTTTCTCGCCATTCCACGAGTGTGCGCAATTTTAAAGCGTGACATGTTGGGTATCTATTTACTCGCCATAATATCCTCTTTCATATTTTACAAAAAAACTGGGGTATATATTTTTTTTTAATCAAAGTGTATTTTTTCTCCAAAAATATACATTCATTTTTAAAAAACTGCGCATTTCGGTTTCGGTTTTCGGCCAAGTGCATTTTGAATTTTCGTTTTTGGTTTCGGCACCAGAATTTTCATTTCGGTGCACCACTAATTTTAACCTAACACAACAGCCTTCACCACATGTGACACTCTTCCTTCATGGTAAGTACTGTTTTTGGCACTGTAAAAAAAATCTCTAAACTTCAGCTTCAATAAGCAGGACTGTGCACATCAAGGCTTGCTATAGCTTTAATAGTAAGGTAGGAGGACAGTTATATGAGGCTCATAATTGACACCCTAAGAATATAGTATTTGCCCGCAGATCAGCTTTGAAAGATTTTATGAGGATTTTGAGATGGAAGCCGTTTCTTCTGCAGCACAATGTACATTTTTTTATGACAGGCACAAAAATTCTGAGTATGCGGCTCATTTTAATTCTATAGTTTTTCCATAGCAACCTTCAGGCGTGCTTTCAGTCATGCTGCCTGCTAAAATGTTCTTTCCTGTAAGAGGAAGCAAATTGCTTCGAAGTATTTACAGTGTGCTCTCACACACCAGACATTGCAACATGACCAGGGGCGGACTGACAACTCATGGGCCCCTGAGCAATAAGGGATCATGGGGCTCCTGTGTCCTTGCTCAAACTCAAAAAAGCCTATGAAAAAGGTACCAGGGGCATCTCATGGGGCCCCCTACTGACCCCGGGTCCTCGGGCGGTGCCTGAGATTCCAAATGGTCAGTCCACCCCTGAACATGACCCATTCTAGAAGGTGCAAAAATCTCTGCTTCTAAACTTCTCTCTGCTATCCTAAAGAATCCCTGTCACACAGTTAAAAGTACAGAAATCAAGTATTTTAAATGCTTACATTTCAGTGTTTTTCCTTTCCATGCATGCTTTTGTATTCATTGATATGTGCTTTTGAATTTTCCTGAAAATGTGACTGCTTCAGGAGAGTTGATCCTCTAGCAAAGCTCCCTCCCTGAACATCTTAGCCCTCTCTTCTTCTGGGAGGCAGTCTATTTACTCTGCTGCCTCAGATCCTCTGCCCCTCCACTCACCTCTCTACATAACCTTCTATGTAGCTGCTGGAGGAGTGAGCAAAGGAGAATACATACGTGACAACTCTGAGGCTGATGACATCACATCCAAGATGGTAGCACCCAGTGGCAGTCTCAGGGTTTTTGGATTTTTACACAAAGAAGGCTTTTACAGGTGATTAACATACATAAACATGTTAACTTTTCCCATCCGCTCATTGCATATAGATGGCGGATGGGAAGCTTTGCCGATGCGGGCTAACATACTTGTACGTCAGGCCGCATCAGCGGCACCTGCGCGTCTTACAGAGCATGCACCCAGGAGCCCAACGATCGCTATACCGCCCAGACACAGTGGATCACAGTACCGCTGTGTCCAGGTGATTACATGGTGTTTTACCATGTGACTGCTGTGACCAATCACAGCAGTCACATTGTAAACACTGTAAAGTAAAAATTAAAGATCGCTTGAGAGCAGAGAGAAAGGATCATGCAGGCTGCATGTACACTCACAAACTGCAGTGCCAGCTACCCCGTGTCCCAGTTTAGTGCCCCCGTGTCCCTGATCATATCCATAATAAATAATACAGCCAGCCCCTGTCACCTGTCCCAGCACAGAAATACACCCATACACCATACCAATGTACTGATCACCACCATACCCCACACCAATGTTCTGATCTCCACCAAACCAATGCCCTGATCACTGCCATACCCCATACCAACACCCTGATCACCACCAACTGCCAAACCAGCACCCTTATCATCGCTATACACTATAACAGTGCCCTGATCACTGCCATACCCCATACCAGCATCCTGATCACCGCCATACCCCATACCAGCACCCTGATCACTGCCATATCCCATACCAGCACCCTGATCACCGCCATACCTCATACCAGCATTCTGATCACTGCCATACCCCAAACCAGCATCCTTATCACCGCCATACCCAATACCAGCAGCCTGATCACCGGCATACCCCATACCAGCGTTCTGATCACCGCCATACCTGCGTCCTGATCACTGGCATACCGGTGCTGAAAATTGGCCTGATGTGGAAGGGGGTGAAAGTGTCCAGACTTGAAGTGGTTAAATGTACATATAGGAATAAGCCTCTGTAATTTTCAGCTCAAGAGACGGTTTCAAACCCAACTTCTGGGGAAGTATGTACCACACATGAGCAATTTATAGGCTTAAAATAATCTATGTAACACTAAATCCAGTGGAGCCAGATCTGGGCAAGCCAACCAGGGTTCCCACAATTTTTCAAACTTTGCTGGACATCTACGGTGGAGGTATATTAATTTTTCATAGTGTAAAGTGTTCCCTGCAGCACTTATCCACTCCTTTCTAGTTGGGGCAGTCCCCAGCTTCCATCACTGAGGAAGCAATTTAAAAAACCTGAAATAACGCTTTTGGTAATGCCTCAATATGATATCATCAGGAATTCCCAATATACAAGGTTTCAGGTCTAACTTAACGGTGGTTTAAAAAACAGTTTTAAGAAAGTGCCTAACACTGACTCCCAGTATTGATGCAATTTGGGGCACCACCAAAGTGGTGAATGAGATCTCTTTGATTCCTCTTGTATTTATTACAGAGTGTAGTGTACCCTTAAAAGAATATAATATTGGAAGTGCCTGTGAAACACACTGAGGGAGCTTAGCTGTACTGATTGTAGCGCCACATCCTATTGCTGCTCTTCAAACACCCCTGAAATATTCAAGGGTTATATTTATATTGTTGTCTCCTTTTCTGGTTATTAAACATGGGTACTGTTTTTTTTAAGTGGAAAATGGACTGGTGGTCACCAATTGCTTCTCAACAGGCCAGCTTTACAGAGCACATAGGCTGAGGCTGCAGCTCCAGCGGGTCCATCACTGGCTTTTTCTGCTGTAGCTGTCTCTTGCTAATATTGATGGACAACAGACCAGGAGGTCAGACTAAGAGATTCCAGCAATGGTAAAAAGAAAAATTAGGACCAACCACCAATCTGTGAGGATTAGCTCAAAAACTGTGAATGGTTAGTTAGGGGGAACTAGCAAGTATGCTACTCACATATTATGTAACATATTATGTAACATTGGTTACTATTTAGAAATGTTAAATTTTTAATTTCTTATGACAATATTTTTTATTTCTTTTGTATTTATATAGAATTTGTATTTTCCACACCCTACCTTTACCTATCAACACAATGGCAGAGCCAAGTTGCTGCCAAAGCAACACACCTAACACTTTGGTCATTTTAACAAGACTCCCTATATATGTTGGAACCCCTCAGACCTGACACCTTTCTGCTTCACTATACAGGGCCCCTGCCTCCTGAATTTAATTTTTTTCATGTCTCATAGTCTACATCAGGGGTCTCCAAACTTTCTAAACAAAGGGCCAGTTTATGTCCTTTAGACTTTAGGAGGGCCGGACTGTGGCCATTGGGAGTAGAAAATGTCCTGGCATCAGTGGGAGTAAATAATGCCCCATCTTTGGTGTCAGTTAGAGGAATTGATAAGTAAAATGACATGTGACCAGGGAAAGCTTTCACTTTTGTGTGTCCTCAGGTCACTGGTATCATCCTTTCAGTGTTGGCATAGATGTTGTCACCAATGTTTTATACATCTAGTATTAAGGTAGAGTTTCCTCACTCTGTTGGTCCTGGTGACCATAGTCAACGAAAGTCAAAGTGAAAAAAAGCCAAACTTTTGAGTGGTCACCAGAACAGGAACAAAAAGGGAAATCGTACCATGGGAACACTACTTCTGGTGACAACTAGGGATTCTTCACTGAAAGGATTTCCTCTCAATTCCTGTTTTGGCTATAAGATAAGAAGTGAAGGGAAATCTCCCCGACAGGACACGTGGCAAAAAAAACTGACAGGATTTATAATCCTCCCTCACATTTTCCAAAATGAAAAAAATAAGCTTTGCCCTCAGTTATACTTTAAAAAACGTGTTTTTTTCTCTTCTTGTTTTTACCCTTGCAGGGCAGTGTAAGATGGATTTTGTGATAAGACAATGGAAATTGGAAAGTCTAGCACCCTTGGTCTGGGCTTCAAAGTTGTAACTACATGTCAAAATGTTATTTGACATTATTTGACAATATTTTTTGTTTGTGCTATTTTATTTTTTTTTCTGTTGTGCATTGTTGAGGAATGAGACAATAATTACTTTAGACCTACACTGTAACAACCCTAATGTCCTTTTATATAATCCTAGCAACAGTCAAACATTGACAACATCTGGTAACACTTACCTAACAATGAGATATTGAATTTTAGATATGGTTCTGTTATGGCAACATTTATTTACGGTATGATTGCATTGTTTATCGGCCTATATGATTATATTTAAGATATTCAGCAGGTGTGCTGACCAAGCAGTTCCAGCATTACGCCTTGTCTGTCTAGTCCTCTTTGCCATAAGGACACCACACCATGTCTGGGCTCCACGGTTTGCTCATTAAAAAAAATCTTAATGAATATGAATTTATGTTAATTGACCTTTTGTGTAGATACAGATATTATATTAACTTGAATATCAGTAACAAGACCACACAAATCAATCATATCATTACTACTGTCTTAAATGCCTTGCCATATAACGTCATTCATATTCCTTTAGTAATTCCTGAAATAAGCCTTTTGATGTATAATCTAACACTCCCTGAAGTACACAGATAAACACCCTTTAACTGTCTTTTGTGTCTCATGTCAGAGCTGCCATACCATCTGTCACACACAGATACCTACATCTGGGTAGAAGAAAACATCAATTGTTCCCTAATAGGATGAAGAATGCTTAGATTTACAAATTCAGCTGTGCTGAAAATCAACATAGAATTATCTTACTCAAAGATCATCCATACCCTTGTAAAGAATCTAATGTTTGCATTAGATTTGTGACCAGTCTTTCAAAATGTGTGTTTTTGGGGTGTAATTAGCTGAATGTTTATTTATACTTGGTTTTGTGTTGAATTAAAGGAGATGTTCATAACAAAACACCTAGATGATAGTTAGACAGTTTAGGTTGCCCATTGACATAGAGAGATGGTCACAGTATCCAAATGTTTTAATCAAGAATGGTCAACAAACTTATGCCTATTGAACTCAGAAGAGACAATCAATAAATCTAGGCCATATACAAGTAGAACTGTGTTAGATTTTGTTTGTTTTTGGAAGCTTCGTTTAATTTTCTAATGGGGTCAAATTGATATTCATTTTTGATCATAGCAGCACAATGGATATTTTTCTCAAATAAACACATTTCTAACGTGGAATATGATATTGAATATGAAGAAGTACAGAGATTGCCAATAAGGTAAGCCATAGGTGATGCAATTTTCTTTCCTGCAACCAAAGATTGCAGGAAAGAAAATTGCTTGATTCCCCCATCAACACTGACTGAATCCATCCCACAGTGCTATTATATTCTGTTGGTGGGGAGTCTTCCTTGTCAGTAGAATGCAATGATTACTGCTGGCTGCTACAGCTGTCTCCAGTAATCACATGCAAAATATCCAATAGGCTGGTTGTACTGAGGTTGATCGATGGATCGACTTCAGTACAACCAAGATGCCTATATATGGATTGAATCTCGGCCAGTCCTTACTGAACTGGCTGAGATTTAATCCATCTATAGTCAGCTTAAAATCCACAAGACTTGGTAGCTTAAAAAAATATGCATCTATAACTTCATTCCCAATAGTCTCTTCATTGGCACTGTTTAAATATATTAATATTTATTAAAATATGCCTTTAATTATTAATAATTTATAAAAGGTTATAATAATTTCAGCGCCTAAAAAAGTTTTTTTGAGGCTGCATGTGATAAATCTCACACAGAATTGCTGCAGCTGATGTTGTCACACTGTTTAGGCTTTGCTATTATTTTTTTTTATTTGTTCCGAGCTGAATGGTTTCAAGAGATTCTAAAGGTTCATGTCTATACTTACCTGCTGTGTGTAGTGGTTTTGCACAGAGCAGCCTGGATCCTCCTCTTCTCAGGTCCCCCGCAGGCTCTCCTGCCTTGCCTCCTCCTGTCTGTCGGGTGACCCCACAGCAAGCGTCTTGCTATTCACACACAGAGCCGTCGCTTGGCCCTGCCCCTCTCTCCTCATTGGCTGACTGGCTGTGATTGACAGCAGCTGGAGCCAATGGCTCCCACTCGTTGTCTCAGCCAATGAGGAGGCAGAGTCTCTGGACAGTCAAGGCTGTTGTTGACATCGCTGCATTTAAAGTGTATCTAAACCTAAACCTAAAAATTTAATATATAGCAGTTTGCTAGTCCTTCATATGGTGGCTGCATTTGTTTTCTTTTTTTCATGCTTCTTTTGCTTTGTTTTTACCAGATAATCCTGCAAATAGTACACTTCCTGTGTCTAGGTGGCTACGTCACTCCACCATTGTATCTATGGAAGGAGCCACCTTAGGGTGCTTTTCTGATATGGACCACAAACATGTCCATATCTCTTCATTTTCATTAGAACACATTTGTCTGTACCTATGCATAAAGAGAACCAGTCAGGTCCGCAAAAAACTTTGAAGTACATAGGACCTAGTCTAGTGCCCTGTGTCATAATCTTTAAAGACAGGAGAAAAATGGGAAATCTCCACTGCTCCAAAAAAAATGATTTGCATAAATACCTTTACAGCCCCCTCCTTCCTGGACTATAGGGGGCAAGAAGACAGATTGAGCTCCACCATAGTACACTGACCATTAGACAATGCATGCTCCAAAGTTTATTAACAACATGAATGGTTCTCCAGCATAATAAAATATGATAAAATTTCCCATGTCAGTTCTCCTGTAACTGACGAATGTTTATTAATGTGACTTTTACATTTGCCAAGCAGAATGCACCAGACATTTTAATATTCAAGGAGCCTTTTTTTTTCAAATCTTTGTTTGGTATAGTACAAGTGAGCCTTTTATCCTTCAGAAACAAACAGCTCATAGAAAGCAAACGTACAAAGAAAAAGGCATGTGTTAAAACTGCAAAGCAGCCTTGTACAATCTGTACTTTACTTAACTCGAGGAGATTTAGTTTAGGAATAAAATGAATCTTAGCCACTTCTGTATATTGTTAATAAATACCACCCTCAGGGCTCACAGAAAAGCTGTTAACTGCACAGCATGTACTCAACAAAAGCATTAAGAATACAATAGGGCTGGTCAGAGGCAGGGAACAAGTAGTGCATGGTGGTGTTGCACTAGGAGTTGCAGTGATAGAAACTGCTGTGGCATCAGATGCTCCAGCATACCCCTTCTCCCCAGATTGCCTTAATATTGCGTGGTTCTTTTTATCACTGCACAGTATTGCTGTGGTCCCTAATGGTGCTATGAAGACCTCACATCTGTGACCTAATTGGGAGAAATCCTTAATTATAGAATATAACCAGGGCTGTTAACATTGGTGTATAACTAGTCCTGAAGCTTTAGCTTCTTCTGTGAGCATAAAACCACAACTTATTTATTGCCAAAAGTATTGGGACGCCTGCCTTTACATACACATGAACTTTAATGGAATCCCAGTTTTAGTCTGTAGGGTTCAATATTGAGTTGGCCCACCCTTTGCAGCTAAAACAGCTTGAACTCTTCTGGGAAGGCTGTCCACAAGGTTTAGGAGTGTGTCTATGGGAATGTTTGACCATTCTTCCAGAATCGCATTTGTGAGGTCAGGCACTGATGTCAAGACAAGAAGGCCTGGCTCGCAGTGTCCACTCTAATTCATTTCAAAGGTGTTTATCAAGTTGAACTCAGGACTGTGCAGGCCAGTCAAGTTTCTCCACTCCAAACTCGCTCATTCATGTCTTTATGGACCTTGCTTTGTGTACTGGTAAGCAGTCATGTTGGAAAAGAAAGGGATCATCCCCAAACTGTTCCCACAAAGGTGGGACATGAATTTGTCCAAAATGTCTTTGTATGCTGAGGCCTTCAGAGTTCCCTTCACTGGAACGAAGGGACCAGGCCTAACCCCTGAAAGACAACACCATACCATAACCCCCCCCCACCAAACTTTACACTTGGCACAATGCAGTAAGGCAAGTACCATTTTTCTGGCAACTGCCAAACCCAGACATACCCATCAGATTGCCAGACAGAGAAGTGTGGTTAGTCACTCCAGAGATCACATCTCCACTGCTCTAGAGTCCAGTGGTGGCATGTTTTACACCACTGCATCCAACACTTTTCATTGCACTTGGTGATACAAGAATTGGATGCAGCTGCTCAGCCATGGAAAACCATTCCATGAAGCTCCCTACTCGTTGTTGTACTAATCTGAAGGCCACGCGAAGTTTGGAGGTCTTTAGCTATTGACTCTGCAGACAGTTGGCGACTTATGCACACTGTGTGCTTCAACAAGCGCTGACCCCGCTCAGTCATTTTATGTGGCCTACCATTTCATGGCTGAGTTGCTGTTGTTCCCACTTTGTTGTAATACCACTAACAGTTGACTATTTAGTAGCAAGGAAATTTAACGGATGGACCTATTGCACAGGTGACAAGCTATCACGGTATCATGCTTGAATTCACTGAGCTCCTGAGAGGGACCCATTCTTTCACAAATGTTTGTAGAAGCAGTCTGCATGCCTAGGTGCTTGATTTTATACACCTGTGTCCATGGAGGTGATTGGAACACCTGATTCCAGTGATTTGGAGGGATGTCCCAATACTTTTGTCAATATAGTGTATATTTCTTACCAGTGTGTGGATATAGTAACCAAAAAAGTTATGTCCCCATTCACATTTGCAGAACTACATGGACACTCAACTCACAAATCACAAGCATTCATGCAGAGTGCAAGGGTGAACATATTGAACCTGCCGTGCCATTCATTGTTAATGATGTCCCAAATGCTCCAAACAAGAAGCTGTTATTTGTGCACACAAAAACATATGTTTATATTAAATGTGAAGGGGTCATGAGTTTCTGTTGGCACATTTGTCATTTGTAGTGCAGCCCATTGAGATGAATTGTCTGCCTTGACATGATGTTCCAAAAAAAGGCGCAAGAAGCAACACATGATGTCATACTACACAAGTGTGGATGCAGGCTAGTGTCTGACATAAAACTACTGTTTATGTTAATGCATAAACTACAAAATAGAATTCATTTTTTAAGCTTATATAACTGCAGTTTATTGGTGCATTTATATTTGTCTGGAGTTTAGCTTCAACTAAAAAAAATTGACGTTTTACTAAACAGTAGTCAACTATGGGATTATGTGGTGGTTTAATGTAATTCTTCATCAAGGTAGCTTCATCAATGCTAGTTGTGGATGTGCTAATGTGTCGTCATATACCCAACAGCAGTCTTTATAGGGTTTAAAGTCCAGTTGAAACCTCCTAATTTTTTTCTGTAAGCCAAAGGGATGTTGATTAGAGAAGTGTTCAGTGGAGTGTGTCAGATTGCAGGAGAGCCATGCTGCTACTTGTGTGTGAGAGGCACCCTTTGACTCTTCTAGTGCTGCCAGAACAGAAATTTGTAACCCTTCCTGCAGCACTTAGCTGATAAAAAAAGTAAAAAAGAGGCATATTTAGTACCATACATGTAGCTTGGCATTGTTATATTAAATAAATAAGGAGGGTTTAATTGGACTTATATATTGGAGTACCTATTACATCTGCATGCATTGGATTGGTTTTCAGTGCAAAAAGAAATAGTTACATGATCAATGTGCAACAGAGCTCGGCCATCCCTGGACCACTAAGACTCTGAAATGAAAGGGGGATTGGGGGGGGGGGGCTAAGGACTCTGATGTGTAAGGGGTGGGGGACTAAGGACTCTGATGTTAAACAGGTAGACAGGAAACTCTGATGTGGAGTACAGGGACTGAGCACTCTGATGTAAAAGGGGGACTCTAATGTAAAAGGGAACCCTATTTAGACCCAGCTGCCTTAAGATTTTGCATACTTTTAGTCCAAATCTCTTTATTCATTAATATGTACATGGAAATGTATTCCAGTGTATGGTACGCTATATTAGGCAATTCCATGTGCAATAACCCAACATTAACATAGGAAGAATATTATAAGTGAAAGAGGAATCAGGAATGTATCAGGAAAAATGCAGTGGATAAAGGAAGAGAGAGGGGAAGGGTTAGGAAAGGAGAACATATATGGGAAATTGAAATGATTTCTAGTCGGAGGTCTTGTAACTCATTTCCCTATTTGGTGGACTTGCCCACTGGCGATGTTCTTCTGGACTGAAATCTTTCAAATCCTCTCCCAGCTGTAGGAGGTTACTATACACCTGGACTCTCAAGCTGCTTTATTTAACGTACACTCTCTGGAGTTGACCAAGGCTCAATTGCATCTTCAGCTTCAAATCACCATGTCCTTTAAACGGACAGTTACCAGAGCATGTATAACTCCTATGCTATACCTCCTTGCCATTAAACATAGTATTACGCAGGCAATGATACAAGCAAAGGTTGAGGCAACCCTACAAAATAGGATCTGCATATACCTGAATATCTGGTGACTCAGGGCAGATCACTTTTTCTCTCCTAATTTTGACATATCTCTTTTGGAGCCTTGAAATCTCCCTCAATAGGAACCATAGCCCCTGTCAGCCCCTGTGATTTCCCCACTCCCCCTTCCCCACTCTACTTGTTTTCTTCCCTTGTTAAATTTTCATGCTCTCTACCTCTGTTCTGAGCCCCTGGCTGGGATATTGTTTTCTTCTCTACACCTTATCTCCAAGTTCTACAGTTATTTGAGAGTAATGTGTTCATTTCTCTTTGTTTTATAACACAGGTAATGTTCTTTCTGTAGCTGGTACTATAATAACAGAGTAATTCTTTATCCTGCTAATGTACTCTCTACATGCTCTGCCTATGTTGTGGTTGTAATTGTTTTGCCCTTGTTATTCTTACCATACCTATGCTGTATTTTAAAACCATCAATAACATTTTTTGATCAAGAAATTATTTCCAGGGAACACTGTGTTACATTATGAGGAAAAACAAATAGGAATGAAGAAAAAACACCAAAATGATTACCAATAGAAGTGAACTTACATTTGTGAAACATTCAAAAAAAGAAAAACCTTTGAAGTTAGTACACTTAAATGTACAGTATGAGTACACCCCTCACATTTTTGTAAATATTTTATTCTATCTTTTCATGTGACAACACTGAAGAAATGATACTTTGCTACAATGTAAAGTAGTGAGTGTACAGCTTGTATAACAGTGTAAATTTGCTGTCCCCTCAAAATAACTCAACACACAGCCATTAATGTTTAAACCACTGGCAACAAAAGTGAGTACAACCCTAAGTGAAAATGTCCACATTGGGCCCAATTAGCCATTTTCCCTCCCCGGTGTCATGTGACTCATTAGTGTTACAAGGTCTCAGGTGTGAATGGGGAGCAGGTGTGTTACATTTGGTGTTATCGCTCTCACTCTCTCATACTGGTCACTGGAAGTTCAACATGGCACCTCATGGCAAAGAACTCTCTGAGGATCTGAAAAAAAGAATTGTTGCTCTACATAAAGATGGCCTAGACCAGTGGTCGGCAAGCCGCGGCTCGCGAGCCACATGCGGCTCTTTACACTCTTTAATGCGGCTCTTCTGTGTGCCGGGCGCCCGCTCCCCTCCCTCCTCTCGGGCGGCCGCCCCAAAAGTCAGGACTCTGCAGCTAGCCCAGCAATGGGCAAACTACGGCCCGGCGGACCTTTTAATCGCGGAGCGTGGCAAACATTGGCTGTCAGGATGTAGGCGGGGCAGCGTGACGAACTCCTCTCCTCTCACAGTCCGCCCTGAAGACCGGAACGGCGCGGGAACACGGCGAGAGGAACGCGCGGAGCAAAGGTAAGTGGTTTGACACAATATGGGGAATGAATTACTATAGGGGGGATGAATTACTATAGGGGGGATGAATTACTATATGGGGGATGAATTACTATATGGAGGATTAATTACTATGGGGGATGAATTACTATATGGGGGATGAATTACTATGGGGGATGAATTACTATGGGGGATGAATTACTATATGGGGGATGAATTACTATGGGGGGTGAATTACTATGGGGGATGAATTACTATATGGGGGATGAATTACTATGGGGGATGAATTACTATATGGGGGATGAATTACTATATGGGGGATGAATTACTATGGGGGATGAATTACTATATGGGGGATGAATTACTATGGGGGATGAATTACTATGGGGGATGAATTACTATATGGGGGATGAATTACTATGGGGGATGAATTACTATATGGGGGATGAATTACTATATGGGGGATGAATTACTATGGGGGATGAATTACTATATGGGGGATGAATTGCTATATGGGGGATGAATTACTATGGGGGATGAATTACTATGGGGGATGAATTACTATATGGGGGATGAATTACTATGGGGGATGAATTACTATATGGGGGATGAATTACTATGGGGGATGAATTACTATATGGGGGATGAATTACTATGGGGGATGAATTACTATGGGGGATGAATTACTATATGGGGGATGTATTTTCAGTTTTAAAAATGTGGCTCTCAAAATAAATTTCAATCGTGGTTTTGGCGAGATTTGGCTCAGTTGAAAAAAAAGGTTGCCCACCACTGGCCTAGACTATAAGAACATTGCCAAGACCCTGAAACTGAGCTGCAGCACAGTGGCCAAGACCATATGGTGGTTTAACAGGGGTGTACTCACTTCTGTGAAATACTGTAGATGGGCTTAACATAGCAGGAATAGAGCTCAAAAACTATTTAAATCCCTATGAGCAAGCCAACATAAAGTATGAGTCTTGTCAGGAACTTTGACCATTAGGGTCTTCATTAACATAATGTTGTTCAGTATCTGGGCCCATTGCAAACGGCGAGAAGGGGCAATAGATTTCTAGTGGTGAGATATGGCCACTCGGACAGCCAATAGACAGTGCCGCTGGATACCTTTTTTGGTTTTCAAAATAGGTCCAGAGATTATGGAAAGGAGAGATATCTCAGGTGGAAGCTTTGGCATCTGAAATACACTTAGATTTCTAGGTTTTATATATTAGGCAGCATCCCAACCAGATATAGAGATGGCTGCCAACTCTTGCCATGATTTTTCATATTTTTAAAGGGTTCACTGACTGAAAAAAAGGTTGAGAAACACTGGGCTAGACTACTACCAGACTTGCTATTGTTTGAAATTTGGGTCTTTACATTATATGTGCTGAATATTATTATAAACTGTGGCATGACATAGTGTGACAGCTAAAGATGTAAAAAAAAACCCATAAATATGGAAATCTTGTTTACCACCATAAATACAGTCAGTTACTAAACCTCTTACAGTCTTCAGTAAAAACATTTATTAATAAAGTATAAATGAATCCTATTATTTCTGTCATCTACCTGTCTAAAGATAAAGTTTTATACAGTTCTTCCCTAGTGCTAGAAAGTGTTTTCATGTTTTTTTTCCATGCTTTTGAACTATTGGCACAAATACTGGAGCTTCCTATGTGACATGCGCTGATACATGTAGTTGTTTATAGCAAGGATTAATCGCACACATTTGATTTACAAATGAAGGTGCCTGATTCCGTTTTCACGTTCTTATTCAACGCAGATTTTATAAAATGTCGACTTTTTTTTTTTGTGTACAATATCAGCACTGTTTGGTTGAGGTTTCTGAAAGTCTAAAAAAACATAGCCATCTTCCTGTAGGAGTATTTCCCATGAGCAGGACATAATAACTTCCTTTGTGGTGGAATGTAGATTGTCAGGGGCGACCACATTTTTTAGAACTGCATCCACCAGTATATTAATGACACATCTCTGATAGTTTGTTTATACAAGGCTCCATCTACTGCACCCAGCATGGAAGGGCATACACTGTACACAGCAGGTGTTTATTCAGATATCTGTAGAGAAAAGATGGCAGGCACAGGCCTTTTCAGAGATTCTGTATCAGTGGGTGACAGAGCAATGTATAGTGCAGGCACAGGCCTTTATATCAGGGGATAACTGTATCATTCATATTGCTTGACGCAGTTCTTGAAAACAACATCTGTACTAGGGAAAATGTCTAGAACACACTCCTGTTCTTAGTTTGTATATCAAAGATGGGATCATTTATAAGGGAAACCTTTTGTAATTTGCGTAAAAAAACAAGAGCTCTGTATTTGTCTGTGTGCAAAAGAAAACCATGAAAGATTAAAAGAAAACTGTTTAAATAAAGTGCAACATCTTTTCTGGTCTATTTAATATTGATGGCTAGGGACTTTTTGTGCCTGAGTTAATCTTGTAATGTCTAAACACATAATTGTACTGACTGTGGATGAAGGTTTTGTGTCACAGTAGACATCTTTCCATTAACCGGGCCCTAAATAGGCAAGGCCAGCTTTGGATATTCAACTATTTACTGTACGTATTATTAGGCTTCATAGATGCGACTGCATGAGGGTCGTACATCGTGCATTCAGGTGTAGTTCTCTGGCTGGGCATCAGTGCAGTGTACAGGCCACTAACAGTATCCTTACAAAATGAAAGACAGGCCAAAGCATGCAGTGGCTGTGTGCCAGTGTACACACTTCTGAGCAGTACTGAACACCTGCTCTGAACACCACACATGCCATCAACATGGGGGATTACTTTTCCAGGGACAAGGGCCTCTTCCGCACAACCCTGGCCCAGTTTTGGTGGGGGTCTGTGGGCCTACATGTCTCCTGTACAGGTAATACAACTTGGAAATGCAAGCAGTTGGAATGTGACTAATGGATTACTGGACAGGAATAGTGTTGGTGGTAATAAAAATTTAAAAAAATCAAAGTATATTCTAGCACATATGTGTTATATTGCTTTTGCTTTCTATAAAAATAAAATGGAACACAAAATACTTCTTCAACTGCTCTCTTATGTCTAGAAATGACTAAAGCCAAGTTAAATAGAGCCATCATATTCTATGCCTCTGTACAAAGTAATAGCTGTAACAGGGTTGGGTAATACTGAAAATACAATATCAGCAATGTATCAGTGTCAGTTGTATAGTTGAAGGTTACAATAACAAACAATACCAGGGAGACCCTTCCTGCACAAGCTAACATTATAGTGGGCCACGGTGTAGAACAAGGTATGGAAGGGTGGTGGAATCACTTATGTCAGATTTTGGGTGATAAAGCAGCTGTAGATGATTCTTTGAAAAGAATAGAACTAAAATTATCTGCTTGTCCAAAGAGGTGAGATGTAATGGTGGATGTTAAGCTTGCCAAGTTTGCATAGCAACAATGTTAGGGGATTTCCTTGTGAAATGTCATAGATTTGTGAATTTGGAAGTTTGGAAGGTTAGAGTGGAGGATAAAATAAATTAAGGCATAGGGTAGTTTGCATTTGCAATGGTATCTTGAATTTAGTAAACCATGTTCTCCTTAGTCCTACAACCCTAATTTCAAAAAACGTGGATGCTGTGTAAAACCTACATAAAAAAAGAATGCAATGATTTGCAAATCTCATTAACCCATATTTTATTCACAATAGAAAATATATCAAATAATTTTAAGAACAAAATAAGGTCATTTTCAAATTGATGGCAGCAACACATCTCAAAAAAGTTTGGACAGGGCCAGGTTTACCAGGGTGTATCATCCCATCTTCTTTTAACAACAATATAAAGGTCTGGGTACTGAGGAGAACAGTTGCTGGAGTTTTGGGAGAGGAATGTTCCCATTCTTACCTGATATAGGATTTTACCTGCTGAACAGGCCTCAGTCTTCTTTGTCGTATTTTTTGTTTGAAAATGCACCAAATATTTTCAATTGGTGTAAAGTCTGGACTGCAAGCAGGCCAGTTAAGCACAGACTATTCTACTAAAAAGCCATGCTGTTGTCATAGATGCAGCATGTGGTTTGGCATTGTCTTGATGAAATATGCAGGGCCTTCCCTGTAAAAGATGTTGTCTAGAGGGAAGCATATGCTGCTCTAAAACCTGGATATATCTGTCAGCATTGATAGTGCATTCCAGCTGTGCAGTCTGCCCATTCCGTACACATTAATGCACCCCCGTAACATCAGAAATGTAGGCTTTTGATCTGATTGCTGATAACAATCCCTCTCAACTTTAGTCTGGAGGATGCAGTGCCCATGGTTGCCAAAAAAGAATGTCACATTTCTATTCATCTGACCACAGAGCAGCTTTCCACTTTGCAACAGACCATTTTAAATTACCTTTGGCCCAGAGAAGATGGCAGTGTTTCTGGATCATGTTCAGATATGGCTTCTTTGCATGATAGGGCTTTACTTTGCATTTTTGGATGGCATGGAAAATATTGCATTTTGGCCTTGTCCTCTGCATACAGAGATTTCTCTAGATTCTCGGAATCTTTGGATGATATGTACTATAATATATATATTGTAAATATTTGCAATTTTACGCTGACTCTCTGCTATGCTCTTTTTATATCCAATCATGTTACTGACCTGTTGCCAGTTACCTAGTTAGTTGCAAAATGTTCATAAATGGGTTTATGAGATTTTCAAATCATTGCATTTTGTCCCATCTTTTTGGGATTGGGGTTGTTTAGGCCAGGTGATTGTCCGAGCTTCGATCTTCAATATTTACCCTATCTTGGCTTTGGTGGGACCTACAGAAGAAGTATTGGTATGGCGAGTGCCACACACAAACATAGTGTGTTAAAAGTCTGCTCTTAGGTAAGGACAGGTGTTGCTGTGTAGGGACAGAGTGACACTTTTGAAATGTGTTTTTGTTTGGAGCAGTGTTTATAGGATATATATAGGTTTATAGAATACTGTTGGGGAAATGTATGGAGTGGTTAGGTTACAGATTGCTTTGTAGGTTAGAGTTAGAAGCCAGTGAAGTGACCAATGAAAAGGAGTTGCATTTGAGGAGTGAGAAGTGGTGAAGGTTGAACATCAGAGTTGAGGATGGTTTGAAGTGAAGCTAGGCTATTTATTCGTATACAACATAGGTACGTGTTACAGGGATTAACTGGGTTATGATGAGGGCATGGACTCATTTATTTGGACAATTTAAAGTGGTAGTAAAGTCAGTTTTTGTACTTGTACCTACAGGTAAGCCTATAATAAGGCTTACCTGTAGGTACTGTAAATTTCTCCTAAACGTGCACCGTTTAGCAGATATGTACCTGTGTAGAGCGCTGGAGCATGCGCTCTGAAGGAAAAGCATGCCCATGCCAGTCCTTTAGAGCGCGTGGGTGACGCCATCGTGGCTTGGCCATTCAAATCACTGGAGCCCACGAACCCAGAAGAAGCACTGGGAGAAGATGGAAGCCCTGTCAGCGGGCCCTCATTATAGGGTAAGTTTCACATAATGTGCTAGCATGCAATGCATACTAGCACATTATGCCATTGTCTTTCAGGGATTTTTTTTTTAAAAGATCATGTTTACTACCGCTTTAAAGCCCACCTCCAGGAAACAAAAAAAATTCTTCCTTTGCAGTGGGACTGTGCCTGCACTGCAAGGGTTGAATGCTTGTTTAGTCTAGAAACAGTAAAAATCACTTACTTACCTGATCCTCTACTTCCCCTCTCCTTTCCTCCAGCAACAAACTGTCTCTCAATGTCCCCACGTCTAATGCAGGGCCGTGGAGCCTGCATTACTCTTGATGAGATCAGAAGACCTTAGACCACTAGATTTTGGGGGGGAAAGAGGCTTCAGGGACTGGTCTAGCAGTGTAGAGTTTGGCAGTGCTGACAGTACTGGAAGGGAGAATTAGGTTTCCTGGAGTTCAGATTTAATCATTGCATGCCTAGGTAAGGCACAAATGTGGCATATGTTATTAGGATGCAGAATGCAGACATGGTTTGTATATGTTAGGGAGTGTCTGCTTTCTTTGGGTCACTGAAAAAGGACATATACAGAAAAGGTTGCAGAGAGTCAGAGAAAGGGTCAGGATATCAATTATAAGAATTTCTGCACCAATGTGTTTGCTCAAAAACTTTGGAGAAGATAAATCTCAGAGTCAATCGGATGTGATCAAAGAGCGTCCAATGGCTACTAAATTCAAAAGCAAATGTTAAAGCCCACATTCAATATAAAATTAAAGCTACAAAAAGTAGATCTTAAAATATTTCAAGTTAAAAAAAAGAAACATTTGCTGCAATACTCTCCTGCTCTTGAGGGTTGTCCCCTGTAGAAAGTCTGCTTGCTGTCCTCCTGTGTTAAATGTCACCCAGGTCCTTGGCCTTTATTCTCAGAGAGTTTTTCATGCATACTGGGATTGCCAGAAGTTACTCAGAAGCAAACTGAGCATGCCCTGTTTTTATAAATGGGCTGTTTGCATACTGGACATTCATGAATATTTATATCTTACTACATAATGGAAGATTCATGCAATTATATGAGAAGATAAATAAGGAAGCATGTGTGTAGTGGCAAAAACAGTGATTGTAACAGGTTTATTTTGATGTTCAGTTTTGTATATGCTGTCGTGTACAGATGATGGATTGCCTTTAAAGTACCATAGCCTTTGTTTCTTACACAGTCTGTGAACAGTTATAGCAGGAGATGTTTTCTTCAATGACAGCCTGATCAAAACAAGTAGCGAGACTTGTGCTGTAAGCTGTGAAGACTTCCTTGGATGCACTGTAATGTTTAAAGGAACCTCAAGTTCGCATCTAGATGATAATATTTGTTATTTTGGAGCGCTATATAGTCTAGCACAACAAAAGCATGTAAACTATCCAATGTAAATGATATGTTGTCATATAATTGTGTATATAGGCAGCTAAAATCCCCAAATTACTACTTCTGAAACAAGATCAAATGTTTCAGTGCTCCCTGCACCATCTGTGTTGTACTGTAAGTGAAAGCATTGCTTCATGATTTGGGTATTTTTTAAAATTGAAATCAATCTCCTACATTAAATCACTGGCTTGTTAATTAAAGGTAATTTCCAGCATATAACAACCCTACCCTGGTGATGTGGACTCCACCACTCAGTTTTCTGGATTTTAAACAGTGGGAATGTAGTGCCAGATTTCACATGTAGTGCCACCTGCTGGAGGACATGTGATTACAGCCAAAGTGTTTATTTCTTTAATCAAACCTCAGCCTGCAGAGCAATGCAATCCACGGACTAATGGGCATTTAGATCACTGGTGGTGGATTATTAAAATACTGTATCAAGCATGTCATACTAAAAGAGGAATTTTTGGTTATGCCATGTGTTTTTTAACTGAGAGTGCTAGATCTATTACTTTGTTAAGTAGATGTTGTTGAACACATGAAGCAGTAATAAGATTTTAGATAATTGGCACAGCGGATTGGCTGGGTGTACAAAGGCAATACCAGGATAATGCTAAAATAAATACAGTGGACTTTGATTTTTTTTATGCCTATATGTTTTTGTCTACTATTAAATGTAATGAATAATATTTGGACACAGGCACAATTTTAGTTTTTTTCAGGTATTTACCAAAACATATTAAAGCTCTAGTTATATAATGGATATGGGCTGGAAGTGCACACTCTCAGGTTTAATTTCAGGGTATGTACATCCAAATTGGAGGAAGGGTTTAGGAATTACAGCTCTTAAGAGTAGCCACCCTCCCTTTTTCAAGGGACCCAAAAGTAATTGGACAAATGAATATAATAAAAAAAAATTTAATTTGTAATATTTTGTTGAGAATCCTTTACTGGCAATGAGTGCCTGAAGTCTGGAACCCATGGACATTACCAAAGACTGGGTTTCCTCCTTTCTGATGCTTTGCCGGGCTCTAACTGCAGCTGTCTTCAGTCGTTCTTTGTTTGTGGGTCTTTCTGCCTTTAGTTTTGCCTCCAGCAGGTGAAATGCATGCTCAGTTGGGTTGAGGTCAGGTGATTGACTCAGCCATTGAAGAATATTCCACTTTTTTTCCTTCAAAAGCTCCTGGGTTGCTTTTGCAGTGTGTTTTGGATCATTGTCCATCTGTACTGTGAAGCGCTGTCCAATCAACTTTGCTGCATTTGGCTGAATCTGGGCTGACAGTATATCTAAACACTGCAGAATTCATCCAGCTGCTTCTCTCTTCTGTCACATCATCAATAAACACCAATTACCCAGTTCCACTGGAAGCCATGCATGCCCATGCCATCACACAGCCTCCACCATTTTTTACAGATGGTGTTGTGTGCTTTGGATCATGAGCTGTTCCAAGCCTTCTCCACACTTTTGTCTTCCTGTCATTCTGGTACAGATTAATGTTAGCTTCATCCAAACAAGGAATGCTTTTCCAGAACTGGTCTGGCTTTTTTAGATGTGTCTTGGCAAAGTCTAATCTGGCTTTTCTATTCTTCAGGCTTATGAATGGTTTGCACCTTGTGGTGAATCCTCTGTATTTGCTCTCGTGAAGTCTTCTCTTGATTGTAGACTTTGACAATAATACGCCCACCTCCTAGAGAGTGTCCTTCACTTTTCTGGATGTTGTGAATGGGTTTTTCTTTACCATAGAGAGGATCCTGTGATCATCCACTACTGTTGTCTTCAGTGGACGTCCATGCCTTTTTATGTTGCTGAGCTCACCAGTGCATTCTTCTTTCCTCAGAATGTACCAAACTGTTGATTTGGCCACTCCTAATGTCGCTGCTATCTCTGTGATGGATTTGTTTCATTTTTGAAGCCTTACAATGGCCTGTTTCACTTGCATGGACAGCTCCTTTGAACGCATGATGAAGGTTTACAGCAATAGATTTCAAATGCAAATACCACACTTAGAATCAACTCCAGACCTTTTACCTGCTTAATTGATGAAGAAATAACAAAGGAATAGTCCATACCTGGCCATGAAACAGCTTTTGATTCAATTGTCCATTTACTTTTGTTCCCTTGAAAAAGAGGGATGGCTACTCTTACGAGCTGTAATTCGTAAACCCTTCCTCCAATTTGGATGTACATACCCTCAAATTAAACCTGAGAGTGTGCACTTTCAACCCTTACCCATTACTGTATATAACTATAGCTTGAATATGTTTTGGTAAATACCCAAAAAAACTAAAATTGTGCCTGTGTCCAAATATATATGCACCTAACTGTAAGGACAGCAATATTTGCTCATTACATACATAGATTCTGTTTCCTTCTTTGTTGTGATATATAGTGGTTCTGCTTTGTTGCTCCTATTCAGTCTTATCACAAAAGTAGTTTAACAAGGAGACTACAGCTAGGTGCCGGTGGTGCTGCTGCAGATCCGCGCAAAAATCCGTGCAGCCGCACCACCCACACAGAAGAATGTGGACCCGCGGGCGGGTGCCATTGATTCTAATGGCATGCCGCCCACACTGGAAATCACAACTGCACTGGAACCGAGATTCCCGTGCGGGCTGCGGTTTCCAAAGAAGTGCAGAGACTTCTTCCCTGCGTGTCCCGGGGCACGGGTGTCCATTCCCATTTTCAGCCAACAACAGTACCTGACCCCACCAATGCTCTGTTGGTCGAATGGGCACAAATTCCAACATACACTCTCTGAGTAGTGACTTCCAACTCAAAAATTAGATTTTCAATTATATTTTTATGCCAGATTGTATTTCATTAGCACCAGATATTACAATTACAAGTTTTCTATAAACAATAAGTCTTATTTAAACACATAAGCAGTGATTTACACTATTTGCTGTGGACACTTTGGAGTAATGACGTCATCTGCAGTTATTTCCTGCAATTTTGCCTTTGTACAAAGCATGCTTCATTTGTGAAGACATTTGTAATGGTTTGCTTTAGGGCTAATAAACTGAAAGCTGCATATTATAGGAATTCAAGCATTTACATAGTGTACCCAAGTGTACAGCATGCTCCTCCTTGTCCAGATGTGACTGCAGAATTCTTATTTCTTTTATTCCCATCTGAAATGTTCAGAAAGGCCTGATGCGGCAAATGGTTTTTTCACCCACAGCAGGGAGCAGCATTACCATCTATGAGCAAATTTAACCCTTTCCCTAATTTTATAAATAAAAACAAAAACCCCAACATACTGTATTGTCAATATGTTCCTGACAGTCTACTGTCAAAAATGTTCAAATATGTGTTTGTTTATATTCTTTGTTGTTGCAGATTGTCATTTTGTAATGTTTTTTGTTATATTTAAAATTTTAGATTTCAAAATATTACATTTGCATGTAAGACAATACTGTAGTTAGCAAGCCATCAAGATTTTTTCTTATGTAAATCAAACATAAATAAATATAACCTGTCACTTTAACATTTACTTTTCTAGCTACTTTTAAACAGCTCAGCTATGATAATGTATAGAAATGCTGTTTTTTAGACCATAGTTCTTAAAGGGTAAGTTCACCTTATCACAAAAAATGAAAATATGAGCTAACTCCAAACATCCTCTGGGTCCCTCTGCACATGGCACCAATGATTCTTCAGTGCTTCCAGTGTAGTGATCTGTACACCGCAATACCCAGGTCTAGAGTGAGTATCCATCATAATGCTTGCAATGGCAAGTGCTCATTGGTCGCCGGGACCACATGATCACGCCAACCAATAACAAGGTTTTCTTTCTTATGGGACACCTTATCAGAAGAAGTCTCAGATGTGCTTCTCATTGATCAGCTTGGTCATGTAGCTGCAATGACCAATGAGAGCTTGCCATTGTGAGCATTATAATGGATACTCACTTCAGGACTATGTATTCCAGTGTATGTTGTAATGACCATGAGGTGGCAAGGATTTTTGGAGTTTGTTCACCTTTTCATTTTTTGTGAAAAGGTGAACTTTCCCTTTAAAAAAGAAGCAGTTCCAATTGACATTGTGTAGAGATAAGAATATTCTATCTATAGTCACTCTAGTCTTAACTAAGAATTTATAAAGTGGTTCTAAAATCGAAAAGTTTGATTACCTTAATGCGTTATCTGCATTAAGGTAAAAAACACCTATCTTTACTAGTCCCCCATCTCTAAACACTTGGCTCCTGTCACCACCCCAGCACTGTTTCAGCTGCAGAACCGCTTCCCTCACTTCTTGGTCTCATAAGAGACACTGAGGGCAGTCAGTCTAACTCTGTAGAGGAGAGATCGGGGGTTAGTTACTTCTTAAACTTATTTCAAACATACTAATAAAACCTGAGGATGGCTTGTATTTAGAATGAGGCTGGTAAGAGCTGAAGGTGGAGCTCCACCCAAAAGGGGAAGTTCCGCTTTAAACCTTTGTCCCCCGCTCCCCATTAAGGATTGACACATTTGGGGAGCAGGTACCCGAATTTGACAGGTACTCACTCCCACTTCCACTGCGATTGCCTAGTAAACTGGAAGCGGAAGTTGTCCTCCCCCCTCTCTCCCGTAGTCTTCTGGGACACGTGACAGGTCCCAAAAGACTGTGGGGCCATTCACAAAGTGCTGCGCTTCTCACGCATGCGCAGTGGGCACCCGGCTGTGAAGCCGCAAGCTGTCACAGCTGGGTGCCCACACTGAGGATGCCAGCGCCGGGGAGAGAAGATGGCTGGTGAAACCAGCTAGCCATGATGAGGACACAGCTGGACCAAGAGACAAGTAAGTGTCTGTATTTTAAAAGTCAGCAGCTACAGCTTTTGTAGCTGCTTTTTTTTTCAGCTGGAACTCCGCTTTAATTTATACTAGGGTACTTTTTATGAAGTAGTGAATTTGACATTCACCAAATATTCACTACAGGTGTATATTTTTACAGTGATTGATTTGCCTGCATGATTGGTGAATGAGACATTCACTGTTTTATAAATATTCAAGCAGTGTAGCCTATAGGAAGTTCCCTTTGCTTCTGAACTGAAAAAAGAACATAGTACATAGTAACATAGTACATTGTTAAATGATCTATGTTGTACTATAATATTTTGTGAGCATAGCATAGCATTTTCAAATATATTACGCAAAAAAGTCAGTAACTCTTTTTCAGTGCAAAGTTGACACTATTCCCTCAAGGTTGGCTGGATTTTATGCTTTCTGCACTACATATCATTTCCATGCTATACACGCTTGACACTAAAGAGGTATAACGGTTGTGTCTCACTTCAAAGATCTATGATTCACGCTGGGTTCTTTCCTTATTGAACTTGATGTGAACGGGGAATTATGTGACTCATCATTCGGCGGCATGACGTGAGAGGGATAGAGTAGTATTCATAAAAACAGAGGTAGAATACTCATGGATGATTTACTAACGGCAAATAGGCTTTTCCCTTTTCAAGGGAAACTGCTCCAGAACTCAGTGAATGGGGTGAAGCGTTGTTGACTTCCATCTTCTAATCTTGTGCAAGCAAAAATGCATTTTCCTTGCACGTGACTGGGTATTCTTTGCAAAGTGAAACTTTGCATTTACTAAGCTCTTGGGCTAATTCCCTTGCAATGTGCAACTTCTTTTGCAAAATGAACAGCTTATTTGCCTTTAGTAAATCAACTCTAAATGGTTGAATGTATGCTGTATTTTTAATCCATTGAAAGAGCCAGTTCTTGGATTTTTTCTTGTGTTGGTCTAGACCAGCGGTTCTCAACCTGGGGGTCACGACCCCTTTGGGGGTCGAACGACACTTTCACAGGGGTCGCCTAAGACCATCGGAAAACACATATTTCCGATGGCCTTAGGAACCGAGACACCGCTCCTCTATCCGTCTCCAGGTGTGGGCGGGATGACATGCCGTCCCTGTCATCTGGACACACCACCGGGATCAATCCTTCGCCGGTGATTGGCCGCCGGAACTGTAGCTCAGGAGAGGCACACAGGCAGCCAATCACCGGCGAGGAGGTGGAGCTTGGAGAGGAGGGGCCGAGCTGCACCGCGAAGATCGAGCGAGTGAAGAGGAGGAGAGCGGCCGGAGAAGGAAGACATCTGACCGGTAAGTGTCTGTACCATGGGAGAGGGAGGGAGCGAGCGAGCCCAGGCTGGAGCAGGGGTCAGCAAGGTAAGTATCATTGGTGTCAGTGGGAGGAATAGTGCCCCATCATTGGTGTCACTAATACCAATGATGGGGCACTATTCCTCTCCCCACTGACACCAACGATGGGGCACTATTCCTCCCCCCACTGACACCAACGATGGGGCACTATTCCTCCCCCCACTGACACCAACGATGGGGCACTATTCCTCCCCCCACTGACACCAACGATGGGGCACTATTCCTCCCACTGACACCAACGATGGGGCACTATTCCTTCCACTGATACCAACGATGGGGCACTATTCCTCCCACTGATACCAGTGTTGGGGCACTATTGCTCCCCCTGATACCAATGATGGGGCACTATTCCTCCCACTGACACCAATGATGGGGAACTATTCCTCCCACTGACACCAATGATGGGGGCACTATTCCTCCCACTGATACCAATGATGGGGCACTATTCCTCCCACTGATACCAATGATGGGGCACTTTTCCTCCCACTGACATCAGTGATGGGACACTATTCCTCCCACTGACACCAGTGATGGGGCACTATTCCTCCCACTGACACCAATGATGGGGCACTATTCCTCCCACTGACACCAATGATGGGGCACTATTCCTCCCACTGATACCAATGATGGGGCACTTTTCCTCCCACTGACATCAGTGATGGGACACTATTCCTCCCACTGACACCAGTGATGGGGCACTATTCCTCCCACTGACACCAATGATGGGGCACTATTCCTCCCACTGACACCAATGATGGGGCACTATTCCCCCCACTGACACCTATGATGGGGCACTATTCCTCCCACTGACACCAATGATGGGGCACTATTCCTTCCATTGACACCAATGATGGGGCACTATTCCACCCACTGACACCAATGATGGGGCACTATTCCTCCCACTGACACCAATGATGGGGCACTATTCCTCCCACTGACACCTATGATGGGGCACTATTCCTCCCACTGACACCAATGATGGGGCACTATTCCTCCCACTGACACCAATGATGGGGCACTATTCCTCCCACTGACACCAATGATGGGGCACTATTCCTCCCACTGACACCAATGATGGGGCACTATTCCTCCCACTGACACCAATGATGGGGCACTATTCCTCCCACTGATACCAATGATGGGGCACTATTCCTCCCACTGACACCAGTGATGGGACACTATTCCTCCCACTGACACCAGTGATGGGGCACTATTCCTCCCACTGACACCAATGATGGGGCACTATTCCCCCCACTGACACCAATGATGGGGCACTATTACTCCCACTGACACTAATGATGGGGCACTATTCCCCCCACTGACACCTATGATGGGGCACTATTCCTCCCACTGACACCAATGATGGGGCACTATTCCCCCCACTGACACCAATGATGGGGCACTATTCCTCCCACTGACACCAATGATGGGGAACTATTCCTCCCACTGACACCAATGATGGGGCACTATTCCTCCCACTGACACCAATGATGGGGCACTATTCCTCCCACTGACACCTATGATGGGGCACTATTCCTCCCACTGACACTTATGATGGGGCACTATTCCTACCACTGATACCAATGATGGGGTACTATTCCTCCCATTGACATCAGTGATGGGACACTATTCCTCCCACTGACACCAATGACGTGGCACTACTCCTCCCACTGCAAAATTACAGTTATGAAGTAGCAACGAAAATAATTTTATGGTTGGGGGTCACCACAACATGAGGAACTGTATTAAGGGGTCGCGACATTAGAAAGGTTGAGAACCACTGGTCTAGACATACAGTGTATCTACACTGAATTCCTAATAACATCATTTTTACCGAGATATTTTAGAAATAGGTATCAATTATCATTGTAAATCCTCTTGACGTATCTTTTGAGATTCCAGATTCTGATTAAGTGACTGATCTATCTCCAAAATTTCCAGGATATTGTAAAATATTATAAAATTAAACACTTTTAATAAATACAGGTTTGTGAAATGTATTTAAAAAAACACACTGTCGCTTGAAGCCCAACTCCAGCCAAAAACTTTTTTTTGTTTTACATGGTAATGATAAGGATTGGAACCTTTGTCATGTTTTTATTACTGCTAATGTTCCTATTGGAGGAGTTTACCTTCTCTCTTCAGCAGGGACACAAATGGCAGTCTATTAAAGAAATGTGCTTTTGCTTCTTTCAGTGTCTGCATTAAGGGCCAGTTCACAATACATGCGTTTCAGTTGCTTTTTTTCTGCATCCAAAACGCACAGAAAGTAGGTTATATGGTTGTTAATGTTCCCATCAGTGCTTGCAGTTCCAGTGCAATCCAATTGCAGAAAAAAAAGTAGAATATGCTGCATTTTGTTCCGCACAGAACTGTACTGAAATGTGGTAAAATGCATTAAAAACACACCATAATGCACCAAAACGCACTGGAACGTACATGTTCCTATTCAAATTGAAGAGAAAGAGAGGGAAAAATGAACTGGAATGCATAAAAAAAGCACTGGAATGCGCCAAAACCACGTAAAAAACGCACATGTAAAAACGCATTCGGAATGCATCGGGACTTAGTTTCTATAGAGAGATACCTGCTGTCCACAGAGAAGTCAAAGGGAAAACTTTTCAGCTGGGTCGCAGACAGCAATAGAAAATATAGGAACAATGGGTTGATTTACTAAATAGGCTGTTCATTTTGCAAGAAATTTTTCTCTTACCTTTGTGAATGAGGTGAAAATTCACTTTGCAAAAAATACTCAATCACATAAATGGAAACTTAATGAAGAAAAAAAAATTAAATATATATAAATATATATATATACTATATATATATATATATATATATATATATATATATATTTATTTTTTTTTTTTTCTTTGTTTTTGTTTTTGCTTGCACTTGAAGTCAGCAAAGCATCAAAACATTTACCAAGCCACCAAGCTAAGTGAAAATCCCTTTGCAAAGAGCATAGCCCATTTGCCTTTAGTAAATCAACCCCATAGTTTCTAATCAAAACTTGCTTTATTTAAAGCAAACAAAAAGTGCCTGGCTTGAAACTATCTAGATAAACATAGAACAAAGCTATCCATTGCAAAATGAAGATGGTAATTAAACTAGTGCATGGTGGCCAGGTACATGACCACATTGCACAATGTATACACATGGGCTTGACTAAGTAACCAAGGCTTAATATGTTTCTGACAGTTGTGGAGGAATGAGCAATATTAGGTGGATACTTATGTCTGTAAATAGACTTATTACACGATATACGACTGTAACAATGTTAATTCATATTATTCCATTTTATCAAGTGAAAAACATTAGAGATGTATTTTCTGAGAAGTCTCTCAGACAAGGTTCCCTGTGTCTCATTTGCACCTCCACATTAGAGATTATTTTTATGACAAGGAGACCGTTTTTATTATAAACAATGTACATTTGTGTTATTTTTTTTCTGCATTTGATGCCAGCATCTTGCTACAGGAAGAACTTATCTTTAGCTTTGATGTTAGAAGAACACAGTTCAGTAAGTGTACAGTGGCTAAATGGTTAGCATTTCTGCGTGGCAGTACTAGGGTCGCTGGTTCAAATCCCAGCCACGGCACCACCTGCCTGGAGTTTGCATGTTCTCCCTGTGCTTGCGTGGGTTTCCTCCGGGTACTCCGGTTTCCTCCTACACTCCAAAGACATTCTGGTAGGTTAATTGACTCCTGTCTAAATTGGCCCTAGTATGTGTATGTATGAATGTGAGTTAAGGACCTTAGATTGTACACTGGGACAGGGACTGATGTGAATGTAATATACATGTAAAGTGCTGCGTAACTTGACAGCGCTATATAAGTACCCGAAATAAATACGTGTAGATGATTTTGTTTTTTAAGGACAGCATAATACACACTAGTAACCTTGCAGGAGCTCTTTGAGGCTAGAGGTGCTGCAGACAGAATGCTCTTCCTGTAGATAAAGGGGTTTTATGTTCTTTACACGATTTGAAGAATAAGAAGGAAATATTTTCTACACTGCATGAGTGGCAGTATGGTCAGATAACACATTTTGTTGCAAAGCTTCCACAGCCACTAAGAATCGAGGAAGAAATGTATCCATTAGAGCAACTTCTGAGTACAAATAGAACACAGAACATATTACCTCTAGAATTTATAGAATCCTCACTGAAATAGAGGGACCAGTATCCCAACATTTTTTGGAGAAGTGGGAAATGGAGCTTGGGACAAAATTGAATGAGCAACAAAAAAAATAACATTTTTAGTTTAATACATTCTGCAGTGAATATGAACATAGTTGAAGTCAGGGGCGGACTGACAACTCATGGGGCCCCCGGGCAATAGTTGATCATGGGGCCCCTGTGTCCTTGCCCAAACTCAAAAAAGCCTATGAAAAAGGTACCAGGGGCATCTCATGGGGCCCCCTACTGACCCCAGGCCCTCGGGCAGTGCCCAAGTTTCCAAATGGTCAGTCCACCCCTGATTGAAATTAATTATAAATGTCTAGTAAGATGACCTACCGGGGTCTCTTGACTGTATAGGCTTTTTTTTCTGGAAAAGTTAAAGGGTTATGATTACATGTACAGCACCATGGCAACAACAAATCAAACAGAGGCTCAAATGACAGCGTCCTTGTCTGTAAAGGATAGGGGGTTTAGTTCTTCTTTAAACTTTAAAGCATTGGGGAAGGGAAAGGGTTGTTGGTAGGGAATGTTAGGGATACTTGGGGAGCATGGATTTGTTTTTGGTGCTGGAACACACAGAAATTGTTTTAGGTTGGGTTCCTGAAATTAAACATACCCGGAAGATAGTTTGGGACAAACCTGTGTCATTTGCCTGTTGTTTGTAACATTTTGGCTATTAAATTGATCCACAACCTAATCAGGTTGGTTACAGTGACTCATTTCAACTGTACTGTTGTTTGTCATTTAAAAGAGAAGTATGGCTTTAAAAAAAAAAAAAATAAAGATTTATACTCACCTAGATGGATGCAGCATGGATCCGACGCTGAATCTGTCCCCCACCAGCTCTGCACTGAGAACTGAGGGATCAAAGACCACTGATCATGCAGTTCTCCTTTCCACTCTGAGCAGGGAGTCATGACTGTCAGTCACCGCTGTCTGCTCTGCCTCTCCAGCACTCACTGGAGTGCTGGGCTGTGGAGTGGGCAGGAGCAGCTGGCTCAGGCTCTCAGCAGCTTGCTACGAGCCCTGAGCCAAGTTCTGGCCCAGGCTTCTGGGTGGATCCAAACCATATGGTTGGGATTTTTTCAGAGCCTGGACCCGCTGAGTGATAACAGCCGACAGTAGACTTTAGCCTGCTGTCGGCTGAAAACGGGTCACAGGAATGCAGAACGAACTGCGCTCTTGTGATCCCTAGGAAAAGTACAGCCAAAATAGCTTTGGCAATACTTCTCTTTTAACTCATTGTTAGAATTATACTCTTTCTTCTCTGGCTTGTTTTTCTTTATATTTACTCTGACACATCTTTATCCTGCTCCCCTGAGGCTTCCTCCTTTTCCCATATACTGATAAATTAAAGAATATTAAACAAAAACTTTTCACTTTATATTTTTGTTCCTTACAGTCAAATGCAATTAAGTTGTAATGAATCTCACTGGAGCTTCTGCTCAGAAAACATATCTTATAAGTGAGGTTTTCTTTACGTTCTTCTGCACAGTGAATGAAGCCCAAACCTTTGTTTTGTAATGTGTCTGGAACTTGAAGAAGAATGGAATTCAGTTATAAGGTCTCAGCTGTATGTACAAAGGATTTGTTATGATGTTAATGAGAAATGAGTCTGTGTTATCCCAAGATTCTAGATAGCTTACTGTTTTGGGCTATATCGCATGCGTTGTTGACTTACCTCTTTTGTTGGACATTGTAGCCTGTTTGCGGTTGCACTGTATGCATGTTACCTGTCATATTTTCAACTGTACTAACATTTGCAGTTTGTAAGGAAGTGTATCTTCAGTTCTTCTAGCCAATGGGCCGTATTTATTTTGAGAAGAACTGTCTCAATCTGTCTGCTGAATCTTGATCAGATCCAAGCTTTTATTTTCCAAGGTATAATCTAGAGTTCAAATATGTATACTCTCCAGCGCCTCAAGGGAATCAATGCCAGGGGAAGGCCAGGGGAACAAGAGCATGAATAGCCTATGGATAGTGTTCCGGAGATGCAGCCCTCCTCAGATGGGGAAATCAACAACTAGAAAAAAGCATACAGGTGGCGCAAACACCTAGTGTATTATCCAAGGTTTATTTAAAAATGTAGAAATGGACAAAAACATTCTCACAAACATAGCATGTATGTAAAGCCTGTAAGACCATGGAGATGGCCACACAAATGGCAGGGTATCCAACTGATGGTGCGGTCGGCCTCTGACGCGTTTTGGGGACGAATCCCTTTCCTCAGAGCTACAACCAGCCTGAATACAGGTCATGCTTTAAATATCTGCAGCCAGTATCGCCTATGACCAAACCCCTCCCCTTAGGCCAACAGGATGGGGAAGGGGTCATGGGAGTAGTTAGAACCGTGTGTACAGAAAATAACCATATGAATGGTACACATAAATATATAAAAATACATAACATATAATGAATATACAGTATATAATAATATCATGGTAAAAACCTATATATTATAATAGTTAAAAGATGAAGATACTTATACTAAGTGATCATGTCAAAGTAACTAGAATGTTAAGTGGGGAGGTATAAGTGATGTTTAGTACTGTATAATCATTTAGTCTTGCAGTACCTCTGAATAAGACCCAAATCTTGATGCTTACATGTTTGTACATATCATGGACAGTCAAGTGTATACTGATCCAAGGGAAAGACTGGCAAATATCTGAATAGGAAGTGTAGTGAGACTAAAAAATGGCCGCTGGAGGTCACAACCACGTTGGCGTGCGCTCCAGCGGCCATTTTTTAGTGTACATATGGTTTTAACTACTCTCATGACCCCTTCCCCTTCCTGTGGGCCTAAGCGGAGGGGTTAGGTCTTAGGCGATATTGACCGCAGATATTTAAAGCATGACCTGTATTCAAGCTGGTTGTAGCTCTGAGGAAAGGGATTAGTCCCTGAAATGTGTCGGCAGGCCGACCATGTCATCAGTTTGATACCTTGCCATTTGTATGGCCATCTCCATGGTCTTACAGGCTTTACATACATGCTATGTTAGTGAGAATGTTTTTTGTCCTTTTTCACATTTTTAAATAAACCTTGGATAACGCACTATGGACTATGTGTTTGCGCCACCAGTATGCTTTTTATATATATATATATATATATATATATATATATATATATACACATATATATATATATATATAAAATCTAGAGTTCAATCTAATTAGTTGGGGCAACTTTGATTATCTGAGCTAGTTTGATCCATAAAAACTTAAAACTAAACTCTGGGATTTTTGTAAAAAATGCCCTTGCAATGTGGCCCCTCCTCACTGCAAGGGTTAAATGCTTAAGTCTAGAGGTACAGGCATAAACTGTAATACCGTATTCCTTCTAGCAGCAGGTTTTTACCAGGCTCCGCAGAAGCCTCCTTCTTTAGTGCTTTGCCGGTGGTCACACTTTGACGCCATCGCATACAACAGAGAGACTGCAGTTCTGCATTATACATGAGGATGGAAACCTGCTGAGGTGGAGAATGGGGTAAGTATTACAGCTTCTTTCCTTACCCCTAGACTTAAAACTCCAGGATTTAGAGAAAATCCACCTTTGCATTAGGGTCCATCCCACACTGCAAGGGTTAACTGCTAGATTAGTCTAAAGCTGTGTACACACAGGCTGAAATTCAGTTGGTGCTCAGGCTGAATCTCAGTATGTGTGTAGCCTTCCCTGTTCGACAGAAGCCAATCGTTTGATCAGCTTCTGTCAAACAGACACACTGAAAAACCTTCTTCAATCAGCAGCTTGCAGCCAAGCGGCTGCAGTGCTGATCAGTATATTCTGACAGTGGAGAGGCCCCACTGTCAGAATAAAGTGCTCCAGCAGGGGGGGCATTCCTGCATCCACATCGCTTGTATGGATGCAGGAATCTGTTTTTTTTTTTCAGCCAGCAGACTGAAAAAAACAAAGTTGGGTGCACACAATTTTAGGGTGCAGGAATAAGGTATAATACCATACTCCTAGCTCCTGTAGATGACCTATATCCATGCAACCACTCCCACAGAGCCTCCTCTCTAAAGAACTCTTGGCCATGGGTAAAACATCTTTCTCCTCATTGTACAATGTAGAGTTAATAACCCTGCATTGTATATGATAATGCCAGGGGACCGCCCAGTAGCCAGAGAAAGAGAAGATGAGGGTGTCAGAGCCTGCCAGAGTAGGGTGTAAGGTAATTAATGCAGGCTCTTCAATTCACCCCTCTTGACTTAATGAGCATTTAGCCCTTGCAAGGAGTGGGGGAAGGAGGTGGCCACTGTAAGAGTGGATTTTGTCTAATCACAAAGTTAGGCTTTATCTAGCATTTAACCCTTGCAGTGGGTTTTTTTTCCACCAAGATCCTGTAATTCAGCTTTAATAAATAAGGATAACTGCATGTTAGGTCATACCCTATTCATACAATTTGCTCAACGAATGCAAAGTCATTCAGTCACTACCCAATAATGATATCTCATCAAACCTCATGAAAATATCAGCCTTGAACAATATGACATTTCTTTTATGCCTTCATCATTATAAGGCACGTTTTATATATACAGTACAAAGCAACACTAAACAGACATGAAGTAGGAGGGAGAAAACTCAACAAAATCTTTGGCCTGATATTTTTCCTTGTGTAGGCATATTGGTTTTTTTGTTGTTTGTTTTTTTACACATGATTAATCTTCAGCTAGATGACGCATAAGTACTATTCGGTTTTGCATGATGTTTGCACTACACTATGAGCTTGACTACAGTTTGTTGAGGGAGACTAAGGTTGGTTCTAGAATTTATTATGATCTGTGGTATAGCTGCTACTGCCTACTTATTCAAAATTCATTTTGAATTTAATTACATTGTTGCTGCTTCTTTGTTTGCAATCAGAACAGACAGCTTGCATTTCCCAGAGGTATTCATGTCTCTTTACAAATGCATTTTAGTAAAATAAAATTTCCAGTGGTTTGCATGCCTTGTCTTAGTAAAGGGGTAATCAATTTAATGAAATATCCCTATGGGAAACGTTTGGTCGGCAAAGCTAGGAGGCTAGTCCAACCTAGACTGAACTACACAGCTGTTCAGTCAGGACCCGTAACCCAGAAAGAAGCCACTGATTGTTTGGAGATATGGGAAACAATGCATCTAGCATCAATCAAAAGCAATTTGTAGCCCACATAATCCTGACACAATAGGAATTATGTTATATTGGATGGGCCTGCAGGTCTCATTATACTTCTGGTCTTCTGTTCATTACCAGATTTGCTCCCACATTTGTAAAGAAGCCTCAGGCATGAAATTAGTTGAGTTTATTGTATAAGCACTGTTTACTAAAGATGGGAGACTTAGGAAGGGTTGGAGGTTTAGAAAATATAAAACTGCTTACTACTTCATACTTGCCAATTTGAGTATATCCAAATCATCGGTTTTCCTTTGTTAAATTAAGCATTAACACGTCTAAATGATGACAAGGCCATATCACATTATTCTGTTCGTGATGTTAGATAGTAATTTCTCTTCATCCATTATATATTTGCTTAATCATCTGATACTGCAAGATAACTTTCATATTTAAAATACAACTAAAAGCAAAAGATTTTTTTTAGATTTAAATAGAATGGTTAGGGATTAGAATGACTGTCAGATTTTTTTTTTTTTTTGCTGTGTTTTCCCTAATATTCCCTGTAATTGTCCTAATCATCAGTGTCACCAGGTATGAAAGTGAGAGTAAATCCAAAATTTTGAGTTGCCACTAGAACAAGAATAGAAGGTAAATCGTACAATGGGAATAGCTGTGACAACTGTCTAAGAGAGGTTTTCCCTTACATTGAAGAAATATCCTCTCCCTTTCTGTTGCGTCTTCAAGACAGGAAGTGAAAGTGGTAGTAAACATTCTCTTTAAAAAAAATTGCTGACAGACAGAAGAGTCTGGTCTATTGGTCTCGTCTGTCATAAATGCTTCCTCCTGCCTGTCAGCCGTCATGTACACTGAGCTGCACATGCACAGCTCAGTGAACATTTACAGCCCCAATCTGTGGCACTGCGATGTAGCTTCCGTGCACATGGATGGGAGTGACATCATCGCAGCCTGGCCATTCAAGTGGCCGAAGGCACAAAACCTGGGAGGAAGACACAGCAAAGATGGAAGCACTTGGGACCTACGGTTCGTTCACAGGACAGTGCTGGAGGGCTCGATGTGACAGGTAAGTCTGTCACAATATGCTAATATATGGTACATACTAGCACAAAATGGCATAATCCACCCAGGGGCCCCTAAAAAGAAGAAACAAAAGCGGACTTTACTACTCCCTTTAAGAAAATCTCCATGAGACAAACATGGCAAAAAACCTTTCTCTACTCTATTCTAATTGAATCAAGTTTTGGCATTAGCTATAATTTAAGTGTTGTAAACAATATTAAAACGTGCAAAAAGGTATAAAACTGGAAAATAAAAAAACATTACATAGAAAATAGTGAAATAGATGATATTAAAAAATGTTTTTCTAACTACTCACTTCTTCACCTCTTACTAGTAATGGTTTGAAAAGCACTGAAATTGATTACTTGATTCTTTAATTATTAATCTGTTTAAGCTCAGTAGGTCCTCATAGACTAATACCTTTACAGCTGTATACAGACTTACCGTACATTAAGTTAAGATTATCTGACCTATCACCAAGCAAACATCATAGAGGATGAAGTTGGCCACAGAATAGTCAATTAAAAGATCCATAGAAGAAAGAAAAAAGGGCACAGCTAAGTGCAGTATTGGACCCTTAAATATATATAAATGCAGTAAAATTGGCCACTCACTCACTTTGAAGACATCCCTTTTTCTAGAGAAGCAGCAGCAAGAAGCAGATAGAAGATTGAAGTGTCCTTTCAGCATGCACCTGAGCAGTGATTTACTCTGAAGAGGAGACACTCTACTCTCTGGGACTTATGTTGTCCGTGGGCTGATGACTTTGTGCATGTTCTCATACACATAATTGTTTTTTGAATTAGAAATTCATTGCTGTTCAAGCTTCCAGAGATCTCAATATGAGGTGCAGCTGGCACCTAATTTCAGAAAAAGTTTTAAAATGAATGGGCTATAATAGATAGATGAACATGTTATATATTCAGTACTGTGCAAATGTTTTAGGCAGGTGTGAAGAAATGCTGTAAAGTAAGATTACTTTCAAAAATGTATATATTTTTTTCTTTTTATCAATTTACAAAATGCAAAGTCTGCAAATAGAAGAAAATCTAAATCAATATTTGGTGTGACTACCCTTTGGCTTCCAACCAGCATCAATTCTTACACTTGCACACTTTGTACACAAGTCAGGGATTTTGCAGAATTAGAGTCAGGTGTATGATAATTCAGTTATACCAAGCAGGTGTTAATGTTAATCAATTTCATATCTCGGTCAAAACACAGTCCTTAACTGAAACAGAAACAGCTGTGTAGGAGGGTTAAAACCTGGTGAGGAACAGACAAACCCTGCTCCTAGGGTGAGGTTGTGGAAGACAGTTTCATGTCATAGGTCATACACCATGACAAGACAGCAATAAGACAGAAGGTAGGTATACTGCATCAGCAAGGTCTCTCCCAGGCAAATATTTCAAAGCAGACTGGGGTTTCAAAATGTGCTGTTCAAGCTCTTCTGAAGCAAAAAGAAACAGGCAATTTTGGGGATCGTAGGCACAGTGGTCGGCCATGAAAACTTAATGGAGTTGATGAAAGACACATCATGCTCACTTGTCTTTGACATCAAAAGATGTCCAGCAGTGCCATCAGCACAGAACTGACGGAAACCAGTGGGACCCAGGTACACTCATCTACTGTCCAACCAGAAGTGGACTACATGGAAGAAATGACAAAAAGCCATACCTCCAACTTGGAAACAAGGCTAAGCAACTCAAATATGCATGGAAACATATGAACTGGGGTGCAGAAATATGGCAGCAGGTGCACTGGATTGAGTCAAAATTTGAAATATTTGGATGTAGCAGGAGGCAGTTTGTTTGCAGAAGGGCTGAAGAGAGGTAGAATAATGAGTGTCTGAAGGCAACAGTGAAACATGGTGGAGGTACCTTGCAAGTTTGGGGCTGCATTTCTGAAAATAGAGTTGGAGATTTGGTCAGGATCACTGATGTCCTCAATGCTGAGAAATACAGCCAGATACTTATCCAACATGCCATATCATCAGGGAGACGTGTGATTGGCCCCAAATTTATTCTGCAGCAGGACAACAACCTCAAACATGGAGCCAATATCATTATGATCTCTCTTCAGCGTAAAGAAGAACATGGAGTCCTGGAAGTGAGGGTTTGGCCCCCACAGAGCCCTGATCTCCATATTATCGAGTCTGAAGACTTACATGAAGACAGAGAAGAATTTGAGGCAGCCTGCATCCCCAGAGGATCTGTGGTTAGTTCTGCAAGATGTTTGGAACAACCTACTTACGGAGTTCCTTCAAAAACTGTGCACAAGTGTAACTAGAAAAATTTATTCTGTTTTGAAGACAAAGGGTGGTCACACCAAATATTCATTTGATCTGGATTTCTTTTCTGTTCATTTGCTTTCTATTTTGCTAATTGCTAAAAAATAAACTATTAACACTTCTATTTCTGAAACAGTTCTTATTTGTGATGTCAATCACAGTGGTCGCATGATCAGGCTGACTTTTCCACCTCCTGGGCATAATAGCCCACATAAAGGGATACCAGAGCTGCGTGAGAGTGGGTTAAGGTGCAGCTGAAAGCAAAATTGATTTTCAGTTTTTGGTTATCACCAGTACAGGAGGAGAAGCCTTCCAATGGGGACACTAGTTCTAGTGATAACCAGAGATTCCCTAATTTTGCAGGGATTTCCTCTCACTTCTTGCTTTTGCTATGGGACAGGAGGTGAGGGGAAAACTCCCAAATGAGACACAGATGGTAAAATAAAAGGCCAAGGGCTATAAGCCTCCCTTATTCCATACAAAGTGAAAAATAGTTTTGCGTTTAGTTCTAATTTAAGGTACAAATACATTGTGATTAATAAATAGAACCTGACTTTAAATGTGCTAGTAGGCATAGACACAGAATGACTGTTAAAACGTCCGGATAAGTGCACTGGGATTGATTGTATACTTTGATTTTATACCAATGGCTGCTGCTGTAATTCTCAAAACAGGGATATCTTACAGTACAATCCATAAAATGTGAACAATCACCTCATTCTCCTCCCTAGTGGAGTTTAGACTATATTACTTAATTAATTGATTCATTAACTACGTCATACTAAATTATGATTCTAGCTGTTCTTTTTTTGCAGTCAGAAAAACTACATTCTCTTGCTAGTCAATATTAAACTTTAGTGTACATTTGTTGAATCTTTATTAACATGATCAGAGAGCAATGTTTAAACCAATCATTCATTTTTCAGGGTCTTTGCTGCTGTGGCAATTGAAGAAATGTGGTAAAGTCAAGTTACCATAGTTTAGGAAATATTGGTAAGTGACACTAATATTTCACTGATGGTTAGATATGTTGGCCTTTTGTTATGATGGTCTGAATTTCTGTAACGGTACAATTGACCTGATCATCACTTGTAATAAGAGTAGGTGTTTAAAAACACACAATTACTGCTTGTATATAGTGTAATCCTGTAGCTTGCTGAAAAATGTCTGCAATCCATTAATGCATATGTTTAGGCAAAAATGTAAAAAAATAACCAGCACATGGGATGGTACTTACATTTAATGAGAAGTGTCCCTTGTGCTTGTGCTGGCTGTCATAGTTGAAATCCTCTGTCCTTTGCCCCCAACACCCCCATACCCCTACAAATGGAGGCAGACCTTTTATTTATCTGCCCATCATTGATTCATATGTAGATTCTGATTCATGGAAGTTATTGTAAGCTTCCATGAATGGAAGAGGAGGGCGGGTATAGTTGGCATTCTTGATAAGTGCCTGTGACAGGTCCCTCAGCTCTGTTAACCCCGCAGCACCGGGAGATTGTGGTTGGGGGTATAGGAGAAGGACAGAGGATTTTATCTATGATAGTCAGCACCAGTAAAGGGGACATTGGATTAAATGGAAATACCGTCCCATGTGCTTATTATTTTTTCTAAGTTTTACCTAAACTTAGGATATAAGGATTGCTCCACTTTCTTGATAGAAGAAGGGTTTTACTGTTAATGCATTAAAAAGCAAATTATATGAGTCAGGAAAATTCACCTTGGCTCTTAAAGTGCCCATATACACTCAAATCCAAACACCCTCTGGTACCTCTGTTGCTCAGTGCTTATATAAACAAGAATATTTAGCTTGACCAAGTATTCATGTTTATTGTCATAAAGAGGGATGGGGAGCAGAAAAGTGACACAGAAAGCTACAGAGAGAATAGGATTGAAAGAGGTTTTCCACAATTGATTATTATTATTATAATACAGGACGTATAGTGCCAACAGTTTTCACAGTGCTTTACAACATGAGGGCAGACAGTACATTTACAATACAATTAAATACAGGAGGAATCAGAGGGCCCTACTTGTTAGAGTTTACAATCTAGGAGGGAGAGTCAAGTGATACAAAAGGTACTAGCTGTGGGGGATGAGCTGATGGAGAAAATAAAAGCGCAGTTGTTAGTTGGGGGCAGAATAGACTTCTCTGAAGAGAAGGGTTTTCAGGGATTGTCTTAAAGCAAACCGAGTAGGAGACAGTTGGACAGATTGGGGTAGGAAGTTCCATAGGACCGGAGAGGCTCGGGAAAAGTCCTGGAGGCGAGCATGGGAGGAGGTGACAAGTGATCCAGAGAGCAAGAGGTCTTGAGAGGAACAAAGAAAACGATTAGGTAGATATTTTGAGACTAGGTTAGTGAAGTAGCTGGGGGCCAAGTTGTGGATGGCTTTATAGGTTGTTGTTAGTATTTTGAATTTAATATGTAGGGTGAGTGGAAGCCTGTGGGGGGATTGACAGAGAGGAGTAAAAGACACTGAACGGTTGGTAAGGTGGATGAGCATAGCAGCAGCATTTATGGTGAACTAAAGGGGGGATAACCTATGTAAAGGTAATCCAGTGAGGAGGGAGTTGTAGTAGTCAAGGCGAGAGATGGCTATGAAGTGAACTAGAAGGTTTGTGGTGCCATTGGTTAGGAAGGGGTGTATTTTGGAGATGTTGCATAGGTTGAGGCGGCAAGATTTGGACAGTGATTAGATGTGGGGTGGAAAAGATAGCTCAGAGTCCAGGATTACACCTAGAACCTTGGCATGCAGGGGTGGGTTGATAGTTGTGCCATTGATCTTAACAGAGAAATCAGGGGAAGAGGCACATGGGGACAGAAATATTATGAGGTCAGTTTTGGATAAATTAAGTTTGAGGAAGTGTTGTGACATCCAGGCTGATATGTCTGTTTGGTGATTTGTGAGCTGACGGGTAGAGAGATAAATTTGTGTATCATCAGCATAGAGGCAGTATTGGAGGCCATGGGAGGCTATTAGCTGACCCAGGGGGGAGGTGTAGATCGAGAATAGGAGAGGTCCAAGAACAGAACCTTGGGGGACCCTGACAGAGAAAGGAAGAGGAGAGGAGGAAATAGAATTTTAAGTAACGCTAAAAGTGCAGTTGGATAACTAGGATGAGGACAAACGAAGAGTACAGTCATGGAGACGTCAGCTACTGTCTGCCCATAATGGGTATATGGGCAGAAAACTGGCTGACAGTCTACAGGATTCTGGCATTACACCTGCGATGGGAGCAATGCTACAGACTGCAGAGTAAAAAAATAATAAATGCACATAGTTTCCTTGCAAAAATATGTGCATGTATTATTTTTTTTTATTTATTTATTTCAGGTACTTATATAGCGCTGTTAATTTACACAGCGCTTTACATATTTATTGTACATTCACATCAGTCCCTAACCCTCAAGGGGCGTACAATCTAAGGTATTTTAAAAAGGTGAACTTAGCCTTTAATAAGTGCCTGTCACTGATCCCTCAGTTCTATGTTAACTGATAACAGTCCAAAGGCAGAGAGTACATGAAGTTCACAGATTTGGGGAACTAAGTACTTTAACACCTTAAAGACACTGCATTTTTTTTCTAAATAAATGTAAGTCCCTATTTAGGAGTGGAGTGGGCCGTACATACTTCTGCAACCTTGCCATAGGTAGGCCATGGCATTCATTTGACATTTCTGTCAAATGGATCATTTAAAAAAAATGACAGGCTTACCTTTATTTAAAATATAAAAGATGTTTTTTTCCTAAAACGAAACATACTGCTTTAAAGATTAAAAAAAGAATAACTATGTAGTGCCAAAAATGTCAATCATACTGTTTACATTTTGTAATGCTAAGAAGCAAATCCACATACATGCTATCTGCCACAATATGATCATCACTATTTAACAGGGGGAGCAGAATTGTGTTAAGAATATTGTTCTTTTGATAGTTGCATGGATGCTAAGCTAAGTATGCAGCATATGACAAGTCATTAGGGACTTTTTAAATTCTGCAAACAGGAATTGTTGTTAAAGCCAGTCAGTTTTCTGTGTTCTGGGTGTGTTTAGGCCCCTTGCATGGGTGTGCATAGCATTTAAACACCTTAAGCACATAAGACTTGCTGTTGGTCTGTCTTTTGTTGTGATAATACGCCATAGAATGAAATATGTATCCATACTCCTTTTGGGTTTTACACCACTGACATAATGGGGTTGATTTACTAAAGGCAAATAGTTTATTTTGTAAGGAAGTTCTGCTTTGCAAGGGAATTCGCCCCAGAGCTTTAGAAAATCAACCCCAATGATTCAGCTTACTTATAGATGTTTTTTATGTTGTAATTAAATTCTAAAGCTGGTCAAAGGCTTATTTTTGTGGTCAGATTAGTCAGGTTCTGACCTGTTAGTGGCACTCTGCCATTTACCAGATCTTCATGGGAGAATCGTATTAAGAATGTTTGGATAGTTGGGTAGTCAGTAGTTCTCTGCCATGAATCAGATCTTCACATGAGAATCTTATTGGTTATATTTTGGATAGTTAAATAGTATCAGTAGTTCTCTGCTATGAATCAGATTTTCATGAGAAAATCTTTACCATGTTTGGATTCTTGAGTGGTGTCAATGGCCCCCTGCCTTGAATCAGATCTTCATGAGAGAACTGGCCATGTTTAGATTGTTACAGAATGCTTTACTCTGATAGGCATTTGAGTACAGTTCTGAATTACTGGATAAAGATTTTACCTTGTCTGTGAAAATACCACTCTCAAAAAATATACAAATAAATAACCTTACACTTTAATAAAAAAACAAAAAGCAAAATAATTTTAATGCCATCAATCATAACTGCATCATCCAATCTTGGTGAAATAACATGTTATTTTTTTCTGCTACTGCAATTATTTGTTTTTTTCAGAAACAACCCAATTATTCTTACACTAAAAACCCACATACACAGTTGAAGTCATGTGGCAAAAGGCCACTGCTTGCACCCACTGCTAGCACCCACACGCAATACTCATTGTAGTATATTTTCCACCAAGACTTTCATGGTTTTGGCAGGGTACATTCTAGTCATTATATAAATATATGTCATCCTAACAAGATGTTTTTTGCCTTTTATGATGAGCCATGTTTGACTTACAAGCTAAATTTCTTCTTATCATGTAATGAGGTTTTCATTAGTTGTTTCATTCTCTGAGCTATAGTGAAGGAAAAAAAAGCCAGTATTTACATTTCAAAACCGGCACTGACATATAATGACAGCCAGTGAGGGACCCTCTCTGTATATACTGCTCCTCTCCTGCACCCTCCTTGCACACGCTGCCCCACCCCACCCCCTCCCCCCTACAAAGAGAACCTGTCACTTATATGCTATCACATAGGGGACTATTGGTCTCCTATGTGATAGCAAACAAAATAATTAGTTAAAAAAATAAATACAAATATACATTAAAGTAGAAAAAATATTTTAAAAAAATTGGAGCCTCCCCACCCCCACATATGCAGACATTTTGGTTTTAGATTGGTTTTCGACCACGTGCATTCTGAATTTTTGGTATCAGTTTCGGCACCAGAATTTTCATTTCGGTGCATCACTACTAAAAATTTAATTCAACCTAGTTTAAACTTTTTCATTTTCTTTTTTGAATATCCAGTATATATGAGAGCAGTGTTTTAAAAATACAGTTGTGGGATTAAATGTTTGTTTTCCATGTGTGACATGGGTGTGTTCCTTGCCTGAATAATATAAGCTGTTGCTTTTTCTCATCTTGAGTGGTATGTGTTGTTACTATTCATTTAAGGTTTCTTAATGGAAATTACAGTAATGGAAGGTCTACCTCGCTGCTTGGTGTAGGGAAACACACTTTCTCTTACTTTCTGTAGGCCAAGGTAGACCACAGGTGCATTACAGCAGATGAAAACACTTGCCAAACTGGAGCAGTGTAGTGGTGGAATTTTTTATCGGAAAGGGATAAGTGTGGAGACCTCTTCTGAAGTCTTAGTGAAGTCTTAGTAATTACACCTTAAAAGTGGACCTCCACCCAAAAGGGGAAGTTCCTCTTTAGGGCCTCCTCCCCCACTCCTCTTTGACATTTGGCAATTTTTTTTCAGGGTGGAGGGAAGAGCATGTACCTGATTTTGACAGGTACCCGCTCCCACTTCTGCATGAATTGCCTAGGCGATCTCAGCGGAGGTTCTCCTTCCCCCCTCCCTCCCCGCAGTCTTCTGGGACATGTCACAGGTCACAATGCGCAGCACGGCGGGCACAAAACTGTGAAGCTGCAAATTGTGACAGCCGGGTGCCCACAGTTAAGATCCTGGTGCCGAGGAATAAACACAGTTGTTGCCCCCCTTGTTTGAGCACATTGCTGGGCCCTGGTACAGGTATGTGTCTGATTATTAAAAGTCAGCAGCTACAGTTTTTGTAGCTGCTGACTTTTAATTTTCAAAAAACTAACTGGAGCTACTCTTTAACAAAGCGAGCACCTTTATTATTGGGAATGGTCTGTGGCAATGTGGTTAGAAAGCTTTATTCTTTATTTTTTTTTTTCGTTTTCTATCCACAGTAAGGTACAAAATAAGAGCATTTTGAGTCAGCCTGTCCCTGTATGTTCCATGAATGGGTAGAGGAAGACATTTTTGTTTGAATAAGTAGGGTCCAAAGCAAACTCACATTTACTGTGAATACAGGCACCTCCAGCTGAATGTATGCCCTCTTTACCCCCAGTATGTGATGAAGGGGCCGGTGCAAGCCCAAGATGCTCTGTTATGGAGACGGTGACAAGCTTCTGTGGTTGCTAGCTCTGGCCTGCTCTCTCCTGCTTCCTGCACTTTGCTATTGAGGAATCTGTTACAATAAAAAAAAGAAGATAACATTACTAACTTTTCTTGGAAGAACATGATACATTATCCTCATCCATTAGCTTAACTGCCAAGTGAGTCACTTACCTGAATTTCTATTAACTGTGTACACGCTTCCACGATGAGGATGTTGATCTGCAGCTTGCAAAAAGAGCTGACAGTGTCAGTTTTCACCTTGTATTGATCTAACATCAGTATTTGGATTGGTTGCTGTGAGTTTCAACACTTTCCATTTTCCTCCTTATGTTAACCCTGAAAGTGTTCCTGCTACTTTACTTTGAATATTACTGTAAGTAACACAATAGGGGAGATTTACAACAACTGGTACACACAGAATCTGGTGCCACAGTGCACACTAACCAATCAGCTTCTAACTTCAGCTTGTTCAATTAAGCTTTGACAATAAGACTTGGAAGCTGATTGGTTACTATGCACCAGATTCTGAGTGCACCCAATGAATGTACAGTGCCCACGTGTTCCTGTGGATTTGCTTGCATGTGTGAGTGCATGCATGTAGGAGCATACGTGTATGCTGTAGAATCTGTTTTCTAGGTAGAACGCATATACTGTATATCAGTATATATTTCTGTCAAAAACCTTAAAAGGAGGAGGACCACACTTTGCATTTAGCTTCAGTCACTTTAGGAATGCTGCCATACAAGTGCTGAACTGTGTGAAGCGGGCACTCTCCTTCAACAAAAGCTTCCACTACTTTGAGTTCTGTGATTCAAATTGTATCATAATGGTTCAAAAATATATCAATCTGGTGATTGGGGAGGTCTTAAAAAGTATTTGACTTCATGATGGAGCTCATTAAAGCTGAGTTTTGGCCCCCCGGCCCCACGCCAAAAAAATTAAAAGTCAGCATCTACAAATACTGTAGCTGCTGACTTTTAATATTAGGGCACTTACCTGTCTAGGGATTCAGTGGTGTTGATTCTTCAACTGGCTGTTGGGTGTTGATGCTGCCATCTTGAATAAGGGAAAAAGCAAGTGAAGACTTGCGGCTTCACAGCAGGTTTCCTACTGCGCATGCGCGAAGTGTGCTATGCTTTGTGAATGGGCCACAGTCTTCTGGGACCTGTAAAATGTCTCAGAGGGCTGCAGGGGGCCGAACATCTGGCTCGGTTCACCGTGGAGAACTGAGCCAGAAGTGGGAGCGGGTACCCCCCCCCAAAAGGTGCCAAATGTGGTAGCGGAGGGGGAGAGGAGGCATATAAGCAGAGCTTACACTTTTGGGTGGAACTCCCCTTTAAAGTATGGAGGCATTATCATCCTGCAATATGAGAAAATCTGAAGGAACAGTGTTTGTGCCATGCAACAATTATTAGAGCTTATGATTTCCGTGAGACATTTGCACCTTATACCATTATGGACCCCCACCATGTTTATCAGTTGCACACAATAAAATGTGAGTCTAAAGCATCGTTTCTTTAACTCCAAAAATGAACAAGTCTGGATGAAGGCCATAGAGTTAAAGTTGACTCATCAGACTATGCTACTTTTTTCCTTGCTCAAGACATCAGCTTTTTAGCTGTGTGTGGGCCTTGGATACAGTTTCCAAACTGTATCTGTACATTAAATTACAGCTCACAAAGTTCTCAACATAAGTTTTTTGTTGAGTGGCAGAAAGACTTTATCAAATCTGTGGAATTTTTGAAGGCTGTACTTTGGGGTTATGTAGTAACTACAGTATCTTGTTAAAATGTCTGTCCTTGTCGGTAAAATGTCTTTTAGCTCAGGCAAAATAGGTGTATGAGTTATTTGGAACTCTTCTGCCTTTTGTTGCTTGTAAAACTCACAAATCAAAATGTAATTGATAGGTATGTCCAGTACAATTTGATTTGTGAGTTTTCACATACACTGTTCTCGTTACTTGTGTGTTTTTGTGACTAGATTATGTCAAAGTTATTCTTTTCTATGTGGTTTTGTTGTTATTTTGCCCACCCCTACAGGGGCAGATGTACTGCAGAGGGCACATATCAGGATGCACTGCTTGTAGACCTTAAAATGTATCTAAACCCCCAAATTAAAATGTAATATATTTCAGTTTACTAGTCCTTAGATGAGGTGACTACTTTAGTTTTTTTTTTTATTTACACGGTATAATTCTGGGAATAACACACTTCCTGTCCCTGGATGGCTTCACTCACTTCTCCATGGTGTCAATTAAGGGAGCCATGTTTGCCAACCCACGGCAGACGTAAGGCAGGCCATAGATCATGGAATTTTCTTTCCTGCTATCTATGGTTTCAGGAAAGAAAATCTCTTGATTCCCTCATCAATACAGAATCCCTCTCGTGGAGCTATTTTGTTCTCTCGGGTTCGGGGAGCTGTCTCTGCCAGGAGAACACGATTACTGCTAGCGGCTATAGCTGCTGGCAATAATTGCATGCTAGAAAGCCGACATGCTGCTTGTACCCAAGTTAATCAATAGATCGGCTTGGGTATAATCAGCCTGCCCATAGATGGATTGAATTTCAGCCAGTCCCTGCTGAAATGACTGAGATTCAATCAATCTATAGCTGGCTTGAAACATATTACCCTTCATTTCCATTATTTGGGGGTGGGGAAATAACTAGTTTATATATGGTAGAGAACACTGTTTTTGCTTTTATCAACAGCTCTGCATATTGGCAAGAAGGTAGGTATTTTCTTTACTTGTTAAAAAGGTTCTTAGTCTGAAAAATGTAAATAATTGCAGCCACCACATGTAAAGACTGGTAACCTGAAATATATTAGAAAAGAACCTGCCACCTGCAGTATTTTAAGACCAGTTGGGTTAAGGCTGGAATGCCACTTTAAGAAAAAAGTTTAAAATTGAAACAACCCCTTGCCCCAATGTACATGCACCCCACATTAAGGGCACACGTGTACAAAAACGGCATTGTGCCACACATATTAGGTATTGCTTCACACATTGGAGTAAGAGCAATAATTGTATGGCCATCATTCACTGTTATCTCTAAATTCATGAGCTGTTAATCCTTTTAAAGCATTACCTATGGGCAACTTTGAGTACAAATGTTTTTTGCCATTTTACTGGGGTGTGCGATTTTTACGTTTGACATATTTGGTGTCTATTAATTCAACACAACCTAATCTTTTAATGTTACCATTTAATGTTACCATTTAAAACAGGATATTATTTTTTGTTTGTGTGCACTCAAATTTTATTTGAGTGTAATTTTGTACTTAAAATTTAAATTTGATAAGTAGTGGTACAACTGCCAGCGTTTTTCAGGGTCTATGTTTTCAGAAAATATAAAATGATGTGGGGTTTTTTTTAGTAAACTTCAGGCCTAAAATGTGCATTTTACCATGTGTGCAAAAATTGACTGTGGCAGTGAAAGGGTTGATTTGCTAGTTTCATATGCTAGCAGTAGTCAAAAAATTACCTTATGTCACACTTTGGACATATGCAGCAGATGGCAATAATAAACCATTAGACCAGCCAGGTTTAAAAGGTATTCACAGTGTGATTGTCCGAGTTAACATGAATAGGATTACTGTAAGTGGCATCCTGCAGCAAAAGAAATCAGCTGAACATGCTGATCAGGTCACATAGCAGGACAGAATAATAGTTTGCATACATGGTATGATAAGACGTTTTACACTCATAATGCCATGCTAGCATTTTTTTTTAGAAAACATTTCAGCAATACACATAGAGAGTAGCTTGCTGTTACTGTTTGTTGTGTTAAAGGGTGTGCATGTATTTTCTTTTTTGAAATTTCTTATAAAAGAAATATTACCTATACAGTAATCTTTGGCTAGCAGCTGGTTATGGTAGACAGTCTAAATGTTATCCACGTGCTGGCAATCCTTACAATGGCCTTGGTCCTGGCTACTGGTCATGTGTAAAATGCTGTATTTTAGTTGCAAGTGGAATAGATTGCCTTCCGGATTACTGAGATATAAGCAATATGTTCTTTATCCCCTTGATTTATAGGTAAGCTTTAGGGATGCCATCACAGGAATTATTTGGGATCAGTATATAAACTCAAGTGCATTGTTGCTTTACTGGTCCTTTCAATAACAGGCAAAACCATTTTCTCTAGGTGTGCATACAGGAAAAATACAAGTGATAGAACTATTTTGAATGCCTTGGATCTGGATTAGGTAACACCAATGCACAAGACATCATCAAGATAGTATTTAGCAGGATAAGTGTAATATTAAGATAATGAAATAAGGATAGTTAAAGAGCGTTCTCATTTAGGGTCATAGCTTATCCAGTGTTAAGAACTCCCTACACTTTGTTCTCTTAGGCCCCATGTACACGGGACATTTCTGAACAATGGAAACTGACTGCTGGAAAACGTAGGTAAAAAAAAGTCTGTTTAGCTGAGTTTGCATAACGTGTTTATGCACGTTTGCGTTTGGAAGCATTTTTTAAAGATAAGCACAGCAGAACCTCCCAAATGCCCAGAATGCACTGAAAAGTGGTAAATTATTACCTATTTCAGACTGCTTCAGATAAATACACACAGTAGAAGCAGAGACAGCAGTATGTGTTGAGATAATTAGGTGTGAGTTGCTCATTAACATTTCTTTTGTCTCCAAGGGTGGGAAAGGTGTCTGCTGGAGTGAGTCATTAAGGCCACCTGGCAGGGGGTCTTCATGAAGAATTTGAGGTGTAAATGGTCATTAACATATCTTTTATTTCCAAGGGCGGGAGAGGTCTGAGGTGTGAATTGGTCATTACAATGTGTGACAAGCTTGGTAGGAACATCCTGTGTTCAGTGTTTTGTCCATCTGAGCACCTTGAAAATTCTTTGCATGCATTTTTCATGATGAAAAAAGGCTCTGGACAGCATAGGGAACTGGAAGAGTTAAAAAATTGCAAACACTTATAAATGCAATTTGCTGCATTTAGACGCGTTTACAAGCGTTTTTCGTTTGAAACGCTGATAAAAATCGATGTCTGAATGCAAGTTTGGTGCATTAAAAAAAAACGACTGTAAACTCAAATGCCTGTAAACGACTGTAAGCGAAGATGTGTACATGGACACATAGGAAAACATTAGGGTGAGTTCAGGGGCTGCTGAAAAAATGTTGAACAGCTCCTAAACGTGAGTTTAGCAGCTGCAGTGTACATGAGCCCTTACAGTGTTCTAACTGCAGTTACTTTCTAAAGCCCCATATACACAGGCATTCCTGCATTGATGAAAAACAGACTGTAATGTATCTTCTTGGGTAGCCAGACCTGCTTCTGCCTATATCTTTCCACATCCAATTCCATTCAGGTGCCATTGGACTGAATGGAAAAAGGTTTTTAATCTAGGTCTGGCTTTATTGTCCTCTATTGTTGGCAGAAAAAGTTGGGCACACGTTTGCTTACATCTAGCCACTCCTAGGGATTACATGGATCTGCTTTTTCTTCTATCATAAGATGGAGAAAAAAATAAGAATGGACTTGGATGTCACATATATGAAAATCATTTCTATTCTGGTCCGGCTCATCAGGGCAGTGGAAGTGAAACAGAGGGCACCCATGTAAAAGGGGCGTAATGTATAAACTGCCCATGCATTTAACATGCTGATAGTTTACAGATGATCTGACCAAGGAAAGAGCTTTTCTGTGCTACACATTACATTATGTATGTCCCAAGCGCTAAATATTAAAATAGATTGTCTGTCGCCTGACAACACACTCAGCAGAGAGCAAGTAAGAACTGTATCAGCCTTTGCTGAATAAATAGTCTATTTTTTGCTAATTCTGCTTCTACACAGTTATATCTTAAGAGTCATACCTGACATTCATATGTTATCGCAGTGTTACAAATGTGTCAAAATAACAGGTACTAGAAATATATCCCTGCTGTACATTGTCACTGTGGTATTTTGAATTCCCTTTAGGTGTGCATAATGCTTAATTCAGGATTGCATTATTCACCACCACAATTTGACCCAGAAAATGTGGGCAATGATCTTGGCAGAACAAGTTGTTGGGCTGATTTGGTACCAATACTTTTGTACTGTAAGTCTTCATGCACACTGGATGTTTTTACAACTGCTGTTTTTGGCTTTTGATGTTTTTTTCTAGAGCCAGTCAACTCCCCAGCATGTTATCCTATGTGTCCATTCACACATAGACTGTAATCAATGTTTTTTGGCTGGAAAAAAAACCCAGGACTAGTGGGTTTCTAGAGGAGTTTTATAGCTGTAAAACCGCTCTAATGCTGAAAAATGCAGCAAAACGCAGTAAAACACTGCAAACCGGCATTTTCGGATTTTTTTTCACCCAAAAAAATTTGGGGGGGTGGAAAACACACCAAAAAACGCAAACATGGCAAAACGCTGCTAAACTCGGCCAAACACTGCTAAACGCTAATGCAAAAACGCTAAAAAAATGCTGAAAAACTCACGTTTTTAATTTGACTTTACACAGCTAACATTACCAGTGTTATCAGACTGCCCAGTGTGCATGGAGCCTTAAAATGGTTCCAAAAGCTTAAATTTTTTTGCCTTAATGCATTTTTTGCATTAAGGTAAATAGCCTTCTGTGATCAAGGAGTCAATGGACGCTGGCAGCACGCATGGCATTGAGCTCGCACAAGTGCCCCATAGGAAGCAGCTTCCTTTGAGGGCAATCGCCAAAAATGAGGAACCAGGAGCACCGGCGGAGGACCACAGAAGACAAGGATCAGGGTTCCTCTTTGCAAAACCATTGCACAGAGCAGGTACGTACAGGTACAGAGCATTTTTATTATTTAAAAAAAAAAAAGGTTTAGAATCACTTTAAGGTATACATATATGCAGTTTTAGGGGTTTAATATAGTGTTTGGCAGAGGATTAAGTAGAGCAGTATAGCATAGGGGGGTTATTTTAGGGTTGGTGAAATGATAGGGCTAAGTGTTAGGCTTTAATCAAGTATTACAGTTACAGTTTAGATTAGGCTAGGAGTTTAATTTAAAGGATCGGTTTAAAGCTGAAATTCAAGTTAATGCCCTTGGCCTCCCCATAGTCCCAATCATGATAGAGATCTGTAACTGGTTGACTGGTTGAGAGTCTGGTTTAAGAAAAATAAAAAAACAACCTTTATAACCATTTTAATTGTTGCAGAGAAAAAGGGCAAACTAACAGTCATTCCACAGAACGACAACAACAAACATTTTTTTCCATTTTGTAGCAAGGAAATAAACTACTGTAAATTAAAAATTTTCTGATTGTTAAAGCCTACCTTCAGCCAGTGCAAAAGTCTCTCCCTATAAAGCCACAAGCTTACCCTGAATCAAAACGTTCTTTTCTTAGAGCTGAACTTTGCTCTCTTAGGGCCAGTTCACGCTACGTGCGTTTCAGTTGCTTTTTTATGCAGCCAAAACGCACAGAAAGTAGGTTATATGGTTGTCAGTGTCATAGTTCACATCAGTGTTTGCAGTTCCACTGTGTTCCAGACGTAAAAAAAAACAGGCTGCATTTTTCCTGCACAGAACTGTACTGGAACGCGGTAAAACGCATAAAAAATACACTAGAATGCACACGTCCCTATTTAAATTGAAGAAAAAGAGGGGAACAAATAAACTGGAATGCGGCAAAAATGCACCAGACTGTGGCAAAAACACATAAAAATGCAGCGGAACGCACCAAAAATGCATAAAAATGCGCATCCAGAACGCATCTGGACTGCTTTTTTATATTGTGAACCGGCCCTTAATCAATACTGACTATTTTTAATCTTCATGCTGCTAGCATTAGTAAATAGAGAAGAATGTATATTATAGTTACTTGTCTTATTATTATTTTTATACATTTCTTCAGTTGCAGTACTTCCTGCTTTTCATGCCTAGGCAAATGATGTCACACATCCCAGGAGTCTTCAGGAGGGGTTTTCTTAGATAAGCACACCTTCCTTCATGCCTGAGCTAAGAGCATATGGATTCCAGGAAGTATATGCTACATGAATCATCTGCCCTTAATCAAAATGGCCCTAGCTGGCTCGGGGACAATCCTACTTATCCCCAGCCACACATTGCTTGTGTGGAATGCGAGGATCTGTGAGTTCTGTATGCATACCCAGCTTTAGGTTAGCTGCTAGTGTTTCAGACTTGTAAGGGTGTCTGCTTTGAGAGGTATGCACCATAGACTCTAAAAGGCTAGCACTTCTTTGGGTCATACAATATGGGTAGATGATTAGGAGACAAGACTTGCTATTCTTTGTTTGTACAGGGAGAAGGATGTTAACTGCTGCCAAATCCTGTTTGAGACCTAATTAACTGACTTTGATGTTGAATAAATTAATCCGTTAATTTGTCAATTCTGTAGACACCATTTGTGCTGAACTTTCATGACTAATTACATGAGACATGATCCTCTACATCTGACAGGTTGGTCATACTGTCCCTCTAGAACCTGCTTCTTTTAAGCATCATTGTCTATGAAAATCCTAATTGGCAGGAGATAGAGACCTCCAGGAATTTTAAAGTTCCACATTGCCTTTGTTACAGCTATTTGAACTTTCATTTGAATGAAAACTTCCTGCCTTTGATGATTACACTTTGGGGTTTTGTTTCAGAATTTTTATTGGAGTTTACAACACAGGTATCCACGGGGCACCTGTTAAATTTCTACCCGCCATAGTCTTCTCTAATGGAACCCATAGCTTAGTCGAGGAGAGGTGGTGCCAATTCAGTATCCGCACTAAGGCCACCGCTTTATAGTATAGTGCCACATCTGGCAGGCCTAGTCCACCATCTCTTTTATGTCTACATAGTATATTATAGGCCAGTCTTGGGCATTTCCTATGCTAATTGAACACTAAACAAGACTTTTTCAAGCATCTAAAGAAGGCCTGTGGGAGAGTGATGGGACAGCAGTAAATAAGTAAAGAATCCGAGGGAGGACGTTCATTTTAAGCACGTTCACTCTGCCAAACCATGTTAACGAATAGTGCTTCCAAGACTTCAAGTCTCCCATCACTCTATCCAGGAGCCTACCATAGTTAAGATTGTATAAAGGTCTAGAGTCCGGGGAGATGTAAGTGCCCAGATATGGAATGGAGCCCATCTGCCGCAAGAAAGGGTACGATTGCTGCATGGAAGCCTTTAAATTGACAGGGACGTGTATTGGCAAAACTTCGGATTTATTATAGTTAATCTTAAAATTAAACAACAAATCAAACCTATGTAATTCATCCATCAGCACCGGAAGAGAGGTCCAAAGTTGAGAAAGATAAAAAAGCACATCATCTGCATAGGCAGAAGGGCCCTAGGACTAAATGACACTTTGTTTTATATTGAAAAAATGCATTGTGGAGATTTACTAAAACTGGAGAGTGCGAAATCTGGTGCAGCTGTGCATGGTAGCCTCAGCTTCTAACGTCAGCTTGTTCAATTACGTTTTGCCAATAAAACCTAGAAGCTGATTGGTTTCTTTGCAGAGCTGCACCAGATTTTGCTCACTCCAGTTTTAGTAAATCTCCCCCAAGGTCTCTTCTGTGCCATAGAGAGTGACTTTACCCAATAATTTGAGCCTCTGAAGCAAAACATTGTCTGCGGCACTCACATTGGCAAGTAAGGAGTTATGTAAGCTCTCTACACATGCTGTTTGTTGATGTGCTTATGTATTGATTTTCTGTGCAGAATATGGCTAAACTGATCGATACATGTACACAGGTACTTTACAGTGTTTACCGCGGAGCATTAGTCATTTCTCAGTGGTGAACAACTCGCTGCCTTATAGCGACCAGGAATTTACAATACAAAGGCGTAGGCATGACACCTGACAGCCAACAGTATTTGAATGAATTGGTGATGTTTATGTCTATAGCAATCTTAAGCATGGTGCATGATTAATAGGGCACCATCTGGGACATATTTGCATTTTGTATGCTGCCGTTCTTGTTTATTCAGTGAGGATCTAAAATCGTTTTGTGCTGTTTGTGTTCAGGGTCTTCCTGTCACAGTAGCTATGTAGCATCAAACAGCTGTTCATGGCTTACCAATTTAAACTGCAGCTCCAGCTATAGTTCTTTTTTTTCCATTATAGTTATAGTGGGAAAGAGTTAGAACTAGTGATGCACTGATATATCAGCAGAAAATAAGGTCATCTGCGTTTTGTCGATAGAAAAAAAAGGTGCCAATAATGATAATTGACTTTAGTGCAAAATCACAACCGATTGACTTCAATGCAAAATGGCATTCCCATTGACTTCAATGCAAAAACTCCCCCTATTGACTTCAATGCAAAATTGCGTCCTATTGACTTCAAGTGTTACTAAACCTACAACAGTAAATTCAGTCTGTATATGCAGTAAAGCATGCTTGTTATACTCACTGTGGAACCTAAGGGGTTAATCCTCTGCATTGTGTAAAAAGGCCGTTTGGGTGAACGCCATTTGAAACGCATTTGGAGGCTATGGAAGAGGTTGGAGCGATTGCTTAATGATCATTCTTGAGCTGATTTCGACCATTCTATAACTTGTTGGTCATATACATCTGGTAAGCCTTCTTTGATCACAGAGTGGGGTGACACGTGTTTTCACATGGATAACATTTGATCACCTAGCAATTGAAGATTCACATTTACACTTTTTGAGATTTTTTTTAATTCTTGAAATTGGGACTCATTATTTCATTGTCATAATATGTTTTATTGTATTGGAATTAATGTCACATCCCCTTTAATGAATGTTCAGTTAAGATATTGTTCATTCACACTTTTATCGCTACACTTTTATTTGTACATCTTGTGAATTCTTTGTATCAGAATTTAGTGTTTGCAGCTTATGATTTATCTGAACCAGCACAGATTTTGATGGTATATTCACATATGTTTTTCAGGTTTACACCTCTTATCAGGTGGTTGTTTAGGTCTCCTCTGATGCTGGCTTTGGGCATAAGGTTCTTCAGGTAGCTCTGTAGGCTCTGTTGAGCTACCTCTGTTAACCTGTGTGTTTTTGTCTCTCATTTGATGTGTTGCCCACCCTTCAGTTGGACTTCTTTTGAACATCTCTATGTACCTGAATCCTCATCCTGTGTCCTGTAATGTACGATTAAGAAAATACGATTTTTCACTTACAGTCAAAATCTTTTCTTGAAGTTGAAACAGTTGTTGCAGGACAGAATACCCTCCTCTCTGTTCCTATGATTCACTATTGCTTGGTAAAAAAAAATGTGGCATGCTGGTAGTTGGTTATACCTGGCTGTTCTTGTAACTTTTTTGTTCTGCCAGTATCCAATATCTTGAAGGTTGCAGAATAACCCTATGTACCTGAATATTTTATTTATTATTTATTTATTTCAGGTACTTATATAGCGCCGTCCATTTACACATATATATATATTGTACATTCACATCAGTCCCTATCCCTCAAGGGGCGTACAATCTAAGGTCCCTAACTCACATTCATACACATACTAGGGCCAATTTGTACAGGAGCCAATTAACCTACCAATACTAGTTAATACTTAACTTGTGTCCCATAATGTACTCTCAAGAAGGATTTTACAGTCTGAAAACTTATTTTCTGCAGTCTATCCTGGTGAACAGCTAAAGTAGCCTACCCCCCAACAAAAAAAGGATGAGATGTTCAGGAGGAAGGCAGATAAAAGACAAGACTTTTGATGCCTGTTTAAAGTCCCAGTCCATTAAACTGAAGCACCTGTCCTTTATACAGGATTAATAAAAGAAGTCTATTTCATCACTGACATGCTTTTTTAAAGGTAATAAAATAATAAATAAGAACTCTTGGTTATTATGTGAGGTGACTGAGCGAAGAATAGCTGCTGTTTTCCAGAGGGCCTCTCCATGCAATGATTTAACTACATTATTGACACGGTAGTATGCTGATGAGCACGTGAAGGGGTTAATTATATCTCAGTACCAGGAACAGTAATTGCAGATTGTAAAGTCCTGCTATGCCATTTATGTCAGTCTGCATGTCTGTGAACCATGTTAGCATATTATATTAATAAACGTGGTCATGTTTAGCGCCTGGGGCATCTATAGACACAGTGCAGCTATTCTTGTCTGGACTGCTGAAGCAACCATACAAACAGAGACAGATAGAATTGATAGTATTTTTTTTTTTATTTTTGAGGTGCAAAAGAATAAATTATAATTATATAAAATGTACATTTCTTTACAACGTGGTGTAAATTAGGTGGTATCTCCTTGATTATGCTGGAGTCTGATGTTTGTCAGTGGTAAATATCTCACTGTAGCAAGGGAACAAAGACTACAAGCCATTATGTTAATTATATCTTACACTGAATGTATATAATGGCTTCTTAGAACTATTAAAAAAATTAATTTGCTTGTTTGTGGTCTGTTAAACATATCATTGTAAGCATGTTGTTATATTTGTTCAATAAGTAAAAAAAATAGTTGTTGATGTTGGCAGAAATCATGTAAAACTATCATTTTTTTTGTGTTTCTGCTTTCCTGTACTGTAATCAGTTTGCACTGTTCCCAGCTATCTTTGTGGACTACATAGGTAACGTTGATCCAGAGAATATCCGATTGCCTCTCGGGGCATCAGGAAGGAATTTTTTCCCCTGCAGGAGCAGATTGCTTCATTCTTTGCTGGGTTTTTTTGCCTTCCTGTGGATAAATTGTGGGTATAGGAATTATAACTTTTTTTTTTTGGCTGAACTGGATGGACTTTTGTCTTTTTTCAGCCAGACTAATTATGTAACTATGTAAAACGCCTCCCTCTGTTACGTGAAAGAATATAGGGGGAGGTTTTCTGTAGTCCTAACGCACTTCCTTGCCTAGGGTGATGTTTCCCCTCCATAGATACAGTACAGTGAGTAAGCGTTGTCATCTTTAGGACAGGAGGTTTTTTTGTTGGCAGGATCACTAGGTAAAAATAAAGGGGAAAAAAAGACAGAAAAAGAAAACTATTGCGTGCATCACATCTAAGGTCTTATAATATGCAATATATTAAAGTTTTATTATGGTGGTTAGATACACTTTAATTAGTCATACCTTTTGGGCTGGTAAACATTTTAATTGCTGTTTGGTAGATATAAATCTATATAATAACTTTCGTTTCTGAAAGCCACACAGAAAATAGATACTTTTTTTTTACTTTTACTAGCCTACAGTGCATGATCTATAAAACAGTATGAGATATGTAGCCATTTTTCATTAAATGTAATGATTTTTGATATGGCCAGAGCTTTGTAGTTGACTGACTGATGATAGCAGCTTTGGAGCCAATGCACCATATTTCTTGTTAGGAACACATTTCTTTCTTAATACTCTTCCATTTCATTTTACATTGTTATTAACTTGCTTGAAGGTTGGAGATTAAGACGTGACCTCCTTCTAACCCACTTATGTGATGTGCAGTGGCAGACTGTGTTTGATGTTTATGACATGTGCCTTTCTCTTGGCTTCTCTTACTGAGCACTTGCTGCGTCCTAAGAGATGTATTCTGTAGAAGTATCTCACAGAATAGCTAATCAGGTCCAGATTTGTTAAAACAGCAGCAAACATTATGCTTGGGCCTAGTTGATTTCTGGACGGCATTGGATATACCACCGAGTCGGAAAAGTCACGCATTGTTTTGAAAAAGATGAGGCCATAATATTCTCAGAATCAACTGACAAGGGATCTCCTTGAAAGTAATAATGAAAAAAGAAAAGGCGGCAGAGTGGCTCTTTGTTGTGTTTCCGGAGGGTAAATCTACTCTTCTTTCATTTCTTCCATTAAAGGGGGGGGACTCAATTCTGCCTGCTCAAACAGCAGCTTTGTGCTAATGTGTTTCCGCGCAGATTTGCCAGCCAACCCCCTGACCTTTCGGCAGCAGGCCAGTTCTGCCACAACAACTGTTCCTTAAATAAGCTCAGCAAGTGAAGTCAGCTTTTGCCTCCATTACTGTCCGGATGTGACAGCGTCTTTCCTGTGCTATGTGCTAATGCATATAATAAAATCATTTTTACAGTCGTGACAAAGCAGTTGTCTGTTAGGATTCATGTCTTCTTGATCACTTCAGCATTGCTGTCACAAGGTTGACTTACACTGTGCAGTTCCCATCCTAAAGTACTATCAAAAATGACAGTATGAGCCTGCTAGCAGAGGAAATGTGCCTTGCACAGTATACTTATACTGTATTCAGTAGATGGCTTCAGCAAATGTCTGAGCGCTGTTTAGAAGGGTTAGTTTTTCCTGCAGTAATCAATTAGTATGCATCTTTGTGACATTTCATTAATCGATTGGGACACTGCCTGGAGCAGAATTATCCTCTTAATAATGCAAGCAATGTTGGTGATCAGTTGAGATATACAGTTAGTAAGGTGATACGTTATAAATAACTTACATAAATGTATTTTGTATTGGCGATGAATTATTTCTAGCAATACACAGTTAACTGTTTAAAGTGTATGTAAACCCTCACCTTGTAAAACAACCCATTGAGTTTAAAATAGAAATGAAAGCTAAAACATTTGTGTATAGGTATTAAAAAAATATTATAAATACCTTTTTTCCCCTTTTTTTATAAGTGATCACATTTCCTCTGTTCTCAGCTGTATAAGAGCTGGGGGAGGAGATACAGCAGCACACTGACCTTCCCAGTGATAGGCTGTGCAGGGGGGTGGGGTGTGAGTAGAAGTCTGATCATTGGAGGAGAGCACTTACATAAATGTATTTTGTATTGGCGATGAATTATTTCTAGCAATACACAGTTAACTGTTTAAAGTGTATGTAAACCCTCACCTTGTAAAACAACCCATTGAGTTTAAAATAGAAATGAAAGCTAAAACATTTGTGTATAGGTATTAAAAAAAATATTATAAATACCTTTTTTCCCCTTTTTTTATAAGTGATCACATTTCCTCTGTTCTCAGCTGTATAAGAGCTGGGGGAGGAGATACAGCAGCACACTGACCTTCCCAGTGATAGGCTGTGCAGGGGGGTGGGGTGTGAGTAGAAGTCTGATCATTGGAGGAGAGCACTTACATAAATGTATTTTGTATTGGCGATGAATTATTTCTAGCAATACACAGTTAACTGTTTAAGGTGTATTTAAACCCTCACCTTGTAAAACAACCCGTTGAGTTTAAAATAGAAATGAAAGCTAAAACATTTGTGTATAGGTATTAAAAAAAATATTATAAATACCTTTTTTCCCCTTTTTTTATAAGTGATCACATTTCCTCTGTTCTCAGCTGTATAAGAGCTGGGGGAGGAGATACAGCAGCACACTGACCTTCCCAGTGATAGGCTGTGCAGGGGGGTGGGGTGTGAGTAGAAGTCTGATCATTGGAGGAGAGCACAGGGTTCCCAGCGTAGCTGGAGAACTGATCAGTTTTTTTTTATGAAAGCAGAGGAACTGGCAGGAACACCAGGGATTTAACACAAAGGAAGCAATTTAAAGATAACAGAATACTTTTTCATACAAGTACATGGCACATCATATGAAATGTTGGGTTTACATATTCTAACTGCTGATTTGCAAACTTGTTACAGGTCTGTGCCTTAAAAGTATGGAAGCCACTGGGCCAGCATGACAGCTAACAATTAGAATTTTTTATGAAGAGAGGTCAGCATTGGCACCCTGTATTTCTGAGTACAGGCTTTTTTTTAATTCTGGAGATCAAATGTATTGTAATTATATTACATTAAGAAATGTATATAAACTTTGGCTTGCTGTTACCATTGTGTCTTGAAGGTAGCCATATAGGGTAGGATTTTACAATATGGTGGAGTTGTGTTAAGATTGATCCATTTGGTATATAAATGTTTGTATTTGGTGAGTAGCATTGTTTGGGAGGAGGAGAATTAGACTTTTGAGCCCTATTTTCTGTTCATCTTGGCAAACACAGTCTTATATGGCATGCGCTAGGCCCCGTTCCGTCACAGTATATCATTATAGATCATGTTCCTGGAACTCAACCAGTAAAACAGAGCTCTCCAGCACCCAAGAGACATGTAGAAGCATCAATATATACCAAGGGTTCCACTGGTCATCACAGGTTTAACGCATTTATTATTTCACAGCAAATGAAAATTTGCCATCTGGCAGCATCTGTTAAAGGGCTGTCACCCTGAAATGTTATGCACGCAATGTCTGTGCAGTAAAAAAATGGGATAATCCCGAGATCTGGCGTCATTTGCTGCTTCTGTTCTTTCCCTGTGGCTACAGCCAAAATAGTTTCCAGTTAAAGCAAGAGTAATCTCAGTTTTTCAACTTTACACGATTATCAAGATGATGTTACGTACTTTTAGTTGACGAGGTATCGCTTTCGTTGCCGTGATGGCATAAGCACTTTAACAGTTGATGGCTCATTCCCAGCATCCTGGCTGTGCCGAGCTCTGCAAAGCACCTTTCGGTGGTTTTATCATCATCTTTCCTTGACCAGGCACTTGATCTCATGAATCCCCTTTTTCTTCCTAAAAATCCCAATGTGACTAGCAGTGGGGGAGGAAGCAGCGAGAAGGAAAAGTCTGAAAACAACCGAAGATGGGGCCAGCTTCAATGATAGGGGACAAAAAGACAGCCTAGGACCACGTTAACAGTATGCATCATAATAATGGTGTATATGTTTATGTAGTAACCAAATGCTTATCTTTAGTGTATATGTTTACTGTATTTTAGTATGCAAATGCTTTTCTTTGTGAAGACGGTTCTTTGTTTTAATGGGATTTACTTGCCTTGCATTTATCATATCAAATCTCATGACATATCTCCTAGATTGTAAGCTCCAAGGAGCAGGGCCCTCCTATCCCTCTTGTATTGAACTGTATTGTTGCTGTATTGTCTCCCTTTATATTGTAAAGCACTGAGCAAACTGTTGGCACTATATAAATCCTGTATAATAATAATAATAATAATCAAAAAAAGTTCACCTTTGGGAGCATGTTACATGTTCCACCTGTTTTTAGGGTGGAACATGTAACATGTTCCTAATGCTGCAGCCACTGCCCGCTGATCCCCCCTCCCTCTGACAGATAATACGGGGAGAAGTTCCCCCATACTATCTGTCAGATTTGAAAACCACGTGGCCAAGCGGGGCTCCGCCCACACGGCTGTGTCATTTATTCACAGAGTTCCGTGAATGAATGCACTACAAGTCCTGGTAGCCTTAGCGGCTGTCGGCTTGTAGTTTTCAGTGAACTACGACGGCACTGTGGAACGCTGTGGTAGTTCATTGAAGCTTCCTGTCAGTATATCTGCTTGACCTTACATCCTATATGGGCAAGCAGATATACTGACAGATCTGCAGGAGACCTGCATGGCACCAGTGATCTACGCTCCTGCAGACAACAATAATAAATGCACATTTTTTTACCTGCAAGAAAATGTTCCTTTATTATTTTTGTGCAAAAAGTAAACTTATCCTTTAAACTTTTATTCATAGTGACTGTCACTTGTATTAAATATACATTTCTTCACTTATTTATTGCTCACTGATTTGTTTGGATCAGCCCATACTGAGCAAATAGGGCTGAATGCAGCAAAGGTACTTTCTTATGCTTGTAATGTCCTCTCTTATAACTGTTTCAAACAGCGTTCCACTTTAAAATACTAAAATAATTATAAAAATCAATGTTTTCTCTACAGATTGCCAAAGAGATGCAATCCATTTGTGATAAATGTTTATACAATTTTGCACAGTACTTTGTATGGCTGCATAATTTGCCAGGTTTTATACAGATCCACGGTGTAACCAGATTGTGGTGCTCCAAATGGTGCAAACCAAGCTCAGCTGCTGTGCACGTTGTATTTTCTTTTCCAGCTTATTCATGCTGTAGTCATGGAAAGGTCATAGTCTGCGTGTGTAACTAATAAGTAGCATCTGCTCTCAGAGCCGATTTCCTAACAACTGAAATGTATTGCGAGAACTCTGTTCAGAATATTTAAAATAAAAATTGGTAAATCTAAAAAAAAAAAAAAATCACAAGATAAAAATAGTTGATCGCATTCCTGTTAAACAAAGAACATAATGTATAATGCCCAAACAGTATAGGAACCATATAAAATATTTCGTACACATGATTTTAAATAAGTGGGTAACTATGGACAGCACAGTGGCTAAATGGTTAGCACTTCCACCTGGCAGTACTAGGGTTGTTGGTTCGAATCCCAGCCACGGCACCTCCTGCCTGGAGTTTGCATGTTCTCCCTGTGCCTGCGTGGGATTCCTCCGGGTACTCCGGTTTCCTCCCACACTCCAAAGAAATGCTGGTAGGTTAATTGGATCCTGTCTAAATTGGCCCTTGTATATGAATGTGAGTTAGAGACCTTAGATTGAGGGTTAGGGACTGATGTGAATGTACAATATATATATATGTAAAAGCGCTGTGTAAATTGACGGTGCTATATAAGTACCTGAAATAAATAAATAACTATTGCAGATCATGCACCTGTCTTGGAGTTCAGCAGCAAAGAGAGTTAAGTACAGCCTGGCTTTATTTTGATTTATTAAGGCACCATTTTCATTTGGCAGACAATTGTGGAAAGAAATACATTTATATTTTTGGCACCTCCATTA